>NW_026057582.1:32345371-32656165 GCF_023721935.1 Panthera uncia | reverse complement strand
ATATATATATATATATATATATATATATATATTGCTTGGCTTTTAGAATTGATGGTTTTATCTTTAAAAAAAATTTTTTTTAAATGTTTATTTTTGAGATGCACTCACACACACACACACACGAGTGTGAGCAGGAGGGGTGCAGAGAGAGAGGGGGAGACACAGAATCTGAAGCTGGCTCCAGGCTCTGAGCTGTCAGCACAGAGCCTGACGCAGGGCTCAAACTCATGAGCTGTGAGACCATGACCTGAGCCGAAGTCAGTCGCTTCACTGACTGAGCCACAGGGGCACCTGGGTGGCTCAGTTGGTTAAGCATCTGACTCTTGATCTTGGCTCAGGTCTGATCTCAAAGTTCATGAGATCGAACCCCGCATCAGGGTCTGCGCTGTTAGTGCAGAGCCAGCTTGGGATTCTCTCTCTCCCTCCCTCTCTCTCTGCCCATCCCCTGTGTGCACTCTTTCTCTCTCAAAAATGAATAAACTTGAAAAAATAAACTCCTAAAGGAAAGCTTAAAGAGAAAAATATTTGTTCCCTTGGGTTAGATGGATATTTCTTGTCTATAACTCCAAAAGCATGATTTGTAGAAGATCGAATTGATAAATTGAACTTCTTCAAAGTTAGAGATTTCTACTCTTTAAAAGGTAATAAAAAGACAAGCCACAGAGTGTGAGTTAATATTTACAAGACCTACATATGATAAAGGACTTATACTCAGAATATATAAAGAACTCTGAAAACTAAATAATAAGAAACTAGACAACCCAACAAAAGATAGACAGAGAAAGGATTTGAACAGCTCTTTTACCAAAGAAGATATATGGATGACAAATGAGCACATGAAAAGAAGCTCAACATCATTAATTAGGGAAATGCAAATTAAAATGAGTGCAAATTAAAATGAGACACCACACTTATTGGTATGACTGTAGTTAAAAAGACTAACTATATAGGGGTTCCTGGCTGGTGCAGTTGATTGGGCATCTGACTCTGGATTTTGGCTCAGGTTATGATTTCACAGTTCATGAGTTCGAGCCCTGCATTGGGTTCTGCACTGATGGTGTGGACTTGCTTGGGCTTCTGTCTCTCCTTCTCTCTGCCCCTCCCCTGCTTGTGGTCTCTCTTTCTCTCTAAATAAACTTTAAAAAAAAAAAAAAAGATGGACTGTACCAAGTGTTGGCAAGGATGTGGAGGATCTAGAACTCTCATGCCCGGCTGGTGGGAACATAAAATAGTACAACCACTTTCAAAAGCAGTTTTGCAGTTATTTTTCTTTTTTCTAAATTCATTGAGATATAATTGACATACAACATGTGAAAGCAAGGCATAAAAAGTATTGAGTTGATACTTTTATATATTGCAAAAGGATTGCCACCATAGCATTAACTAATGTACATCACATTGCATAATTAGAATTTCTTTTTTGGAGTGAGAACATTAAGATCTACTCTCTTAGCAAGTGTTAAGTATATAATACAGTATTATTAGCTGTTATCATTATGGTGTGTATTAAATCCCCAGAACTTGCTAACCTTTTAAGCAGAAGTTTGAACCTTTTGACTAATATCTCCCCATTTCCCCTACCCTCTGTTCCTGATAACTACCACTCTACTCTCTGGCAGTTTCTTAAATGTTAAAAATATACCTACCATATGGTCCAGCCATTCTACTTAGCTTTTTACCCAAGAGAATTAAAAGCATATTTTCATATAAGACTTACACGTGAATATAATAGCAGTCTTATTTTGTAATAGTTTCAAACTGGAAATCATCCAAGTGCCCATCAACAAGTGAGTGGATAAACAAACTGTAGTGTATCAATACAAGGGAATACTACTGGACAATGAAAAAATACTAAGTATTGGCACATGCAACAACATGGACAGCTTTTAAAATAATTAGGCTGAATGAAAGAAGACAGACAAAAAACAAGAGTACATACTGTATAATTTCATTTGTTTAAAATTCTAGAAACTGAAAACTACCGTATAGTGATAGCAGATCACTGGTGTCTAGGGATGAGAGTTGGGGAAGAGGAAGGGATTAAACAGAGACAGAAAGAGGGGCGCCTGCGTGGCTCAGTTGGTTGGGCGTCCAACTTCGGCTCAGGTCACGGTCTCATGGTTTGTGAGTTCGAGCCCCGTGTCAGGCTCTGTGCTGACAGCTCAGAGCCTGGAGCCTGCTTTGGATTCTGTGTCTCCACCTCTCTCCGCCCATCCCATACTCATGCTCTGTCTCTCTCTGTCTCTCAATAATAGATAAACATTAAAAAAAAATTTTTTTTTAAACAGAGACAGAAAGAAACCATGGGGGTAATTGATATTTTCATTATCTTAATTGTGGTGATCATTTTGCAGGTGTATATGTAATTCAAAGGTAATCAAATTATACTTTAAAAATACTTGCAGTTTTTCATAGCTCAATAAAATTGTATCTCAACTAAAAAAGGAAACAAATATTGTAAAGAGGTGTTAGGGGTACAGTTCAGCAGCAAAAGCAGTATCATTTAATATATATACACTGCTATAGTATAAATACAAACATAAATATAACAACATATATTATTGAAGAGACCGACATGTCACCTGTTATCTTTGGTTTTATAGAGTTGCTGGAATGGTATCAAAGGAGATCATTTTATAAAGGAAATTATTACACCCTGAGCATCTAGCAGCCATCTTTCACTCTGCATAGAGGATCTGTACAGCTACAATGATAACGATAAAAAAAGGAACAGCAAGTTCTAGTAGACCATCTCAATCTTTATCTAAATATTGTTTTCCTTTTTTTCACTTCCTTGATAAAGCCTCTATGTTATTGATTCTTCTCAGTGTGTTCTCTTAAACCAAATTATTACTAAAATACGAATGAATCCATTGAAACTATGTATTACTATTACATGGTATTGGTTAAGCAACTAATTTCCAGAATAACTTGGGGAAGTTAAATATTGTGTTTTATTATCAGTGAGGAACGAGAACCAAGCAATATAGTGGTTAAAGTAAGAATCTAAGCCAAGTAGAATGATAGGATTATCTTTGTAGTTCATATATTGTACTTAATTTATCCATTATGAAAATAGGTTCAGATCTCACTGGTCTGTTTATTAAAAAAAAAAAAAAAAGAATTCTGCATAGGCCACCTTATGTTGACATCATTGTGAATAAAAGAAAATAATGAGTTTATACTAAGGTTCAATGATACCACTTGGACAGCTCTGCACTAACATGTATCAATGCACAAAATAAATACAAATTTGTCAGTATTTTCCTACTGCAAACTACCACCTAAATTATGAGGTAGCTGACAATAGGGATGAATTTTACTTTCTATATATAATGATGTTTAAGAGATACTTAAACTTGATTTTAAAGCTCTGCAATGGTTTAAGATGAGGCCACAGAGCTATAGTCCTTAGTTTTTAAAAATGGTCTCAATTATAGAGGACCTGGGTGGCTCAGTTGGTTGAGTGTGCAACTTCAGCGCAGGTCATTATCTCGCGGTTCTTGAGTTTGAGCCCCATAGCGCTCTGGCTGCTGCCAGTGCAAAGCCCACTTCAGATCCTTTATCCCCAGTTTCTTTGCCTCTCCCCCACTTGCCCTCTCTCAAAAATAAAAACTTTAAAAAAGTTCTCAATTATAGTAATAAGCATATCATATCAGCTATATGATTTTTTTTATATTTGGGAGGAAAAAGTGTGACCAGCTGGCAGTTTGGATTGGAAATAGCAATGACAAAACAAGTGGTCTGTGCTGAAAATCGTTAGGTATTATCTCTTGATGGAAAATCACCTTGGTGGAATGAAAACAACCTAGGTCTATAGTGATAACACAGTTGACCCTTGAACAATGTGGAGTTTAGGGGTACTGACCCCTGCACAATCAAACTTCTGCACATAACCTTTGACTTCTCCAAAACTTAACTACTGATAGCTTACTGTTGACCAGAAGCCTTACAGATAACATAAGCAGTCAATTAACATATATTTTATATATTATATGTATTACATACTGTATTCTTACTATAAAGTAAGCTAGAGTAAAGAAACTGTTATTAAGAACATCATAAAGAAGAGAAAATACATTTATAGTACTGTCTTGTATTTATTGAAAAAAGTCTACATGTAGGGGGACCCGCGAATTTCAAACCCATATTATTTAAGAGTTAGCTGTAATTTAGGCAACTAAAAAAATTAGGCAGAATGAAGTTTTCATTTAAGATTTACTTTGATTCTTAGAAGTTCTGGCAATTCCTGATGAATAATCTAGTAATAATTTATGTATCTTTCTGAACTAATTTTGCAAGACACTGCCAGGTAGTAATTGTAAACATAGGTGATTTCAAGACATCTCTTAGTCTAAACTTTATAAGTTTCTCATTACCTATGTATGTCCTTTCTCCTTTCACAGTCTATCATCAATCTGACCATTAACATTTTGTGTCACTGCTCTTCTATATGAATTGCCAAAACTGCTGTTTTTTTTTTTTTTTTTTTTTTTTTTTTTTTACACTTCTTCGCCTTTTGTGTGTCTTTATTCATTTTGGCCCCTCTGCCTTTCTCTCCTATTTACCCATCTAAGCCCTACAATACTTCAGATGCCACATTAGTCAGACCTTTTGTGGCATTCTATCTATATATATTATATATGCCTGTTTTGTGATTAGAGTTGTCTATGCCTGTGGTCACCAAGGTAGGGGTAGGGATAGAGGATGCAAGGATGCTCTACCGTGGTGCACAAAGAAAATATTAGAACTTTACACATAAAAAAATAAAAATTAACTAGGATGAGATGAAAATATGTGCCAAGTTGTATAATGTACAAAACCAATTAATCCCCAAATTGAAGTAATAAGATAATTAAAATACATATATTGATGGGGTGCCTGCCCAAATGCTTTCCTAATGAGGCACACACTAAAAAGTTGGGAGACTACTGATCTATGCTATTAATCATATATCCCAAATTGTCAGGTCTTTTTCTTCTTTGTAAAGTTAGATTTAAGATTGAATTAGATAATTTCTAAGGTCTTTTTTAGCTTAAATGTTCATTGAATTAAAAAATTTATTAAAAAAAAATTTCAAGCACACAGAAAAGTTACAAGTGTGGTGTAATTAACTCCCATATGCCATTCACTTAGTTTTACCCACTGTGCCACATTTCCTTTCTCTCTTAAATATACATATACATACATATTATTATGCTTTTGTTCAGAATCATTTGCTAGTAAATGGCAAAGGTTGTGACCATTCACCCTAAATACTTCAGCGTGTTTTTTTCTTTATTTAAATTTTTTTAAATGTTTATTTATTTTTGAGAGAGAGAGAGAGATAGTGAATGAGTGGAGGGGGGGCAGAGTGAGAGGCAGACAGAGGATCCCAAGCATGCTCTGTGCTGACAGCAGTGAGCCTGATGCAGGGCTTGAACTCATAAACCGTGAGATCTTGACCAAAGTTGGACACCTAACTGACTAGGCCACCCAGGTGCCCGTAGCATGTTTCTTTTAAGAACAAAGATACTCTTTTACATGACTATAGTATATTCATCAAACTCAGTGCTATATTATTATTTACTTTGTGGTCCATATTCAGATTTTTCCTATTTTCCAGTACGAATTTTATAGCTATTTTTCCCCCAATCCTAGGATTAGGTGCTAGGAAATTTTTTGACATGTATCTTTAGTTTTCTTTACTAGAGCAGTTTTTAGGTTTTGTCTTTCATAGCATTCACACTTAAAGAGTATAGGTTTTTTCTACTTTTGTAGAAAGTCTCATTTGGGTTTGCATAACTGTTTCCACTGTACCTTGATGTTTTTCCTTTGTTGTAGTTTAATTTTCTCTGTGTGGGCACACATGTGCTGTGTGCTTATATGTGAGTCCTTTTTCCCAAACTACATTGTAAGTTTCTTGGAGACAGAGATGATTCATCCTCTTAATTTTTGTTTTTCACACTTCTAAGCACTTATAATAATAGTTGGCCTATAATAAAAGTTAAATATATTCATAAGTCAAAAGTTCTTGCATATTCTATAGATTAAAAGGATGCTTTAAAACATACAGAGAAGGATATATCAGATTAATTAACTCTCAGTAATTATTAGGAGGTCAAAGAATACCATGGTAACAATGGAAGTATTGTTTTATTTTATTGAATCTTGAAGGAAATTGGCTACTATAGAGTGTAATATAATATGGGGCATGCACAGAACACTGTGAATCCTGTACTAATTGACATGTGTTATTTCTTTTCATTGTTCCTCTGAGGAAGCCCTTTATAATAATGTTTGACCTCTTTTCCATATACAGTGTTCCAAAATATCATTTGCATCTGACCTGGTATTTCAGTGGGCAGTGAAATTACCATGAAAGATCTTGGACTTTTAAAAATATGTTTCTCAAGACTGGAAATGTTTAAGGTTGTCAGGAAAAAAGATCTTGTATTATCCTTAATTATCCTTTCATTATCAACTAAGCAAAAGTTTTAATAAAGTGGCTCACCCTAAGTTTTAAGAGCAGGCACAAGTTGTAAGTTTTCCATTTTGAAGCCAGCATCTGAAAGATGTATTACAGCCTTTTAGAGGTTCTGGTTTCCCTGAAGCCCTTTACTTATTTGTAAAGGTTCATAGTAAGCTTGAATTTGTTATCTAGGATTATTTAGGATTTTTAAATCAGTAGGCTTTATGGAACTCCCAGAACATTGTTTTCTCTAGTTTTGATGAAGAACATGTAATATACTTAGTATTGACTTTCTTAACTCTTGTCTGGGTCAATTATTATATCAGTTGATTCTTTTTCTCTGAAGGCCCATTCTAACTGTACATGTATCTGAACTTAACTGAATAACTCCTCATTACTCAGCACATACTTTAGTGAAGATATTCTTAGGAGTAACGGCTGACATTCTCCATATTGTGGTTTGTCTGTGTGTATGTGCCTGTGGATAACTTGGCAGTTGCTTCCTCGGCAAAATAACAGTCAGTGTGGTTCAGCCAAAGTTTAGAGGAATGAAATAGCTGAAATGAGAGTTTTTTGTATAATGCTGAGAGATACTCATCCTCAGTCCTTTCTTACTGAATTGCTCAGGTAGTAGCTAGTGTTCCATTGCCTTGGAAAACATTGAAAACAATAATACAAAGCAAACAGACAAAATCCAACAACAACCAGCAAACAGGAAATATCAGGTAGTTCAGATGATCTGCTTTCTTGCCACAGTATGAAGCCAAGAACTTTTCCTTGTAATTCAAAAATGTATGCTTCCATCAGAATCTGATTTAGAAAATGAAAAACACCATCAGATATATTTTTTCCAGGATCAGGCTTAATAGAAAACTGATGATGCACTAATCTTTTCACAGACATGACTTGGGAATATTTCATGTTTGCCAATCTTTTTAAAAAATAGTTTTTTTGAGGCATATTTCTATTACAGCAGGAAGAAGCACTATGATTCATTGAACTGTGTAAATTAAAGGCAAGGTCAAGGAACCAGCCATTGAAAGTGATGGCCCCTAAAAAAATTAATCAATCAATCAATAAATAGAGATGGCCCCTATGTATTCAAAGTACTTTAATCTTCTATTTTGACACGTTGAAATTTTAATTATATGTGATGCTATTTGATTATTATACACTTAGACTATTATAATGTGGTTGGTAAAATGTAGTTTATACTATACAATATCTTTATCCATTTTTCTTTAGTTATGAATTTGCTGAGAGATGTTTTAGTTTTATTTAAATGAAAACTTAGATTTCTGAATCAGCAGATGCTTAAAAAGTAAATATTTGTCAGGCAAAGTATGATTCCTATAAAATAAGGATTATCAGTGGGCTCTGTTGGACACAGTGTCCAACAGTGTCCAGGTAACAAAATTATGTATGATTATTATTTTTCATGTATCCACTAACTGGCTGCTTGACTTCCGGCAAATCATTTAAGTTCTCCAGACCTTTGAAAAATGAAACCTGTAGACTAGATGATATCCAGGTTTCAACTCTGAAATTCTGTGACTCTATCTACTCTTTTATGATGTCTATGATAGATGTAATGCAGAATACATTAGAAATTCCTGACACATTTTCTAAAAGGAAGATATTTTTAAAATATTGCGTGAGTTAATGGTTTTTGGTCTTGCATTTTGATATGGAAATGAGATACTTAAAATAACAACCACAACCACAGCTACATGACTTTTAATTTTTGCTAGGGTAGAGGGTGGCAGGTTGATGGGCAACCCCGCTATAAGGCCACAATTGTAGAGAGAACTTGCATTTGGAATTTCCTGTGTTATGCCATTACCTTAGCCTGGAGGATATAATTTCTTTCTTTGAAAATGCCTGCTTTGCTTGCATTTACATGCCTACCCCTGAATTTTTCCCAGTGTAGGCTGTTATATGCCTCACCTATAAAACATCCTTAAGTTTGAACCTGATTCTAATTTTCCAGAGGAAATTACAAAATGATTCTTTTTTTTCAAATGGTAGCCAGGTATAGTGACTTGACTTTTAACACCATTTAATTAATTTTGTCAGTGTTCCTAATAGGACAATCAAGTAAAAGCAAAAGCAAAAATGGATAAACAAAATCTTTCAAGTCCAGTGGCTATTTAAAGAATATTAGTAGGGAGTGTAGTATTTCATGTGTTTTTATTCTGAATTGGCTTCTCTTTTTCATATGATCAGTTCTTTACTTGCTAAGATGTCTTCTGTCCCTAACTGTCCCTAACTACAGCCAGGACCCCCTAGAAACATGCATAGTAATAGGTCTATAGTAGAAACTCAATAAATATTTAAGTGAATTGCAATTTCAGAAACATTTCATTAAACTTAAAGATTTAAAAGATTAATGAATGCCCGAAGTTATGAATTTTTTTAAACAAATGTTAGAATTGTCTTTGTAGTATATTTTTCTTCATTTTTAACTGACTGTAAAATTCATTACTTTAAATTCTGATCTGTCATGAACAATTACTGGGTATGATTACTGCCTAAGAACCAAGCATTGATACTTTGAGTTTTTTAACTGAAGAATCATAGTAGCTTTTACCTATTAGTACTTTGGTATATTTTAAAGCTAAAAACCTATAAATGTGTATAATTTGTGGTAAGTAGGTGATAGAGTGAAAAGCAAACCCAAAAAGGAATGGCTATACAGCTGCATCTGAAGCTATTCTCTTCTTTGCTCACAGACTATAGCTGTGTTAACATTTTAGCATTTGTTTCTTTTCAGAGAGGGTGAAAAGTGAAACCTTAATATGAACCATTTCAAGGTAGTTAACTCCATAGCATATACTAATGGAGAAGAAGAGTAGTGCAGACAAGTCAAAAATAGTAGATAATGACTGCTCCTCTTTATTAGTATAAAGAACATGGGAAGGGCAGTTGGGAACAGGAGCTGGGTGGGCATTTAAATTTGGAAAACTCATTGTTGCTATTTTTTTTCCCTGTGCTTCTGTCTGCAGCTTGGTCAGGATCCCTTGGGATGGAGCTTTAGCAGGGGGGAAAAGAGAGGGAACAAATCACTGAGCCTAAGCCATCTGTATGTTGTCTCTCTTTCTGTTCCCTACATTTGGTAAATCTGAAGGGAATCCTCAGTAAGATTCCAGGTTAGATGATTTAGCAGGTGGTTGTTCAGTACTCAAAGGGAAAAATGTTGGTCTCTAGGAGGTAGCCTGAGTTTCTGAAAAAAATGTTATGGTAGGTTAACCTAACTTTATTCCTCTTTGGAAGGGTTCTTAGACCACTAATCACAAGATACAAGTGTCTGAATTTCATGCACCTTTTTAACATGGCCCATCTTGATATCATTGTGGATGAGAGTGATATGATAACACAGTCATGTTGATAGGCAACTGATTGAACAACCATCTGAGAGAATGTTATTTAATGGAAAGAGTGTTAACTTAGAATGAAGACTCTGGGATACTATAGGATTCTGTCACCAGCTTCATGTTATATAATATATAAACAAAGAATTAAAGGAAAATATAGTTGGCACACTGATCAGATTTGCAGGTAATATCCAGCTGGGGAAGGGGAGCTAAAATTATTAGGCGATAGAGACAGAAGTCAAAAAAGGTCCAAACATAGTGGGATGATGGGCTTGGTTATGAAGGTAAAATTTACTGAGAACAAGTTTCTAATGTAATATACAATACTGTGTATTACAGAATGAGGGAGAAGTGACTTAGATGTAGGGGTAGAAAAAAAAGACTTAACATCTTTAAGTTAAAACTCAGTATGAACAACTGTATGTTCCTTTTGAAAAAACACAGTATGATCTTAGGCTATGCTAATAGAATGTCTGGAGTAGGGTTAGTGATAGTCCTGCTTTATTCTATGTGCATCAGACTATTCTTTACTAGATTATTATACTTTAAGAGTGACAAGCTTCAGGTGCCTGGGTGGCTCAGTCAATTAGGTATCTGACTTTGATTTCAGGTCAGGTCATGATCTCTCGGTTTGTGAGATTGGACCCCGCATGAGGCTCTGCACTGACAGCACAGAACCTGCTTGGGATTCTCTCTCTCCCTCTCTCTGCCCCTCCCCCGCTTGTACCCCTCGCCCAAATTAATAAATAAACTTAAAAAATAAAAAGAGTGACAAGCTTCAAGCACATCCAGAAGATAATGGCTTAAAATGATAAGAGGATTTCTCATGCAAGCAACCTAAAGAAAGAAGGGTCATAATAGCTATCTCCTAATATTTGGTGGGCAATCCTATGTAAGAGTGGTTAAGAATGAGACTGTGAGGCTCCAGAATATAAGCTGTTTTATGGAGATAGATTTTGGCTCCATATAAAGAAGAGTTCTCTGGTCCTTAGAGATGTCCATAAAAGTGGAATGGACTGCATTAGGAATTAAATAGTGAATTTTCCAGGGTGCTCCCAAATTAGCTTCTGGGCCTGTGGCAATAGAAGAAATGTATTCATCAGACAGGGACTAAAACTAGTTGATTTCTAAGATGCAGTCTGACTTTTTTTGGTGGTGTACTCCCTGTTTGTTTACAACCAACCTTACTCCTTGTCATTTGGCAAAGAAGCAGAGAGTGTCTTTCACCATAAATTGAGAAGCAGGAATCATCTATTTATGTGAGTATCAAAACATGCCTGTTGCTTCTGCAAGGAGCTTTATTCTTTTCTACTCATTCCTAAAATATCTTCCTGAAATTAAAAGGACTTAACATAGGAGGTTAGAAGGGGAAATATATTCTTTCCAGGAAACATTGTTTATGATTTGATTCATTTTGATTAGCACCAAAACCAAGATGATGACATGGCAGCTCTTAGTTAGAGAGGGAGAGAGCCAAACCATAAGAGACTCTTGAAAACTGAGAGTAAACTGAGGGTTGATGGGAAGTGGGAGGGAGGGGAGGATGGGTGATGGGCACTGAAGAGGGCACCTGTTGGGAGGAGCACTGGGTGTTGTATGGAAACCAATTTGATAATACATTTCATATTAAAAAAAAAAAGATAGTGCTATGAAACCAATAAACACATAGCCACATCAGAATAACCAGTTCATTGGGTTTGTTCACTCATTTGTTCTTTTACTCATTTCATTTATAAATATTTTTGACTACTTGGTAAGAGCTGGGCGCTGTTAGGTGTTAGGAAGTTTGTGTATAGTATAATTTCTCTCATGAAAAATCTGTTATAGACTCTGTGTCTTATAAGTTGCTAAGAAACACATTTACTAAAATAATAAACAAGTATCACTCCTTACTTTTTATTTTTTTCTGAGGTCAACTACAAAGTATAAAAGAAATGCTGAAAAATCCTGTGTTTAACTGTATGTTAGCTATTATGTGTATTCATAGGAAATCACATATTTATATACATCATCAGTATTAACATTGCTTTGAAACTGAATTCTGAGGTAGAACTTGGTTTTTCAGAGTTTTATAGTGTCAGAGTTATGTGTATTTTTTTCTTTTTCTTTTTCTTTCTTTCTTTCTTTCCTTTTGGATTGTTAATTTCCATGTTGTTCTTTGAAAGGAAAAATAAAATATTGTATAAGGGTTTTAAAAATACATACTAACCACTCTTTTTTGAGAGAAAATGCCTTCCTTGCTCTCTTGGCTAAATGTTTTTAGCCAGTTTTAATTTCAATGTGTATTATTGCTAAGTAGACAAGAATGATCTTGAAAAAAGAAAGCTTTTGATATATTAAGCCAACAAAGGCATTGCCTGAAGGATAAGTTAATAGTTGAATACATTCGGTGACCGTGCTGCCAAGTTTTATCTTTAATTTATTTTAATATAGGAAGGTTACTCTCTGTCTTTCATCTTAAAAATATACCTATTAACATTAACTTATAAATTATTATCACACCCAGGTAGGGTAGAGTAGTAGTGTCTAGTTTTGCAGTTAGAAATGTAAAATGAGAAGCTGGTGCTCCTCTGTGTAACTATAGCTAAGCAAGATTCGAGGCAGGGAGGGGTCCCCTCTGGTTGATTTTTAAGTCGTCTATACATGTCTAAGACTGTTGCTTCTGCCAGATTGTCTTTGAAGTTTCCCTGGATTCTTTGGCAAAATATTAGTTCTTGCCCATCAGTCTTTCCATCCCCAGGTTATGATCTTCTCTGACATTTCCCGTAATCATCTCAACATTGTAGAGAATGGAAGAGATATTTGTATGCTCATGTTGATAGCAGCATTATTCACAATAGTCAAAAAGTGAATCAACTCAAAAGTCCATCAGTGGATGAATGGATAAACAAAAGATGGTATACACATACAGTGGAATATTAGTCAGTCTTGGAAGGAATTCTGATATATGCTGCAACATGTGTGAACCTTCAGGACATTATGATGAGTGAAATAAGCAAGTCAAATAGTCAAAAAAAGACAAATAGTATATGATTCCACTTATATGAAGGATCTAGAGTGGTCAAATTCATAGAGACAGAAAGTAGAATGATGGTTGGTAGGGAAGGGAGAAGAGGCAAATGAGATGTTGTTGTTTAATGGGTGTAGTGTTTTAGTTTTGCAAGATGAAAAAGTTCTGGAGATTGGTTGCACAACAATGTGAATATACCTAACACTATTGAACTATGTACTTACAAATGATGATGGTAAAAAAATTTAATATGTATTTACCACAATTAAAAAAAGAACTTTCAAAAATATTTCAAAAGGTTAGCTAAACAAAAACATCCCCTTTACATTAAAAATATTTAACACATTTCAGAGAAATGAAAAATAACAAAAATAAAAACTAAAAAAAAATAGCCTCTATCAAAACTGACTGGTTACCAGATTAAAGTTTTTTGGCTTTGACCTTCAGGATTTGAGCTGTAAGACAAACTCACAAAGGATGTAACTCAGTGATTTACTCCACATGCCCAAAACTGAACTTGGGATTTTTTTCCCCCACAAATTTTTTCTTGCTCCCTCTGTCCTAAGTTAGACATGTGTGTGTCAACCCACACTTCTTTTTTTCCTTTATGCTCCAAATACTATTGATGGCCAAGTTCTACTAATAATATATTCTTCACCTTTCTCATATCTGCCTTCTCTGCATCAGTGGTACAATTTATTCATTCAAGGAATACTTTGTTAGCAGCTACAAAGTGCCAGACTTGGTTTTGGTTGATTGGGCTGTAGCAGTGAACAAAAATAGGTCCCCACTCCCATGAAACATGCAGGGAAGACAGATAATAAAGAATATATCTAAGTGTCAAGTAAATTGTATAATATTTTAGAAGGTGTTAATGCCATGAAAAGAGAAAAAGTAGGATAGGAAAGGGGGTTTGGATGTGCATATGGTGGGAGAGAGTTGCAATTAAAAATATAGTGGTCTGTATAGACCTCACTGAGAAGATGAAATTTCAGCAAAAACCTGAAAGAGGTTAGGGAATGAGCCATGAGAATATTTGGGGAAAAGCTTTCCAGACAGAGGGAATAGCCAACACAAAGGCTGTAAGATGAGAGCATTTCTGGTGAGTTCATGGAACACCAAGGAAGCCAGTACATCTGGAGTAGAGAGAGCAAAGGGAAGAGTCATGGGAAATGAGGTCATAGAGGTAACAGTGGTCAGCTCATGCAGGGCCTTTGTGGGGCATTTGGATGAAGGAAGTGTTGAGCAGAGGAGAAATACCTGATTTGTATTTTAAATGAGTCACTTTGGCTGCTGGGTTGAGAATAGGTTGTATGGGCAAGGGCTGAAACAGAGACCAGATAGAAGTTTGTTGGAATGTTTAAATCAAGAAATGAAGGTGGGTTGGATGGAGTGGTTGATGGTAGTACAGGTGGCGAAATGAGGTTGGATTCAATATATTTTGAAGAGAGAACTGACGGGAGTTTCTAATAGATTAGACATCAAGCATAAGAGAGTCAAGATAAATCTAAGTCTTTTTGTCCCAAGTAATAGGATTTCCCATCAATTGAGATGGGAAGGCTGATGGTAGAACAAGTTTAGAGGGGAGGTGTTGAATTATTGGACTTGTTAACTTTGAGGTGCCTATTTCATATCCAAGTGGAGGTATGGAATAGACAGATATGTGAGTTTAGAATTCCAGTGGAAATAAATTTGGGAGTCATATGCAAATATATGGTATTTCTTTTTTCTTTTTTCTTTTTTCTTTTTCCTTCAAGTTGTTATTTAAATTACAGTTAGTTAACATACAGTGTAACAGTTTCATCTATAGAATCTAGTGATTCATCACTTACATACAATACCCATCACAATAAGTGCATTCCTAAATACCCATCACCCATTTAAACACCCTCCCCCCCACCCCCCCTCCAAGAGCAACCCTCAGTTTGTTCTCTGTAGTTGAGAGTCTGTTTTCTGGTTTGCCTCTCTTTTTCCCCTCTGTGTTCATTTTTTGTTTCTTAAATTCCACATATGAGTGAAATCCTATGGTATTTGTCTTTCTCTAACTGACTTATTTTGCTTAGCATAAGCAAATATATGGTATTTAAAACAAAAGACTAGAATAAGTAGGTAGAGAAAAGGGACAAGAACTGAGCACAAGGCACTTCAACACTAATATAGCTACACTGGAGCAGGGTGGAGGAGGAAAAAAAGAAATTGACTAAGGACACTAAGAAGAAGCAACCAGTGAGATAAAGAAGAAACCAGGTGCGGTGCCCTAGAAGGCAAGTGAAGGAAGTGTATCAAGGAGAGAGTGATTCATCATTGCCTTAGTTTAGATCTTCATAGTTATTTCTTAAGTTATATAGTATACTCTATCTCTTATTCCCTCTCCAAACCCATCCATATACCCCATCCTTTTCTGCTCTTTTATCAAAATATTCTTTAAAACAAACAAACCCACAAAGACACAAAAACACAAAAGAAAATGTTATTCTATAATTAAAATGTTATCAGGTGCTCCCAGTTGTCTATGGAATCTATGCTCCTTTTCAAGATACAGATTTTTATGATCTACCATCTCTATTTCTCTAGTCTCATCTCATCCCTTTCTGACTCTCATACTATCTCATGCCTCTTCTCTGGAATACATTGTGTTTTCCTATACTCATCCATCTCCAAATTCACTTACCAAAAACCTATGTATCTTTCAAATCTTAACTCAGGCATTGCATTTGGGTAAAGGGTTTTCTTAGCACTCAACTCTAAGCAGAATTGACTGCTTCCTTCCTTGCCCCAATTTTAGCCAGTAACATGCTCTTCTTAAAACCCTCAATAACATATTATTGTATTACTTATTTTCTGTCTCCCTCATAAACTTCGTGAGGGCAAATATTATTCCTAATTTATCTCTCTATCCCCAGACTTTGGCACAATGTGTGACACCTGGTAGTACTGAACAAAGACTTGTTAAAAGGCGATTTTTTTTTTTTTGCTTTAAACAGTCAATTATGTTTGAAGGAATTAAGTAAATGAGGAGGAAAGTCTTTTATATACTTATTTTAATATTAAATGTTAAAATTAAATTTATTTAATACATTTATTGACTTAAATTAAAAGTTTATAAATAATATATAAAACAGTATTAAATTTAAATGAAAACAATTTATAAATATATATTTAATATTTATTAACAAATATTAAGTATTAAAACCAAATATTAATATTAGATGCCACATATTTATTATTTCTGGTATTCTTCATTACTTTGCATAGATCCAAGTTTTCATCTGGCAGTGTTTAGCATCATCCTGAAGAATGTTCTTTAACATTTCTTTTTTTTATTTTTTGTTTTATTTTATTCTTAGCGTTTATTCCTTTTTGAGACACAGAGAGAGACAGAGCACAAGCAAGGGTGGGGCAGAGAGAGAGAGACACACAGAATCTGAAGCAGGCTCCAGGCTCTAAGCTGTCAGCACAGAGCCCAATGTGGGGCTTGAACTCATGAACCGTAAGATCATGACCTGAGCCAAAGTTGGATACTTAACCAACTCGGCCACCCAGGTGCCCCTCTTTAACATTTCTTATAGTGCAGACATGCATGCAATAAATTCTGAGTCTTTGTTTTCCTGAAAAAATATCAAAAATTTTTGAAGGATATTTTTGCTAGATATGGAATTCTAGGTTGACAATGTTTTGTGTTTTTTCCTTTTAACACGTTAAACTCAACTGATACTGTTCCACAGATGGTGAGCCTGTTTTTGTCTTTTCCTGTCTGTGCCTCAGTTTGGATAATTTCTATTGTTGTGCTTCAAGTTCAGTGATCTTTTCTTGTGTCTAATCTGTGATGAATTACATGAATGAATTTTTCACTTCATATATTGTGTTTTTCATTTCTAGAAGCTCTGGGTTTTTGTTTTGTTGTTTGTTTTAGTCTTTTATATCTCTATTTATTTTCATGTTTTCCTTTACGTCTATGAGCATAAATGTAGTTCTTTTATAGTCTTTATCTGCTATTTATTTTTGTTATTTACATGTCTGTTTTATTTTTTAATGTTTTCTGTATGGGTCTCATTTTCTTGATTCTTTGCATGTCTGATAATTTTGGATTAGATGATGGATATTGTGAATGTTCTGTTGTTGAGTGCAGAATTTACTATCTTTCTGTTAAGACTGTTAGGCTTAGTTATAATAAGTAGTAAGTTAATTGTGGATAGGTTCAATTCTTTTGAAGTGTTTTTTAGTGTGTCTAGAGTTGTCTTTACTTTAGGGCAGTGGTCCTCAAAGTGTGGAACCTGGACCAACAGCATCATTATTACCTGGGAACTTGTTACAAATGTAAATTCTAGAACTTTGTGCCATAATAACTGAATAAAAAACTGGGGGTGGGGTGATGCTTAACAATCTGTGTTTTAACAAACCTTCCAGGTTATTCTGATGCACTCGAACTTTTAAGAATCAGTACTGTAGAGCTAGTTTAGCTTTGCTACTAGTGTGTGACCCTTCTGGAGTTTCTATGCTCTAGATATTTATCCAGGTCTCTACTTTAGCTGAAAATGTTTAGGTGAAAATTTAGGTGAAAATGTCATACAGCATTGTATGAGTTCTAGATATTATTCAGATTACCACTTATGATACTTTAATTGGCTTTGTGACATTTATTCTGTACTTGCACAGGTTAATTTTTACCCATAGTCTCAAGAAGACCCCTGTGCAGACTTCTTGAGCTCTTCTCTGCATAGCTCCCTTCTTTTGAGTTCTCTGTTCTACAGATTCCATCCTTTTCCTTCTCTTTAGTCTCTGAACTCAGTCACCCCAATTCAACAAGGTATTTATATTCTGCTTAGGTTAGCACTCCCTATGTTGCATTCCAGAAAGTGCTTCCCGACAGACATTTTGGGGATATTTTAGCGACTTACCTTGTTCATTTTCCTGCACTTAGGGATCACAGTCCTCCACTGACTTTTGTCCAATGTGTGACAGTAGTTCCTTTATGTATTTTGTTTAGTTTTCTCACTGTTTATAGCAGGAGGACAGCTCCGGTCCCAGTTATTCTGTTATGGCTTCAGGTACTTATTTTTTATGGTCAGGAGATCACATGAGAGCTACTTCTCTCTCTTTTTCTCTTTAAAGTATATTTATTTATTTTGAGAGAGACAAAGAGAGCACAAGCAGGGAAGGGGCAGAATGAGGGGGAGAATCCCAAGCAGGCTCCACACCACCAGTGAAGGACCTGATGCAGGGCTTGAACCCATGGAACTGTGAGATCATGACCCAAGCTGAAACCAGGAGTTGGACTGTCAGCCAACTGAGCCACCCAGGTGCTCCTCATGAGAGCTAATTCTGTGAGGAAAATGAACAGCGTATTAGTTTCTTCACATTACATCTGGCACTACTAGAGTGTTATATGTTCTGCATATTAGACACTATGCTAGGACAGGAGGCTTCAAACCTAACTATGATAGGGTTTTGACTTCAAAGATCTCATAACCTATGAGAGAAGACTGACATAAACAACTCATTATGGCAGCCTATGATAAAGGCTATAATAGAGCAACCTGAAATTATATGAAGATCCTGGACTTTGAAATCAATGGGCTTCATTTGAATCTCAACTCCATGACTTATTATTGTGTTGTTATGTAACCTCTCATCACCTTGGTTTCTTATTCTGCAAAATGGAGAAAATACTTGTAGGACTGTTGAGAAGATTGAAATAAAATTCTTTTATAGAATACTTGGCATGTAGTAGAGGCTCATTGTCAGCTCCTTTCCCCTTAGAATTAACATAGGACAGAGAAGCAGTTAATTATTACTGTTTAAATCGTCAGGGAGGAAATGACATTTAAATTGTGCCTTGAATGCAGAGTAGGATTTTGATATATGTTAGATGGGTTCCAAGGACATTCTACTTTAAAGGAACTGAATGAGCAAAGGCTCAAAGGTGTAAAAGGTAGGGAAGTCTGTAAATATACTTATGAAAGTTAGCATAGTCCAGAGCCTTAAGAAAAGCAGTATGGATCTTAAAAAAAAAAAAAAATCCTAGTAGTAGGAAAGTAAAAATAAAGAAAAAAAAAGAACAAACAGAAAATCTAACCCATAGTAAAAGTATACTTCCTTAGGCCATTCCTATTTACTGCCATGACTAATAAATCTGGGAAGGCCTGTGGAAAATTCCTGTGGGCTGATATTTTCCTAACCACTATTCAAAACTACTTTAAGTTGATATTCTAAGCTGATCATTTCATTAATATTAAACTCTAGAGCATGTTCCCAAGTTTCTAAGAGTGCTGAATTGTTTTTCTGCTATCTGTTTCTTTGGGTTACTTCCATTTTTATCTTTCTTGTCCTATAAACATTAATTCCCCAGGTTTTCTAAGTGATTGAGAATGTGAAAGTACTGAAAAGACATTTCTTAGACTCTTCTATGTCTTTCTATATTCACATTTAGTAGGATTGCTGTCAAGATTTAGTAAAATATATAAATAATATATTCTCCCTCTTTTGGTAGAGAATTCTAAACTAAGTGTTTTAATTCTTTGAGGTTAAGATTGGTTGTAATGAGATTTTGTTTGTGTTTTTGTTTTAAATTACTATTTTGTATACTGTTTATTAAGAATCAGATGGCTTCCTGGATTGAGTTTGCTTCCTTTCTCCAGTGGGTAGCTTTTATCTGACCTTAAGGTATTTATTCGATTATTGTTTTCTTTGATTTGTGAAGCTCTGGAATATTTTAGAAAAAATGAGGCTCATGGAGAGAGCTGTTACCCCTGAAAATGATAAGACCAGAAATGGACAAAAACAAAACTCAGACATCACCCTTGAAATCTGGATTTTAAGGTTTTAAAAAGTCCTTCGCCTTTCTCTCTGATACCAATTACTGATAAGTCTGTCCCTCTCCTCTGTGATATGTTCTCACACAAAAAAATCCTCTTGTGTTTGTGTGAGAATTACATTGAGTTCATAAATTAAATTGAGGAGAATTTACATATTTACAATATTGAATTTTGTCATTCATGAATATGGTTTATTTATTTAGGCCATCTTTAATAATTATAGAGTTTTATCTTTAAAGATCTTGTACACTATGTATTAGATTTATTGATTTGAAAAAAATTTTTAATGTTTATTTATTTTTGAGAGAGAGGGAGATAGAGTGTGAACAAGGGAGGGGCAGAGAGGGAGAAACTTTCCCTTAAAAATTTTTTTTTAAATGTTTATTCATTTTTTTTTTTTTTTTTGAGAGAGAGACAGAGTTACAAGCAGGGGAGGGCAGAGAGAGACACAGAATTGAAGCACACCCTTATTAGATTTATTAATGAGCTTTTAATAGTTTTTAAAAATGGGAGTTATTTTTTGTTAAACAAATTGGTTGTTGCCTCAGAAAATTGATTTTTATATATAGATTTTAAGGCCAGCAAATTTGCTTTATATGTTTATTAAAATGGTTTGTACATTTTCTTAGATTTTCCAGGGAAAGAGTCAGATTACATGCAATGGCAGTGTTTCTTTTCCTTTCCAAATCTTACACTACTCAATTCTTGAATAGAAGTGGTGATAGTGGGACCTTGGTTTGTTCCTGACTTAAAGAGACTCCTTCTAACATATCATTTTTCATGTTAGAAATTTTCTTTGTTGCTGGATTGGTGGTCATTTTTTAAAGTAGTGAATCAAGGGGTTCCTGGGTGGCTCTGTTGGTTGAGCATGAGACTTGGACTCAGGTCATGATCTCATGGTTTGTGAGTTTGAGCCCCATGTTGGACTCTGTGCTGACAACTCAGAGCCTGGAGCCTGCTTCAAATTCTGGGTCTCCCTCTCTCTCTGCTCCTCACCTGCTCATGCTCTGTCTCTCTCTCTCTCTCTCTCTCTCTCTCTCTCTCTCTCTCAAAAACAAATAAAAACATTTAAACAAATTTTAATAAAGTAGTGAATTTTAAATGGTTTTTGTGTACCTACTGAGATAAATCATCTGAATTTTCTTTCTTCTGTTAATGTAATAAAATTTGTTAATGGATTTTCCAGTGTTAAACAGTTCTTGTATTCCCAAATTCTATTTAGTTATTTGAAAATAATACATTGCGGGGCGCCTGGGTGGCGCAGTCGGTTAAGCGTCCGACTTCAGCCAGGTCACGATCTCGCGGTCTGTGAGTTCGAGCCCCGCGTCAGGCTCTGGGCTGATGGCTCGGAGCCTGGAGCCTGTTTCCGATTCTGTGTCTCCCTCTCTCTCTGCCCCTCCCCCGTTCATGCTCTGTCTCTCTCTGTCCCAAAAATAAATAAAAAACGTTGAAAAAAAAAAATTAAAAAAAAAAAAAAGAAAATAATACATTGCTAGATTTCTTTTGTTAATATTTTGTTTAGGAATGCCCTGTGACTTTTCTTTCTAGTATTATACCTTTTTGATGATAGAATAAGCTTGGTAGCTTTTCCTAATTTTCTAATATCTGGAAAAATTTGTCTAATATAGGATATATTCCCTAAGGATATGGTTAACACTTATTTTATACCCTGTGTACCTAGTGAAGTTTTTAGGTAGGATGTTGTTTTTGCTTGTTTTTGTAGATTAAGATAAAGTATCACATACATATGGAAAAGTGCATAAATCATAAATGTACAGTTCAATGAATTTTCACAAACTGAACAAATCCATGTAACCATAATCCAGATCAAGAAACTAAACATTACTGGGGCACCTAGTTGGCTCACTGGGTTGAGCGACCAACTTCGGCTCAGGTCATGATCTCATGGTTCTTGAGTTCGAGCCCCGCGTCGGGGTCTGTGCTGACAGCTCAGAGCCTGGAGCCTGCTTCAGGTTCTGTGTCTCCCTCTCTCTGCCCCTCCCCTGCTCATGCTCTCTCTCTCTCTCTCTCTCTCTATCTCAAAAATAAATAAACATTAAAAAAAAAAAAGAAACTAAACATTACTAACACCCCAGAAGTCTTCATTGTGTACCCTTTCAGCCACTGCTGCTCTCCAGTTGTGACCACTACTCCAATTTCTAAACCATAGATTGGGTGTGTTTGGTTGGTTCGTTGGTTGGTTGGTTGGTTAGTTGGTTTTGAATTATATATAAGTGCAGTCATATGGAATGAATTCTGTTGCATATGACTCCTTTCACTCAACAATATATTTGTGAGATTCATCATGTTTTGTGTAATTGGAGTTTATTCATTTTATTTGCCGTGTAGTATTCCATTACTAGAATAATCATGCAATAGAATATACTACATTTATTTACCCGTTATCCTATTAATGCATGTTGGGGTACTTTTCCATGTCTGGCTAATGTGAATAGGGCTGTAATGAACATTTTTCTGTATGTTTTTTGGTGAACATACAGATTATGTAATATTTGTAAAATATGTAAAATTATGTAAATATTTACATGCCTCTTTAACCTAGGAGTTGAATTACTGGGTTATTGCTTTTGCCTGTGTTCAGCTTTAGAGGTTTAGTGGTTGCCAATTAAGTTGTTTAACTAATTTTCATTTTTACCAGCAGTGTTTGAGTTCTGATTGTTCCACTTTTTTTTTTTAATTTTTTTAATGTTTATTTATTTTTGACAAAGAGAGAGACAGAGCATGAGCGGGGGAGGGTCAGAGAGAGGGAGACACAGAATCCGAAGCAGGCTCCAGACTCTGAGCTGTTGGCACAGAGCCCAACACGGGCTCGAACTCACAGACCACGAGATCATGAGCTGACCCAAAGTCGGACGCTCAACCAACTGAGCCACCCAGGCGCCCCCTTTTAAAATATTTTTTAATGTTCATTTATGTTTGAGAGAGAGAGAGAGAGAACGGGAGAGAGGGGGGGGGGGAGAGAGAGAAGGAGACCTAGAATCCAAAGTGGGCTCCAGGCTCTGAGCTGTCAGCACAGAGCCCAGCCTGACACAGGGCTAGAACTCGTGAACTGTGAGATCATGACCTGAGCCAAAATTGGATGCTTAACCAACTGAGCCACCCAGGTGCCCCTTGTTCCACATTCTTATTGGGACTTGGTATTTATTTATTTTAGCCATGCTAGTGATGTTGTCTGTCATAGTATGCTGTTAATTTGCCTTTTCTTAATGATTAAATACATTATCACCTTTTTCATATACTTATTGGCCATTTGGATAGTCTTTTTGGTAAAGTACCTATCCGAGTTCTTGCCCATTTGGATTGTCTCCTTTTTTCTTATTGACATATAGAAGTTCTTTATACATTACAGATACCAATCGTTTGTTGGATATATGTACTGCAAACAGTTTCTTTTATGGGTAGATTTTATATTAGCTTTTAAATTTTCTAATAGTTATTCAAGTTTTCTGTTTCTTTTTGAGACCATTTTAATAATTTTTATGGCATGTTGATTTATCTGTTTTTAAATCTGTTGATATAAAGTTGTTTCAATTATTCTAGAAAATTATTAGTCACTGTCTCTTTAAATATTGCATAGGGGCGCCTGGGTGGCTTAGTCAGTTGGGCATCGTTACTTCAGCTCAGGTCATGATCTCATGGTTCATGAGTTTGAGTCCCACATCAGGCTCTGTGCTGACAGCTCAGAGCCTTGAGCCTGCTTCAGATTCTGTGTCTCCCTCTCTCTCTGCTCCTCCCATGCTCATTCTCTCTCTCTCTCTCAAAGATAAATAAACATTAAAAATAAATAGAAATAAATATAGCATATACAACCATAGATGTGTGTGTATTTTTAACGTAACTGGTAGCATGCTTTATATACTGTTTTGTACTTTGTTTTCTTAATATTTCTTGGAAATTTTTGCTTTTCAATATATAGAGAGCTTCTAATTTTTAAAAATAGCTTCAGAGTATCTAATAATGTTATGTGGTAAGTTATTACCCAGTCCCATATTAATGGGCATTTAAATAATATTCAGTCTTTTGTTATAACAAACCTAGCTACAATGATAATAAATTTATAAAGTGGAATTTCTGGTCTCATAAATACCTGGGCTGGTACAATATTAACTTTTATGTTTATTGTTCTGCTTTTAATTTTTAAAATCTTTAAAATATTGAGATACAATTTATATACAATAAAATTCACCATTATTAGGGGTTCAATTCAGTGTTTTTTTTTTTTTTTTTTTTTTTTTTAGCATATTCAGAGTTGTGCAACCATTACCACTATCTAATTCCAGAACATTTTCATCATCCCAAAATGAAACACTGTACCTATTAGCAGTCTTCTGCCTTCCACTGGCCGCTGGCAACCACAAATCTACTTTCTGTCTATATTTGCCCACTGTGGACATTTTATATAAATGAAATCACACAAAATGTGGTCTTTTGTGTCTGGCTTCTTTTCCTTAGTATAATGTTTTATTAAAATTTCATCCATATTGTAGCATGTGTTGGTGCTTAATTCCTTTTGTGGCTAAATAATATTCCATTGTATGGGTATACCATATTTTAGTTGATGGACATTTGGCTTGTTCCTACTTATTGGCTATTATGAATAATCCTCCTATGAATGTTTGTGTGCAGATTTTTGTGTGGACATATGGTTTCAGTTTTCTTCAGTCTATACCCAGGAGTGGAATTTCTGGGTTATACAGTAATTCCATGTTTAACTATTTGAGGAACTATCAAACTGTTATCAGCTGCACCATTTTACATTCCCACCAGCAATATGTAAGGGTTCCAATTTCTCCACATCTTTGTTAACACTTACTCTTTTATTTATTTTTTTTTTAATTTATGGCTGCTGTCCGAAATGATTATGAAGATGTATCTCATGGTTTTGAATTACATTTTCCTAATGACTAATAATATTGAACATCTTTTCATGTGCTTATTGGCTATTTATATGTCTTCTTTAGTGAAAGGTCTATTCAGATTTTTTGCTTCCTTATTTTAATAGGTAATTTATCTTTATATTATTGAGTTGTATGAGTTCTTTATATAGTCTGGATATTCGACCCCTATCAGGTACATGATTTGGTTATTTTCTTTCATTCTGTGTGTTGTCTTTTCACTTTCTTGATAGGGTATTTTGAAGCAAAATTGAAAACATTTTAATGAATTCCAATTTATTTGTGTTTTCTTTTGTTGCTTGTGCTTCTGGTATCATATTTAAGAGTTTATTTCCAAATGTACCTGAAGTCACAAAGATACACTCTATGTTTATGGTTGTAGCTTTTACATGTAGGTCTTTATTACCTTTTGAGATAATTTTTCAATATAGTATCAGGTAAGGGTGCAACTTCATTCTTTTGCATGTGAATATCCACTTGTCTCAGAATTTTTTTGAAAAGACTATTTTTTCCTCATTGAATGATCTTGGCATGCTTGTTGAAAATCAGCTGGCTGTAGATGTATGTATGGGTTTATTTCTGAACTCATAAATCTATTCCATTGATCTACCTGTCCTTATGTCACTACTACACTGTCTTGATAATTGTAACTTTTTAGTAACTTTTGAAATTGGGAAGTGAGTCCTCCACTTTTGTTCTTTTCCAAGATTGTTGGCTATTCTGACTCCTTTGCATTTTCATGTGGTTTTTAGAATTAGTTTGTCCATTTCTATAAAAAAAAAAAAAAAGGCAACTGGAATTCTGATAAGAATTTGTATTAATCTTGGACCAAATGAGGAGTATTGCCATCTTAACCATATTAAGCATTCAAATCCATAAAACATGGGATGTCTTTCCTTTTTTTTTTTTAAGGTCTTTTAAAAATTATTTTAATAATGGCTTTTGTCACTTTTATTAAACATTGTGCAGAGGTTCTAGCCAGGGCACTTAGGTAAGAAAAAGAAATAAAAGGCAATAGTTTGGAAAGGAAAAGGTAAAATTGTCTTTGTTTGCAGATTACCTGATCTTTTATATATGGAAACCCCAAAAGAATTCCCAAAAAGAAAAAAAATAATTAGAGAAAATAAATGAGTTCTGCAAGTTTGCAAGATTCAAGATCAATAAACCAAATGACTTGTATTTCTATATGCCATCAATGAAAATGTGAAAATGAAATTAAGAAAATAATTCCATTTACAATAGAAAAAACCAATACAATAGGAATAAATTTAAACAAAGAAGTGTGATACTGTTCTCTTCTGATTTCTATTTTTCACCCCTGGTATTTGGGGATTTTTAAAATTAATTTGAAGCTCATCTATGTTTACAAAATAAAAATCTATGTATATCTTATCTAATATTTCTATATGTTTAGAAAGAAGTGACTGTATATGTGTATGGTTAGAGAGATCTAGGTTAGATCATTTCCCCAAATTACTGGAAATTCACCAGTAGATTTTCTAACTATAAATAGTTTTTGGGAGCTTCAACCCAATTATAGGAGAAAGGTATTAAGCAAAGGTATAAATGCAATGGAGCAAATTAATAACAAAGTGCTGATAAATGTGACTAAATGAAAATTTTAAATATCTTTACATTAGAAGAACTTTAAAAGCCAACAATTAAGAGGTAGAAATACTCCTAAATATATGTTGGTAAAGTGCAAATATCTTTTTTTTTTTTTGAAGGGCAAATATCTTTCTATGTGAAGTATTCTTTTAAATCAATGAGAAGGGGAAAATGGTAACCTATAATAGAAAAATGGCCAAATAATATATTAAAATAAGAATTCACAGAAGAGGTGCACCTGAGTGGCTCAGTGAGTTAAGTGTCCAACTCTTGATCTTGACTCAGGGCATGATATTGGCTCTAGTCATGATCTCATGGTTCATGGGATCAAGCCCTGTGTTGGGCTTTGCCCTGATAGCACAGAGCCTGCTTGGGATTCACTCGCTCCCTCTCTCTTTGCCCCTTCCCTGCTTGCATGCATGCTTGTGCACACTCTCCCTCTCTCTAAATAAAATAAACTTAAAAAAATTCACAGAAGTACAAGTGGCTAATAGAGAAAAGAAAAATATTTACCTTCATTAATGAAATAAATGCAAATTAAAATAGAGTCATGTTATTTGTTTGCCTTGCATACTTTAGAAAAATATGATGCCTTTTGTGGGTGAGAATGGAGTGAAACTCTCAGATAACTCAATAGGGGAAATGTAAACTGGCATTACATTTGACAGCACTTATAAAATTATATTTATGTAATTTAAACCAGTAGTTTTACTTTTGGAATTTATTCTGAGAAGATCATTGTTTTTAATATGGATTAAGTACAATATGTTCATTTCAGCATTTTTAATGGCATAAATTTGGAATCAACAATACAGAGATGGTTAGTTGCATACAGTAGAATATTTTACCATTATTAAAATTCATATTTTAGAATTTGGAAAAGTTTCTCTTCATATAATGTTAATGTTAATTAATGTTAATGAAAAATTGCAAGATACAAAGCTATGTAAAAAGTTGATAACGGTTCTATAAAAAACAACGATCATTCGCACAACAACCAACAAACATGCACAAACATACATATAGAAAAAGAAATACATCGTCATATTGACAGTGTTTGTTTTTAGGTGATTGAATTAAAGTTTATATTTTCTCCTTTATATAGTTCTGAATTTTCCGGATTTTCACAAATAAATGTGTTGCCTTTTAATTAGGAAAAAAAGTACAATATTTATGAGTAAGATGTTTTCACACAGATTAAAGAGATTATTATGGCATGGTGAGAATTTTTTCCATATGGCCTTGGGGTTTTCTTCCTTTGGTTTATGAGTGCTGACAGTTGTAAACTAGTTTGGTAAGTGATAGGAAGCAGCTTTGAAACTTGAAGTATTTTAAATCTTAAGGATTTACAATGAAGAAAATACTTGGGCAAATAGTGTCAATAAGTCCTGATATGTACTGCTGACTTGTCACCAGTTGGGTTAACATTTGTGTAATGATAACTTTGTTATTCCTCCCCCATTTGTTGGTCTCCCATGCCGCCCTTCACCAAGCTCATGTAATTAGTTCAGTGTTACAGTAATGTAATATGCACTAGGGCCATTTGAGTAGCTCACTCTCACTCCGACCCCCTTCCAAAACCTATCACTTTTTCCTTTAAATGTTATATTTTATTTCTTGTTGTAAATTTTTAAATAGGATTTCCTTAATAAGCAGAGCCATCTTCCTAGTCTTAGGTTCATGGTCTCTTTAATTATAGTGGAGTTTTCATGCTATGTCTAGAGTGGAAATCCGAGGTAATTCGACCTCATTTTGCATCTCCTGTGTGCCATTGCACTGATAGTAGGGGTGTAACAAAGAATAGACTATGATCCTTGCCTTTCTCTGATTCCCAGTGGAGATTTTATAGTGTGGGTGAGGGGTAGGGTGGCGGTGGTAGTAGTGGTGATGGAGACAATGGCATAGTAATTAAAAGAATGAGCTATTCTGCAACTTACTTGTTTTTTAACCTCAGTATAACCACAGTATTCTCATCTGTGAGTAGAAATAATAGTGCTTTCTTCCATCACTCTCTATTTCCTTATATTTTTCCCTTTTCTTCACTGAACTTTTTGCTTCTGAGACTAAATGGTTTTATTCATTTATTCACAATAATGTAAAATCCTAGAAGACAATCACTCTGTCTGGCTTACTCATATATTTCTAGCATGTAGAATAGGGTCTGCTACATAATAGTTCCCAATGTGTTTCTTCTGGAGCATTCTTCCTATGTGTTTGTACAGAACTTTATTTAGTTCACTGCTCAATTATCATGTCAATAGAGAGGCCTTGCTAGGCAACCTCTTCTATTAAATAGCATCCTTCATTTTTCTCTATTTTATCCTGCTTTATTTTTCTCCATAACACTTAACAGTACTGATATTATATTATGTATCTATCTGTTTTTTTGCTTACTCCTGTCTTTTTCACTAGAGTCTAAGATCTATCAGTGCCAGGACTTTGTTCACTCTCTTTTTTTTTTTTTTTTTTAATTTTTTTTGTTTGTTCACTCTCTTATCCTCAGTTTCTCATGAGGCACATTAGGCTGTCAAATGTTTGTTGAATGAATAAATGAATAAAACTGTTGAATATATGGATAAATAGGTAAAGGAATATTACTTTTGAGGTTGCTTTGAAAATGAACAAATTCATGTGTTTTACTTCCACAATCACTGATACAAGTAGATGCCTAATGAATGTTAGCCATATACTATGATATGGCTCAGAATTTTTAATCTTACAACAAATTTGCAAAATTGGTATTTTTTTTAATATTATTTTACAAGTGAGAAAATTGAGGCTCAAGATCTGTTCAGGATTTAGTAAATTCTGGCTAGTAGGGACTATTTCCAGGATTTAAACTTTAATCTGCCTTATTCTTAAATACAGCTCTTTTCACTCTACTGTGCTGCTTTAAAAAATCTCAAAGGAGGATCATAGGTAGGGGTAAAGTGACATTTGAATTGACCTTGAAAGATGAATAGGAGTTTTCTTGACACACAATAGGGGGAAGGGCACACAGAGCATAGGGAACACCATGAAGAATGACATGAGTCATGGTTGTGCCGGTGCACTTGTGGGAGCTAGCTCCCGACTCTGAAGAGCTTCAGTGGAATTTTTACTTTTTAATTTACATCCAAGTTGGTTAGCATATACTACAATAATGATTTCAGTAGTAGAATCCAGTGATTCATCCCCTACATGTAACACCCAGTGCTCATCCCAACAAGTGTCCTCCTTAATGCCCCTTGCCCATTTAGGCCACCCCCCACCCACAAACCTTCCAGCAACCCTCAGCTTGTTCTCTATATTTAAGTCTTTCATGTTTTGTCCCCCTCCCTGTTTTTATATTATTTTCGCTTCCCTTTCCTTATGTTCATCTGTTTTGTATCTTAAATTCCTCATATGAGTGAAGTTATATGGTATTTGTCTTTCTATGACTAATTTCACTTAGCATAATACACTCTAGTTCCATCCGCATTGTTGCCAATGGCAACAATCATTCTTTTTGATCACCGAGTAATACTCCACTGTCTGTGTTTGTGTATGTATATATATTCATTCATAATGTATATTATTCATTCATCTGTCGGTGGATATTTGGGCTCTTTCCATACTTTGGCTATTGTCAGTAGTGCCACTATAAACATTGGGGTGAATGTGCCCCTTTGAAACAGCCCACCTGTATCCTTTGGATAAATACTTAGTAGTGCGATTTCTGGGTCGTAAGGTAGTTCTATTTTTAATTTTCTGAGGAACCTCTATACTTTTTTCCAGAATGGCTGCACCAGTTTGCATTTCTGAAGTGCAAACAGGTTCCTCTTTCTCCGCATCCTCACCAACATCTGTTGTTGTCTGAGTTGTTAATTTTAGCCATTCTGACTGGTGTGAGGTGGTATCTCATTGTGATTTTGATTTGTGTTTCTCTGATGATGAGTGATGTTGAACAGTTTTTGTGTCTGTTAGCCATCTGGATGTCTTCTTTGGAAAAGTGTCTGTTCATGTCTTTTGTCCGTTTCTTCACTGGATTATTTATTCTTTGGGTGTTGAGTTTTATAACTTCTTTATATAGATTTTGGATGCTGACCCTTTGCCTGATATGTCATTTACAAATATCTTCTCCTATTCTGTCGGTTGCCTAGCAGAATTTTTATAACTAGGGTGGTGTGGACACTCTGGCTGCCAACCTTGTCAGTAGATTTTATATTTTAGTGGGTATGTCTTTGGCACACATGGAATAGACCTGACCTGTCCAAAATGGTAGCCAATAGATACCTGTGACCATTTAAATTTAATTAAGATTAAAGTAAAAAATTATTTCTTTAGACGCACCACCTGCATTATTAGATGCTCAATTGCTAGAAGCAGCCAGTGATATGGAACATAACCATCATTTCAGAAAGTTCTGTTGGACAGCATTTATTGTAGAATGTTAACACGTGACTAGATAGAGGATTCTAGCAAAACATTTTCATAGAGGAGGAGAATAGTGAATTAAAAAGAGTTTAAAGTTTCCCAAACTACAAATGCTTTAAAAAACAGACTGGGAGCAGTTATTGGAAATTCTAATCTAATTAAGCTTTTCAGAAAGGCCAGTAAGGGTTTTGTTTTTCTTTATAGATGAAAACTTCAGTTTATTTGTCTTGGATAGGGATACAAAGCCAAAAGCTTCTGGGGTCTTGGGAAATCACTCCAATGATATAGATTAAAAACCACCCCCATTAGCCTGGCATGCCAAAACAAATGGACTAAGAAACTTGGGATGGCCAGTCCTTGATCTAGGCCCTGAACTATGTAGACTGATCACTCATTAGGTAAGGAATTGATTTTAGCTGATATGGATTTCTAATCATCTTCATATTTACAGAAGTTTATATCCTGACTCTTCCTACTTTATAAAAATTTCACACAACCCCTCAAAATATCTCCACAGGTTGACTTTATTTCCTCAGATACAGAAGTAAGAGCGCAGACCAACTTGCCCAATATCACATAACCAGGAGGTGGCAGAGCCACTGTGCAGTCTCAGATTTCTGACTCATGAGTCAAGTGCTCCTTAAATCACCTTTACAGAAAGGATATATTTCTTTCACCAGGATAAAAAGGAATGTAAAAGTCTTCTGAGTAAAATAAGAACTCAGATGGAAGGTAGGATGAAAGGCGTGAGAGAAGCGACCTTTTTGAAAAAAACAGGTTGGTCCTCAAACTCACTGGAAGTCACCAAAGTCCTCTCCTGCCCCTCAGAATAGTAAGAGAGTAGTAGCATGATGAAAGCAGTTGACTAACGCTTTGTTAATTAACTTGATTTGCTCTACTTAGGACCTGTGCTTGGACTTTGTTTGTAGAAAGAGATTTAAGGGAGATGGATTAAGATACATTTTGAAGAAAGAACGCACATTATTTGGCAAGAGTACCATTATTCCAATAGTCGCTCAGGCTTAAAACGTTAGTCTTCCCAATTCTACTCAGGATTGATTGTGTCATCCTCTGGACTATGGTAACATGTTGTTTTCAACCATATTATTATATGCATTAAGGTCAAACTTTATCATTTTTGAAGATATTGTCTGTCTGCCTTGTTTTTGAGCACCTTGAGAGATGATCTATTTTTGTATTTTTGAGTGCCTTACACAAAGTAGAGTTTTCATAAATGTTTGCTGAACTGAAATTAATCATCTTTGACCATTCTCTTATTCTCATACTTAATAAATTACCACTTTCTCCCTATTGATTTTTGGCTCCCTCAATCTATTGATTTGCTTTAATGCCCATTTCTCCTTCCCCTCCTACCACTCTAGTTCAGGCACTGGCCACCTATTTGTGGACGATTGAATAGTTTCTTAAGTTTGTTTTGTTTTTCCTCCAGTCTCCTAATCCAACCTGCATAAGATGTCTAGAATACTCTCTTCAAATATTCCTATTACCATTTCACTCCTTTTCAGTGGCTTGCCATGACCCACTAAATTAAGTGCAAATCCTTAAGTGATATTCAAAGCTCTTTATATGTAAACCGGAACCTATCTTTCCACAGCATTAAGGAGAGTTTTGAAGAAGTGAGTAGTTCATAAGAATTGCTTATTGATGTGTTTAGATGACTATGAGAGTCAAAAGATTTTAAAGACGTAAAGTAACATAAGAAATCACTTGAAAACAATACAGATATATAATCAACTGCTTGACCATGTGATTAGTCCACAGATGCTACATAAGTTCAGAGAAAAAAAATCATTTAAATCTTGGGTAATCAGATGTATAGCTTCATTGGAGAAGCTGATAGTTGTTTGGTGTCCTATATCATTTATTCATTTTTATTTTTTCAGCCCAAATCTTCCTCTGTCTTTCTACTACAAATATATAAGGTTTTAGAGTAGTGGGCTCTGTTTTGCCAATATAAAAATATTTCCTGTGTCAGAAAAATTCAGATGCTTATAAATAGATACTTTTGCTTAAATGTCATTATTTTAAATGTTATTGGATCCCTTCCCAGTACTTAGAAAATTTATATACCTGAGCTGTTTCTTCTGAACAGCTTTTACTGTGGACACTTAGTTTGAAGTCATGCTGGAGTAATTTGAGGAAAGGAGAATTTGGCAGATATTACGCCATTTGAGTATCATAAAGGTTTAAGTTTCATACAGGGTATGGCATTGTTTAAGCTCAACTTGTAATAAATAGAGTTTGTCAAATATGTAGTAATACAGGTTCAAAATTGCTATTTTTATAGTGTTAGATTTTTCTGTATTGTTAGCTGCTCTATTTTGTACCGATCACAAATACATTTTTATTTCTTTGTCTTTTGGATGATTTTTTGGATGAAAGAAATGTAGCGAATCATACATAATAGTAAAAATATCAGATGCCTTGAAATAATACTTCAAATTTTCCAGGGATTTTTAAAAATGGAGGATGTAAATTGGCTAGCTGTGTCTTTTTAGTGATTGGATTGGTTATTTTTCTCCATGACTATTTTAACTAATTCAGCAAGGCAAATCATTTCTATGAACATGACATGGCCAACACCTTAGCTACTAGTAATCAACTCCTATCTATTCTTAGTCTGTAAAGAGAGCTGTCTATAAACATACTTATTATTTTTTACTTAAACTTTATTTACTTTTGCATTTCCAAGCAAAATGAAAAACATTTTTAATACCTATGAGTTCATTTCCTCACTTTAGTACTCCAGTTTCCAAATTCCAATTTCTAAGGGCCTTCTGATTTACAGGCTCTCAAAAATCTTTCCTCCTCCAACTGAATTTAAGTAATTAGCTTCTTCCTAATTTGGATCTTCAATTTGAAAACTTGTGTGTTTGATTTGGCATTAGATTGGGCATTGTGTTTTAAATGAGATTGTGTAATTCTGGCTATAGATGATCACAGAAGTGTTTGCCGAGCAGCATATCCATAGCTTTGAGAAAACTGGAAAACAACTTTTATACTAAGATTGTGATTCTCCTTGAGAGTCGCTTTAACTACAGTTAGGTACTGGTTGAACCAATTCCAGTTTAAACAACTGGACTCCAAACCCGTTTTCATTCTGATTAAGTATATTTATATGTTCGGGAATACAGAGGCACAACCTGTTAACAGCTGTAAATTTGGTTGATTAAGCAGTATGTAGACAAATTTACTAGGGGGAACTGTTCCCTAAAAATTCCAGTTCACTTACATATGAAGGTAGTCTGGCTATTTCTTACCAGTTTCCATCATTCCCTGCCAAGAATAATAAACATTTTCTTGCAAAGGAGCAACACTAAAGGTTAGAAGTGTTTTATCAGTCACACTGGGCTGTCATGAATCTCAATAAACAAACATAGAGTTATCTATGTAGATGCCTAGAGAAGCGGTTGGACCCTAGAGAGATAATTTCTTTCAGACAGTCTTCTAGACCTTTTCAAAGTATGTAGATGTCAATTATGAATAGACTTTTATTATAATAGAAAGTATGGATGTTTGGGTCTACATTTTCATTTATCAACAGTTCAGGGAAGCTTGTGGTTTTAATGGGAATAATAGGCTGAAGCCAGAAATGATGCTTTCTTAATTTAGCATAACTGTAAAGGCTATTATAAGTATTATAATAAAAGTGGGTTTATTATTCTTGTAGTATGCAGCATTTCCCTGTAGTAGTCTTTTGGGCAAACTATGACCCAGTGTCCAGCCCACAACACATTTTTGTAGTGCCCATAAGCTAAGAATGGTTTTACACTTTTAGAGGGTTGTAACAAACAAACAAACAAACAAACAAACATTGATAACAAGGAAGGGTATGCAACGAAGACTGTATGTAGCCTTCAAAGACTGAAGTTTTTGTTATCTGGCCCTTAAAGAAAATATTTGCCAACCTCTGGTCTATATTAGGAATAGTTATGATGATGATCCATTACAAGAATCCAAAACGTGCCATCTGAATCAATAAAGCAAGATAAAAATATGTTTTTCATAGTTTTAGCCTTGAGGTATTTTATTTCTGATTTGTGTGTGATATATAAAATAGAGATAGCACCAGTATCCTTGTGGGGCTGTTAGGAGGGTTAAATCAATGCTCTTTGTAGTGCCTTATGCATGGAAGCATTAGCTATTAGCTGTTGTTATTGTTATAATAATATATTGTATGCATGACATTTGTTTCTACTTTGTTTTATGAGTTTCTACTTCTGTTTTATCTTTGCCCTATTTGCATTATATTTAATTTTGTAAGCCAGTTGAAAATCTTTTTGAATTTAGTTGAAATGCAGATCTTAAGTGTGGCAGTTGTATTGTTCCTGTTCCCAAGGTTGTGTAACAAATTACCCCAAATTTAGTGATGTAGAACAATCAGTTATTATGCTCACAGATTCTGTGGATCAGGAGTCTGGACAGGGCACAGCAGGGATGACTTCTCTTTGTTCCACAAGGTCTGAAGCTGGAAAACTCAGACTCTGAGATCTGGAATAATCTGAAGGCTCATTCATTCATATGTCTGGCAGTGGTTGTTGGCTGTTGGCTGGGAAGGCTCCCGTTCCTTTCCACATGTATCTCTCCTTGTGATCTCTCCAAATGGATGAGTTTGGGTTTCCTTAAGTGGGCTGTCTGGGTTCCCCAGAGCATGCATTCCAAAAAGTGAGAGAGCCAGGCAGAAGCTGTATCCTCTCTATGAGACAGTCTTGGAAATCATAGAACATCATTTCTTTCCTGCTCTGTTGCTCAGAACAGTCACAAGTCCATCTAAGTTCAAGGGGAGAAAAATAGACTCCACTTTAAACTATATATATATTTTATTTATATTATTTTTTTAAAGTAGGCTCCTCACTCAGTGCGGGGCTTGAACTCACAGCCCTGAATCAAGAGTCACATGCTCTACCGACTGAGCCAGCCAGGCACCCCTAGACTCCACTTTTTGATGGAGAGTGGCAAGGTCCTCATTCATGAAAGACACATTTATTGAACATCTGTTATGGTGGGGATATAAAGATAAAGCTTTGCTCTGGAAGGTATGAGTAGTGTGGTGGGGCAGAGGTATAAAGAGTAATAGTCATTGCAGCATAGGATGGGGGAGTGATAGGTTATAAAGCAGGTATGTAAAAGTGCTGTGAAAAGAAGCAGGTTTTGGTAGTCTTAAGCAACCATTTCACTTTTCTCTGACATTATTTATTCATCTAAAAATGCTGTATCTTCAGTGGACCTTTTAAAATTCTTCAGCAGGACATCATCTCTTTTTTTCTTTGCATTCCTGTATCATTTTATCTTATGGTATTTATCATTTTTTTTATCTTGTTAAATCATTATTTGTGCAGATCTTATCTTCCTTACTTGAAGACTTAAGCATTTCTGTATTAGAGCCAGTCAACATAGTACTCTTCAGAAATACTTTCTAAACATTTACTGAATGACTCAAGTAGGAAAACTGATTAACGTACTTAGTTGTCAGTGTCTGCTCCCAGCTTTTTGAGGGCTTTTTAAAGGCGCTGATAGGTAGAAAAATAGGCAGTTTCAGGATAAAACAAGATACATATAATTTTAATTTATAAAATTTATAATTTTATAATAAAATTAATTCAAATTATAAAAAAACAGGTTAATTTTGTGGATTCTTTAGGGGAGTAAAAGCCCTAATTTGTAGCATTTTCCAATTTCCATGATATGAATGCTCCCACTATGGCCAAATTCATGCTACCAATATGACATCACTGAGTGTGGCATTGGGAGAGATGCACAATAGATAGGATTATATAGTAGTATTCTCACCATATAGATACAGTAGATGTAAATAACTTCCAGCACAGATAATGGTAAACTGTAGCAACAGAATTAATAAATGGTGAGTTTAAGTGTCTACCATATTTGCTTTAATAAAATCTATTTAATTGTACATTTACAAAATTTAATTTATATTGCTATCTATATTTAACAACTGGTTTAGAAAATTTCTGAAAATCTAACAGTCAGCACTCATGAATCAGTACAAGTTGACTCTACCATGTCTCTTTACCCAGGTCTTGCCATTTGGTGATTGTATGACTCTGGCTAGTAATTTCACCGCTAGAATCTATACTAAGGAAATTAATCTGTGAATTGGAAAAAGCAGAATACAGTTCAGCACATTATTAACATAACAAAAAGCAGCCTAGTTGTTTAAATGAATTGTAGTTAAGTAAATTTCACTGGAATGTTTCCTGGAATTAAAAGTGACTTCTCTGAAGGTTTTATAACAACATGGGAAAAATACCATATGTTTAAGTGAATCAAAAAAGCAAGAAAGCAGGAAAGAATGCTATTTAATTTATATAGAATGATCAAAATGTTTAACAAATATAAAAATATCCTAAGTAGAAGGAAATGTTAGTGTTTGGAGTTGGTAAGGACGTGGCTGTGTTCTTTTCTGTATCCTTTTCTTCATTTTCCAAGTTTCCAGTCAGGAGGAGATTTTATATTTATAATGAAAGTATAATATTTTGTCACAAAACCAGATTCTAATTAATAACTCTAATTTTTTGTTGAATTAAAAGGCATTATCAAAGTAGATCATTTTTGTGTTAGAAATGATTTTATTCTCACAACCAATAGAACATAGAAATTGAATTTGCTTCTTATAGATCAATACTGCATTTGTTTTTTCTCCTAGATTTTATGTGCAGATTATCATAGATTTCCATGGGAAATTTAAAATATTTATAAAAGTATCCCACATTACAATTTTCTTTTAACTCCAGAATCTATCTATCTATCTATCTATCTATCTATCTATCTATCTATCATCTATCTATCTATGAGAGAGAGAGAGTGAGCAGGGGAGAGGGGCAGGGGAAAGAATCTTAAGCAGCCTCTATGCTCACCATGGAGCCCAAAGTGGGACTCTATCCCGTGACCCTGAGATCATGACCTGAGCTGAAATTAGGAGTCAGACGCTTAACCGACTGAGCCACCCAAGTGCCCCCAGAATTATCTATTTAAAAACTGCTTGGTAGCTAATCAGCTACATAAAGAAAATTTAAAATATATTGTTCCAAAATTGAGGTGGGTCCTGTGTGTCCCACATTCCTGTCTAATCTATGACTTGTTAAAATTTTACTTGACCGTATATAGCACTTCTTACTTTAATAAAGGAATTTCTCAGATATTTTAAGATTACAGGTTTCCCCCACTGTCCAAAAGTAGAGCATTCCTATAAAATCTTTTCTAGGCAGAGCTGGTATAAAGTGAAGAAGCAATTACCATTAATTTATATTGAAAAAATGTGAGGATTCCTAGATTTCCAAATAAACCTTTTGTAGGCTTTTCTGATACCTTAGGACACATCTTGCTAACGGATACACAAATTAAATTGAGATAAAGCACAGATGTTCAACAGACAAAGTTCAAAGCTTTGGCGGCTTGATGCTGAGATGCTGCTGAGTGTGGTTCCCTCCCAAGGAGCTGGGCAGGGCCTCTCTCTGCTGGGGTGCTCCCTACAAAACAAATGCTAAATGCTGGTTTTGCTTTTTATCTTTTTGTAAAAGCAAAAATTCTCTTGAGCTTTGTTTGTTTGTTTGTTTGTTTGTTTTACCCGGTGAGAGAGCACACGTACTAATGAAGGTCTTCTATAAAATTGAAGTGGGGGTAATAATGTAAACTTTTGAAAAGCAGGAGATACCTGTATCTTCAAAAACAAGCAGACAATATAATTTCACAACCTTTCAGAAAATAGTTTTAACTACTTTTCCTGTCTCTTTTTACTTAATAACTGGTTCATTTTAGTGGACAATTTAGAAAAGCCAAGTTTCTTTGTAATTTTTTTCTTATAAAGACTAAGATATAATGAAACAAATCACCTGTGGCATACCTTGTAGAAGCAAGTGCCTTTGTGGTGACTTTTTAAAGGTACTAATTTAAATGTCAAAGCAAGTTCTACTAAGGTCTTACCTTTATTCCAAGGTTGAAATGTCTCATCACTTTATTTACTTGGTTTGGATGAGCTTTAACAAGGATTTGGTTTAAAAATAATTCTCTATATGGGGAGAAATGGAAGCATTTCATGATCTCTTAAACTCAGTGATCTCTCCCTCTAGGAACTCCTAGTATTTCTTATTATTTTTTGTTTTTGACATGTACTGTTATTAACCTTTTGAATTATTCAGCTTTGTATTTGTCTGGATTGCCTCTCTAAAATACCGTAAACTCTTTGAGGCAGAAACTTGTGTGTGCCATGGGGTATAATGTTTAGTGAACTTTAGAGTAAGTAAGCCTGAACTCAAAGTCTGACTCTTCTATTTGCCAGCTACGGGAATTCGGGTAATTGTTCTTTGGGCCTCAGGCCTCTTATTTCTGAAATGAATATAATGACCTAGAGCTTTCAGGGTTACTGAGAGGGTTAGAGATAAAACATGTAATGTTCTTGGCATATAGTAAGCATTCAATAACTGATTAGTTATTAGGTATTCACTAATAATTGAATGAATAACTGTATATTAGTTTGCCTAGGCTGTTTTAATTAAATACTATAGACTGGGTACTTAAACAAGAGAAGTTTATTTTCTCACAGTTTTGGAGGCTTGGAAGTCCAAGATTAAATGCCAGTCAACTCGGTGACTTTTCCTGGCTTACCTTTTCACTGTGTCCTCAAATGGCTGGGGGGAGAGAAAGAAAAAGCAGCAAGTTCTTTGGTGTTTCTTCTCATATAAGCACTAATTTCATCCTGAGGGCCACGCCCTCATGACTTCACTAAATCTGATTACCTCTCAAAGGTCCCATCTCCAAATACCATCTCACTGAGATTTAGGACTTCAACATAGACGTTTTGAAGGGACACGATGAAGTCCTCCATAGCAGACTGCTTCAGGGACATTTGATCACTATAACAGCGATTAAACACATATGAAAAAATTAATCAGAGTCAAAACAGTTTAGAGAAATTGAGCCAGATTGTAAAGGAGCCCTGTAAGGGAACAGAAAAAGAATAAATTAAAGAGATGGAACCAAAATCTACAAAGTATTATTTCATTGAAGAAAAGTTTCAGAAAGTTGGCCTGGTTGACAGTGGTGGATTCTATATAGAATTCAAGTAGAAAGAAGGTTAAGAATTGGTCATTTTTATTATTTACCAGTATTCCTTTTATGATTATGGTTGACAAAGGTATAGGACTGAATATCAGATATGCTGGAAGGAAAACAATTTAGAAAGTAATTGTTTCAGGGCGCCTGGGTGGCTCAGTTGGTTAAGCGTCCGACTTCGGCTCAGGTCATGATCTCATGGTCTGTGAGTTTGAGCCCCGCGTCGGGCTCTGTGCTGACAGCTCAGAGCCTGGAGCCTGCTTCAGATTCTGTGTCTCCCTCTCTCTCTGACCCTCCCCCGTTCATGCTCTGTCTCTCTCTGTCTCAAAAATAAATAAACATTAAAAAAAAATTAAAAAAAAAAAGAAAGTAATTGTTTCAGTTAAGATTAGGTTGACCACATATGACAAAAAGATGTGTTACTGCTTCCTTATCCCTAGCATTGCCTCGTGGCCCAAGATGGCTGCTAGAGCTTGAGCCATTACATCAGTGATACAGCTAGTGAGGAGAGAACAAGAGTGTGCTCCTTTCCTTTAAGGGCACTTTTGGGAAGTTGCACATAGCACTTTCTCTTTGGCTAAAATTTAGTCATGTGGCCACAACTAACTATAAGAGGGAAAACTAGGAAATAATTGTCTTTTGGTTGGGCATCAGTGTACCCAGCCAAGAATTGGGGTTCTTATTACTAGGAAAAAGGGGAAAATGGGCAACGGGGGACAATTAGCTATCTATGCTATAGTAATCATTTTTATTTTCAAGCATTACAGTGTTTATTAGACAATTGATAATTAATTGGCTTTTATATATACTCTAAAAAATACATAGAAAATTTGAGTTGGTTTAGATCATTTATGGAATATATTTTATTTTATTTATTTTTTTGAATATATTTTAGTAACTAGTCCATATTTAAAGAAAGTGATGAACATGGCCCCTAATCTTGTTTTTCTTTTCTTTTGAACTTTTCTTTTGTCAATGTCTTTTTAAAAAATTACTTAAATTTACTTTAAAAAATGATACTATAAATGCAGTTCTTTTAGAAAAAAATCAGAAAATATTGAGGACTAAAAGGTAGAAAAGAAAAACCACTTATAATTGCATCATCTGCCATTAACATTTTGGTATATATTTGTTTAGACTTTTTCTATGCTCCTATGTAAACATTCATTTTTGTGTGTGTGTAATGGGTACAAAGTTTAAGTTTGAGAAGATAAAAAATTTCTGAAGAGGGATGGTGGTGATAGTTGCATAACAGTGTGAATACATTTAATGTCACTGAACTGTATACTTGAAAATAGTCAAAATGATAAGCTTTATGTATACTTTATCACAATAAAAAACATTATTTGCAAAGATGAGATCATATTCAACATCTTAATTTATAACTTGCTATTAATTGTTAACAATAAAAAGAGAACACCTTCCCACATAAATAAGTATATTTTTGCAATGTGATTTTTGTGGCTGAATATTTATCCTTTGGATGTACCACTTTTTATTGAGGGCAGTGTTAAAGCAAATAAAGAGGAATGTTAGCTCTTTCCTTTTTAAGTGGATTCACAGAGAGCTTTGTGATGCATGGCAGAAGATTTGGGGAAATAACCAGATGGTGGAAACTGAAAACCCCCCTGGGTCCTTAAACTGTGTCTGCCTTGTTCAAATGACTCTCTAAATAAACTGCTTTACTGTTCTGATGTCAACATGGCAGCTCTGGGTTTTTCTTTATTTTCCAAAGCATATATTTTTTTTATTTGTCTAAAAGGATGTTTATTCCAGACTCGTGGTTCTCTTGGATTTCTTCCTTACTATGTTAATGTCATATTAGAGGAATCAGGGCAAAAGAGAATTGTAGATGGAGAACATCACACCCTGAGAAATGGTTCCTTCACACAAGGATCGGATGCCAATGATGACAGGCATGTCTGAAATTTCAGCATTGGTAAGCCACTCTTAGGTAGGTCTCCTTACTTGAGGTCTGGCTCTCCCCTGAGGTACTGTTTCCCCTCCAGCCCTTCTGAGAGGATGCTTACATTTTCCCACACCTCCACTGTTGTATGCCCAGCCACTGTCCTTTAAAGTCCCCCCTACTACTTGTAGGCCACCATTCCTCACCTGCTATAAAATACTCTGCTTCACTGAGGATGCCTTTGCTACTTAACACAGAAAAGAAATAGTTGGTTTAGCTGTCATTGTCCCCCCTCCCCTCCACTTCACCTGTCGTCTTGTAACTCTTGTATGTGTACCTCCATTTTTGCTGTTATTCTTCTTCCAATGCTCTTTTCTCCCCATTTCTTTTAAAAAATGCATCTTTGATACCCTTTCTTCCATGCCACTTTTCTACCCACCTTTCACCTCTTTTATAAAATTCAAGTGTTTTCCCCTCTGGCCATAATTTCTTTATCTTTCCAGGTTATCACCAAATCTTCAGCCTTGTGGGGACTTGCGCTTATATTGGACAAGTTCCTCACCATCCTTTCTCTTCACTTCAGGTTCCGTGGACCTTAAATCTAACTTGTCTCTTGTCAACTTACTGAACTCCTATGCCCCATTATCAGTCAGATCTGCCTGGTAAATTCCCAAATGTGGGTGACTCTGGAGCTTTTTCTACACTTTCTCCTGAGCTGCTGAGTTTATTTGGAGAAGAATATAGAGCGAGGCAGCTTCATGTAACTATAAACACATGGGCATCCACCTCATTTGTCCTTTCAGCATTACCCAGAGATCTTGTTTTATTTCCTAAAGAACTCTTTCCTTCATTTGCCAGGACAATATGCTTCAGCTGGGGCTTCTCCTTCCAGTCTCATCTCCTGTCCACTGCCTCACACAGACCTTCCCCTGAGCATCTCATGTAAACAGCTCTGCCTAAACACTCTCAGTCCCATTACCTGGCTTAATTTCCTTCATTATCATATCACAGTGTGAAATTACCATATTTATTTACTTGTTTATTTGATGTGTTCCCTACAAGAATGTAAAGATCATGTGCACAGGGAACATTATCCTTTTTTTTTTTTTTTCACTGCTGTAACCCCAGGGCCTACGATAGTACCCAATACAGAGTAGGCACTCAAAAAATTTTGTTCTGTGAATAAATGACAATTTTAGTCTTTTTCTACTCTTCTCAAACATCTTACTCATTAATTCTGTCTTGATACACAGCAAATGACTACTTCCAAGTCAGTAGGAAAGATAGAACCTTCAAATGGAAAACTCCTTCCTCAACTGCTGTCTAATGTATAAACCTTCTCATGTGGTTATTTTCCTCTGTCCCTTCCATTAGGAAAAAAAGTTTTCCTTTATTTCCTAAAGTCTGGATTCCATTCTTTTCCACCTTAGAGGGATCTTGATTTTTCTCAAATCCCATCTCCCAAATTCTGTTTGTAGCCTAGTGGTTATGAGCATGGGCCTTGTAATCAGACATACTTGGACTCCAATTTGGAGTCTACTGTTATGAAATTTTAGGCAAATTATATAATATCTCTCAGCCTTGGTTTCCTCATGTGTTAGTTGGGAATAATAATACCTATGTCTTAGGGTGGTTGTGAAGATTAAAAGAGAGAATATCCTTAAAATGCTAAGCTCTGTGGCTGGTACAAAGTAAGCACTCAGAAGAAAGGTCTTTGTATTATTATGACCTCCCTTTCTACTGGCTCCTAAGTTTATTAAATTTATCTTTAAAAATTGTTCTACTTCAACTACACATTTAGCACTGTATCTGTCCCTTCCCTATCATATTCTCAACTTTTTACCTTCTACTCATTTTGCAACTTAATTTAGTTTCTGGCTTCCCAAGCATTTTACGTTTTATTTCCAATCCTAATCTCATTCCTTTCCCATCTGATCTACTTTCAGTGACTTCATCTTCCAGTGGTTCAAGTCAGAGACATGGAAAATACCCTTGTTTCTTTGTTCTTTTCTCTCTACATTCCATCACCAAGTAGAATTCTGATAATACTATCTCCTAATTATTTCCTGAAGTTTTCCACATCTCTCTCTCTCCCTTTTTTTTTTTTAATCCACATCTCCCTCTCTTCCTCTCTCTCTCTCTCTCTCTCTCTCTCTCTCTCTCTTTTGGATGTCACCATTCCAGTCCAAGGAACTATCATCTCTCACAGAATTGTGCCAGTAGCCTTGTACCATTCACCCCTCACCACACTATTCCATATCCACACTGTAAATGGAATGATCTTCCTTAAAAATTATTTTTTAGGGAGGGAGAAAGAGAGTGCACACACGAACAGGGGAGAGGAGCAGAGGGAGAGAGAGAGAATCTTAAGCAGACTCCATGCTCAGTGCAGAGCCCAACATTGGACTCAATCCCATACCTTAGGATCATGACCTGAGCTGAAATCAAGAGTTGGATGCTCAACTGACTGAGCCACCCAGGCGCCTCTAGAATGATCTTCTAAAAAATGCAAACCTGATCATGTTATTCCCCTTTCTAAACATTCCAGTGACTTCTTATTGCCCTTAGGAGCCTTCTTGAACAAGGACCTACTTGTTTCTCTTCAGCATTATCTTGCAGCATTGTTCTCCTTATCTAAGTCCCTCTCCCTATTGAATTTAATTTCTTTCCATTTTGTTTTTCTCCCTCTTGCCTCTGGGCTGTTTCACATTATGTTTCTCTCCCTCTTTCATCATCCCTCTTTGTCTAATTCTTGCTTAGTCTTTGGTCTCAACCAAAACTTTACTTCCTCAAATGGGCCTTCCTGTAGGGTTGGTGTCCTCTGTTCTGTCCCATATTACTCTATCAACGCAGTGTTCCTTGTCTCTTCTCAAGATCCCTGAAGGCAGGAGCCATGTTCTTTTTGTTCATCAATGTATTCCCTAGTATAGTGCCTGGTCTATAGTAGACACTCAGTAACATTTTGTGAAATGTTGTTGTTAATTAACAACAGGAGGAGAAAAACCATCCTTTACCAGAACATTTGTGAGGGTTTAGAGCTACATATGGTATTCCTGTATTTAGCTTTGAATATTTCTTTAAACATAAGTAAATGTAGAAAGAGTAAGACTGCTTTTCAACACATGCTCTTATTTTTCTTTCCTCACACATTTCCTTATTTTAAAATCTCTTAATGTTTGTTTTCATTCTGTACTACAAACACCACATTTTCCCCCCCATTTGGATGCTTTTGAGTGTAAAATGCCACTTAACATCAGCACTTCTGCCAACTTTCATTCAGTCTTCCAGCTTTATTTGGATGACATTTCCACGGATAATTTTGTGAAGTTTTTCAAGTAGAAGTTGTATTTAAATCATGCAGTCTTCAATTTGGTGTATCCTAAAAGATAACAAAGCCCATTGAATTGTCTTGTTCTTCAGGCTAAATAGAAAGCACCAGGAGGGCAGAGGGCTATGGTTTAGACTTTTTTGGTCCCTTCATAGCCCTCCCCACAGGCAACTGCACACAGGAAGACTGCTTCAGGGAGCCTGTTGATGGATTAATGATCCTCTCCTTTTCAGTCTCTGCTAGGCTGAAGGAGGCAATGGAGCTGAATCATCCCTGACGGGGAAAAATGAATGCTCCGGAAAGCATTCATATTCTGGCTGAATGTAACCTGCTAGCTATGAAGCATTTTCATCAAGTTTATTTATGAAAGCTTCATTATGGAAAGTAGTTGATAAAGATTGTGTTTGATCCTGTTGTTCCTAAGAAAGACCTCTTTCTTTCTTTCTCTTTCTTTCTTTCTTTCTTTCTTTTTAAATCTGAGATAAAATTGGATCGTATACATTAATTTTCCTTGACTTACCGATATGACCACTGTTTTGACTATTTGATAGTGTAGTTTGAGGGAGCTTTTGTTTATTTTTTTAGTGCATCTTGTTTGAGTCAAAAACATAATTAGAAAAATTTTACAGGGAACTATTCCTAATCTTGCAATTACTGACCCTTTTATATACCACTGGAAGATAGAATTTGTCAGAACTCTTTTTGACCCAGAACAGGTTAGACTTTTGTTTTTATTTTTATTTTATTTAAAAAAATGTTTATTTACTTTGAGAAAGAGAGAGTGAACAAGGGAGGGGCAGAGAGAGAGGGAGAGGGAGAATCCCAAGCAGGCTCCACCCTGTCAGCACAGAGCCCTATGTGGGGCTTAATCTCATGAACTGTGAAATCATGAACTGAGCTGAAATCAAGAGCCAGACGCTTCATCTGCTGAACCACCCAGGTTAAAGGTTATTTGCCTCCTCAGGTCTATAACAATAAGTCAGGAAGATAATTATTTATATAATTCCATGTGATGCAAAATTATCATCATCTAGAGTTAGTTAAATAATGGATGTCCCTTGTGCACATATGCAGGCAGACCCACATACCACTTGCAGCCAAAAAGGTAAATCTGTCATTTTAAAGTCCCCCAGAGTAAAGGCTATGCTAGACAGTTACAAAAAAGCCCTTTGGGGAACAAGAGTAGCCATATAATTTTTTTTCAAGTTTTTCTCTGGCAGTTTACCCAGAGAATTGGGGGGGTGGGGGGTGGTGGGGAGCTCATCTGAAGAGCCTGGTGTTACTAATGTTGCAAATTAGGTAAATTTACCATCATGTACCTTGGATTTCAAGCAGAAGGATTTAGGCTTCCAAAGTTAAATCCTAAATCTGTGGTGGGGATAGGTTTGCTTCCCAGTTGCAATAAGATTTCTGATTCTTTTGGATTCTGATAATTTAATTTACCTATTTCCTCTCACATAAATAAAACTGCTTGGGAGTTTATATTCATGGATTTCATCCTTTTATCTTTTATTTCCAGGGTCTGACTTTTGTTTTCTTTTTTTTCCCTCTTATTTTTAAAGATAAAAACTTAAGGTATTTGTTTATTAGGAAGGTTGGCAGGATGTCAGTTTTAAAGTACTCAGAATGAGCTGTTTTTGCTTTATACACATGCTCAGATACTCTGTAAAAACATGAACTAATACAAGGAAAACATCTCTAAAAAGTGAAGACTTACTTTCTCACCAACTTACAGATTCTGAGTTATATTCTTGGGTGGGATATGTAAGGAAGAAAATATAACATTAACCTCCCCTTGTTGAGTACTAATATACAAGGAAATCTTACCTTGTTACTGTTTTACAACTCCCAATACCTCAGAAGGTGGATTCCAGTTGCCATTTAAAAAATTAACTCTATTTCTAAAGGAAAAAGTACTTCTAGAGTTGGATAGGAAAGAACAATCAGAGCAGCTTCCTTATCTCCCCACTTCCTTTTGCTTGACTGTATTAGGAATGGTTGGGGCAGCAAGAGCTGCCACTGATATTGTGGACACTGAGAGGGCCATGTCTTCCTCTGGGAGAATGGAAAATACTATACCCTGATGAGAGGCCCCGGGGTATAATGGATATGCTCAGAGAGATTAAATGAATTTGAAAGTGAGAGTTAGAAAAAATGTGGTATTTTATGTTCATAATCTCATCCCTCTGGGAGAGCTGTGCCTCCTTATTTTGGAGTATAAAAAGGTGGGCACAGTCGTCAGAGGTCTATTATTATTACCTTCTTGTTATTGACCTTGATACCAACTTATTAATGATATAGACTAAGATTTATAACAATACCACATTCAGGTATCTTTGCAAAACAAAAAAAAATATCAGGATTAGTTAAAGCTGGAAATTACAAGTGACATAGGATTCTTTCCTAGAAGATGGTAATGATTAAAGATTGGTTATATGGTAGATTTCAAACCCTAAGGATTAAGATTGTGGTGAATGGAACAAACACAGATTATGTCAAGATGTAGAAATTTTGCTAAGATTGTTTATATACTCTGTTATTTTCTCCTTTTTTTGCTCTGTGTGATTTCATGTCACATTTTAAATCTCTAAATGATGCTCTGTTGTCATATAGTATGTTAGTAAGTATATGGTATTTGAAATGTGTGGCTATTGTAAACCAAACTTGTAGAGAAAGAAAAGTAAACTGTTGCCGTCATTATATACACAATAGTTGAAAATATATAAATTATGTGGATTACAGACATGAGAGCCTTTAGAGAGAAGATTCAATTGAAACCATTGTACCCCAGTCCTTAATAACTTAAATGCAAATTCTGGCACATATCCAGAAACTAAGGTTCAATTAAGTGCAATTGTTTCATCTTACAAAATAATTTTCCCACCAAGAAATCTTGGCAGCCATATCGATGACTTCTCATGAGAGAGGCAGATGGGACTATAAAGGATCCTGAGATCTATTTTTTTTAAATACTTTCTAATTCCTCATTTTTTTTTCATGTCGGGAGAAACCAGGCCTAGAAACCAAGCACCCTAAATTTTCCTCTGGTTTTCCAATCGTGAGTCTACTTAACTCTAGTTGTCTCTTACCTGCTCTGATGTTATAATTTGTAGTGATGGCATAAGTGGATACAATAGAAGTAGAAATTGGATATGATCTAGATGACAGTTTATGGGCTTAGTTTCAAAGACCATTTTTACCTGGAAAATAAATAAGAAAGGTTAACAGACATTTTCCAACGATCGGTGGTTTATCTGTTCCTTGTGTTCCACCTTGACCTAGCATTAGTCTCTCAGGAACCTCTAAAACCTTTCTTGCCTCTGTCAGAATTCATTTTTTCCCCCTGAAGAGATCAAAGCTTTTATGGGCATTATTTATTGTAGCCCCACAATATTCTAGGAAGCGAAGCAGAGGTTACGTGGCTCAATCTTTATTTTTAAAGCCAAGTGAGGAACAGATAAATCTCTTCAGTAACCTTACAAAATCAGGCCTTGGTAGAGGCAGAAATAGTCTCGTTAGTCAGAAACATCTAATTCTGGCCCTCTGACTAAGATACCATAGATTGTTTGGCCTTTCTCTAAACAGGCCTGTGACACTTAAAGTGTGTGGAAAGTATGTGCTTCCGTCAAAGAGTTTTGCTGTGTAGTTATTCTTTGCCTGTTAAAGTAATAACTTGAGAACTGAAGAAAATAGAAAGAACAACCAAGCCTTATTCCAGCCTGAGCACTTAGTAAATGGGCGCTTCAGACAGAGAATACTTTTATTTCCTTGGGAGTACTTCTCTGTTGTTATACTCCACTTAGGAAGAGTTTTTCTTCAGGGCATGGCTGATCTTGAGAAATTTGGGGGGAGGGTTTGTTTGTTTTTTTCATTAAAGCTTTATATGTGAAAATTAGACTTATGAGATAATGTACATTACAATATTAGACCACACTGAAATAACTGGGGAGAGACTGAAAAATTCTACATTTTAAAATGTAGATTTGGTGCCTTTTTTTCCTTTTTTCTTTTTTACCTGAAAGTCATGGCAATAATGACTTCTATTTTAAAATTGCCTGATTCAGCAGTACATATTGCTATTCATTAAAGTTCTTAAGAAAACTAAATTGTTTGCTTTATAACAAATATTCTGTTAAAATAATTTTTCAAGTCTATTTTCTTTAGAATATTTATCACTCAGTGGTTTTCAGTTTATGATTTTAATTGTTTTATTCCTGTTTTAGTTTTTTTTTGTTTTTTGTTTTTTGCTTTGAGTATCCATAATGTTGTTTTGGAATTTTTAACACAAGACAGGAGTTGTTTTTCTTCTTTCCTTTTCTGTAAGGGCTGCTTCTCAAATTAACCTGCATGCCCAAACCTGTGTTATAATTCAGAAGGAGCAATGGAATCTATTGCATACGATCTTTTGTAAAGCCAGGCCAGCACCACTGTCCTCCTGATCTCTTAAACATTGCAATTTTTGTAAACTTTTCCATGTGCTTCCAGCATCTCCAATTTGTGAACGAATCTCACTATATTTATCCCTGTTGTATACGTCCACATGTTTGTTTTGCAGCATAATAAGACTTGACAGTTATAAATTTTTCCATATGCTCCATCTTGTAGAGATAAACAATGTGTGTGCTGTACATTTCCCTCAGCTTTGAAGGCTGACTTTTGAAAGAAACAATTCCATAGGATATTATAGTCGGTTTTGGAAAGTCATTCACACAAGCATGTCCTCCATGAAAGGGAAGGTAGCTGAATTTTCACCCTTTTAATATTAGCTGGTTAATTGAACTTTTTTCTAAGGGACTGAGAACAACTTAACTGCTTTTAGTTTTTCAAAGATTTACCAGAACAATGCAGACCTGTTTTTGAAAGTCTTTAAAAGTACTAGTTAACATCATAAATGACCATTTTGTGGAGTAAGTTCTCTCATTCCCTGAGCAGTTTATTTTGGCTACAGGGATTAATGAAATAGCTTTGGATTTCCTAATAATTTCCTCTTTTATTATTTACAAATTAAAAAGTTGACATTATCATGTAATGATATGTAAGGTATTCATATTTGGTGGTTGTCTATAGAAAGAATATTTATGATTCATTCATAAGCAGTTATTTATTTTATTTTTGGTTCGCCTAGGAAATCAAGTCTTTCTGACCAGTTTTATTTGTGAAAGTTGACACAAATATCTTTATTCTTAGCTTGATGTCCTTTTTTACCCAAATAAATATCTGTTGCCTCCATTTCTTTCCCCCAAGAGGCAAAGGTGCTTTTATCAGTTGCTTTTCTAAACGCTTTGGGGCCTATTTCATAAGTTTTCTTTATTCTTTTCCTTTTTAAGTTTATTTATTCTGAGAGAGAGAGAGAGAGAGAGAGAGAGAGAGAGAGAGAGTGCATGAGCAGAGGAGGGGCAGAGAGAGAGGGAGAGAGAGAGAATTCCAGGTAGTCTCTGCACTATCATGCGGGGCTTGAAATTATGAACCGTGAGATCATGACCTGAGCCAAAATCAAGAGTCGAATGCTTAACCAATGGAGCCACCTAGGCGGCCCTCTTTTTTTTTTTAATGTTGTGTTTATTTTTGAGAGAGAGAGAAATAGAGAGACAGAGTGTGAGTCAGGAAGGGGCAGAGACAGGTAGACACAGAACCCAAAGCAGGCTCCAGGCTCTGAGATGTCAGACAGCCCGACGTGGGGCTTGAACTCACGAACCATGAGATCCAGACCTGAGCCGTACTCAGACGCTTAACCGACTGAGCCATCCAGGTGCCCCCCCACCCATTAGTTTTCTATTGTTAACTGCAAACTTGGTTACATAAAAAATTCTGACTGTAATATTTGTAGGTTTGTTTTTATTTTTGTTGTCTCTAATACACAAGGTTTACCATATTTTCTGAGAGGTTTTTAACTTAGAAAACTCAAAATTTGTAGTAAATCTGGTGGTATTAGCAACAATGTGTAGGACGAGATTCTTGGTGAGTGATGTGCTAGATCCAGCCCCTGCAAGCTCCCAAGAGCCAATTATTACATTTTCAGAAATGTTGTCCGTTGGTTATCATTACAAATTAAATGATATAAACTTATAATTAAATAAATGATATTGAAAAAAATGCCCCCAAAAGAAAAAAAAATGCTCAAAACTCATTACCTCATAATTCTTTTTACTACATCTTACTATTATTTATGTTCTTGAAATTATTTGTGTCTCTTGCATCTGTATTGAAAATACTATGTAGTGGTGTGATATTACCGCACATCTCTTCCAACTCCATGTTTACTGAGGTCCTATGGGGAACTTGAAATCAGCCACAGTAGACTGTGGAAATCGGCAAACCCAAATCAGGACTTGATTTGTTGTTTTGTTAATTGTCTAGACTTAAGAAAGTGATGGAGAAAATTTTAGTAATCCAGATTAAACCTGAAGTGTGTCAACTCGACCGCCATTAGTATTATGCATGGCATAGAAAACTTGAGAAAATACTCTTCCAATATTTGAAACTCTTATCCAGTTCAGCAAAGAAGTAGTTTGCATCATGGACAAATGAATGAGTGAAGTTCTGACATGTCTGTGTTCACTTTCTTTTTACTCATTAACTTGAATAGAACCACCAACTAGCTACAGCACAATTGTAAGAATGATAAATTACTCTGAGTATACCAGACATCAGATGCGAAATACATCAGTAATCCTTTTATGCTACTCGCAAACACTCTGCCTCTTTTCCAACTCATATATGACTTCAGACTTCCTGTCTTAGCTCTAAAGGTTGTTGTTAAAGGGTATGACAAATTCGTTTGCAAAGTGTTCAGTCATCCACATCCATCTCTTTGACCACAAATTACCTTAGGATGGTGTTACAAAATGTTTGTGGGAAAAGAGGAAACATCATAATACTGGATTTATGAAATCATAGCTTTCCTTCCTTGGAGGCATAATTCTATTATTTAGCCCACTTTTGGGAGGTAATTTAGATTGGTTAATTTACATATCTAAGGGGAAAATGGCTTTATTCCATGGAATTGTTTTCCCTAGCCTTTAGGATAGCATAGGTATACAATATACACAAGTAAGTGTGGGTGAGACTCTCATTTGGTTAAAGTGTGGTTTCTAAGCCCTGAGTGACCAGAAGGTTTTGAAATACATTCGGGATTCTGTAACACACATGCTCCTTATAATGGGATAATCGGGTCAAGCCCCTACCTTCAGAAACTTTGTAACTGTGTTCATTGATGTTTCCCAAACTTCAGTCAGTTGAGTATCACCCTCATCATTTTTGTCATATCCATGTACCTCTTGTACCTTAATTTACTTAGTAATTTTTTAGAGTGACTTTTTCTTTTACACTTAGCTTTATCTTAAGTGATAATACCCATGAAGTCTTGAGTTTAAGGTAACAGTAATTTTTTTCTTTGATGCTTATGAAAATATTGCCTACGAATTACAACTTTTAAAATTTTGCCCTTGTAATACTAATGGTATGTGTACACTTTGGGAAATATGTTTGTAGTGGTAATAGGTAGTCATTAGGCTAAATAGTTTTATTTATTTCTCATGTCAGTTTTATGAAGTAGGCATTGCTATCTTCGTTTAATAAATGAGGAAACTGAGAAATTAGAGAAGTAACTTGCCCAGGGTCATGGGCAAGCCAGAATTTACCTGACCAAGATCCATACTAACCTTTGCTACTCACAGCGTGGTTTGTGGACCAGCAGTATTAGCATCACCTGGGAGCTTGTTGGAACTGCAAAAGCTCTGGCCCTACTTTAGACCTAAGTAATCAAACTCTGCATTTTAACAAGTTCCAGGTGATTCTCATGCACCTTAAGGTTTGAGAAGTCTTGACCTAGACTCCAGAGCATTCTGCGTCTCAGAGCTGGATGACTCAGTCATTGATTTGGCTGGTCTCCTTTTCTGTCTGCAGCGTTATTTTCTTCATGTCCTCCTGCTGCTTTTTTTTTTTTAATTTTTTTTTAACGTTATTCATTTTTTTTTTTTTTTTGAGAGACAGAGCACGAGTGGGGGAGGGGCACAGAGAGAAAGGGAGACACAGAATCCAAAGCAGGCTCCAGGCTCCCAGCTGTCAGCACAGAACCTGATGTGGGGATCGAACTCACAGACCGTGAGATCATGACCTGAGCCGAAGTCAGATGCTTAACTGACTGAGCCACCCAGGTGCCTGGGTACATGTCCTGCTACTTTGAAGTACAGCTATTTTTAAGAAACATGGTATTGATGGGAAGGCAGGAGATAATATTCTCCATCATTTTGATTATTTTCTCTCCTAAAGCCAGCTTTTGTCTGCTTTCCTTCTTTCTTTAATTGGGGTAACAAGACTTGGCTGAAATACCAACATTTTCACTCTTGTTTCCTTCCCTGGCCAAGTTCTTGCCCTTTAGAATGATCTGGTGGCCTGTTTGCCACCTACCGTAAACCTACGTAGGCCCTGAGAACTGTCTGCAGAGCTACAACTAATTTTCAATTATTTTTGAATGGTTTTAATAGTATGTATACCATCCTGACTCTTGGCTTCTTTCCTTCTCCCTCTGGCTCTCTGCTACTCGGCTCTTTATTGCTTCCTTTTCTCTGCACTACGGTGTGCCTACCCCCGCATCGGTGAGGCCTGTTTCCATTCTGCCATGTGTCTTGCTCTCACAGTTCTAAGTTTGACACAAGCAACAACTCAGGAGCCATCATAAAGACAATCTTCTGGAAATGGTCAAAGTGTTGGGAATTTGCTGGTCAAATCTGGGAGTATCAGGAATTGCTGTGACTGGTCAGTATGGCTGGCTATAAATTCTGAAGTATTCCAATGCATCATGAGCATTTCATCAGCATATTGTTTTTGTGGTTTCTTCATAGAATTTCTCTGTGAATACTATGCCTGGAGGAGTCTGCAGGATTTCTAGACACCACACCCAGGTTGTATAGTCACAGGCCCTCTTTCTGGTATTTATGTAGTTGTTTATTCGATCTCCAAGATGACTAGTTATTTGAGATGAGTAGAAGTTGGGCCTACTTATAACAGTAGAGCTTGCCTTCTTGCTCACTGATGGCCAGATACACAGGCCATAATAGTATTTCATTTTCTTGACTTTGAATAGTGCTAAAGGGGAGTTGACTCATTAGAATTACAAAAGGTCCTGGAAGAAAACGATATTATTCATTACATTTTGTAAAGTGAAAAACAAAGAGGAATAGTTGTTTCTTACCATAGTAATTTCAGACTCTGAAAGATTTGTTTAGAGTCTTTCAGCCAACTGTAGACACACCTGTCCCAACCCAGATTTTTTTAATGGTCTCCAGCTTTCAAATAATTTAGAATTGAGGTCCTCCCTCCCCTGCTCCTTTCTGCCACATTTTTTTGTACACACCCTTCTTCCCTCCCCTTTGCCATACTTTTGTTTCCTTGAGAAAAGGAGAGTCCCTCTTAGAGTATAGAATAAACATTTCTTTGTGATGTGTGACTTATTTATGCTTTAGGGGTTGTCAGTGTATACACAACAGAGAAGGTGATGGGAGCCCCTGGGCATGCCAAGTCAGCATTTTGTGCATGTTAAGGCCAAAGAGCACGTTAAGCAGGCTGAAAAAATTTTAACAAGTCAGAACGTTTTACAATTTCCATATTTATCAAACATGTCAGGGGATGGGATCACAAAGCCTTCCAGGGATTAACTGCCTCTAGGACTTCAACTGTTTTATTAAGATGGAGGAAGCCAAGTTCTCAACACCCCATGATTTGCTGTAATAACCACAAGAGTTAGAATGTAGGTGATCCTTGTTGAGTGAAAGGTAATCCCAAGGCTAAAATGCTCCTTGAATGAAAAAAAAAAAAAAAAATCAACAGATGAACTGTGTGGGAATTTACCTGCTAGAGCTTTGCAGTTTTAAGTTTATTTACCTAGAGCTTCAGTCTTATTAGTTCTTTGGTTGGTGGTTCTTGACCTTTGACACTTAAGAGCTTAGACTATGAAGTCTAAGTAGAGGATGTTCAGAAACATGCATTCTCAAAGAGTGGCAGCCATTGGCTTTTGGGGGCTTGGCAAAGCATCCTGGAGTTATTATTTGTTTTCAAATTTTTGGGGTTTGGCAGGTCTAAGATGCACTTTGCCAAGCACTTTCCTTTGAATTTTAGTACAGGAATATTTTGGGTGGAATTTAATTGTGTTATTGGTGATTCATTTGAATTATACCGATCAGAATGCTGTTTTGGAAAAGATATTTGATGACTGAGGAATATTAGGAACTTTACAAACAGTTTTCTGGTACCAGCTTTTTCTTAGATGGGGATAAAAATGGAATTCAAGCCCCAAATATTTTCAGTGAGATTTGGAACTTGGAATTTTTAAGTGGTAGTTTCCAATTCTGTCTGTATCACTTTTTCCACAAAAGCAAACCAGACCCTACTTCTCTGGCTTGATATGCAAATCTTTAGAAAAGTTGCAGAGCTGATCTGCAAACTTGGGCCAACAGTTAATTTGAAAATTAATGTTAGAAAAAAGGTTTTCAACAAGTAAGTAGAGAGAACAACCCTCTTCTGGAGAAATAAGTTGGAATTAAAAAAAAAAAAAAAATACAAAAAACAGCCCAAGGAGGCATAGGGCAGATTTTTGGTTCCAAAGACAAATTACCAGCCATGGCAAAACCCCAGAGACGACTTATGTTATATAAGGTGCCATGAGGTAGCTTTTCCATTACAGTCTGTAGAAAAGGTTGTAAAAGAAGGAAGCATGCTGAGACTTTACAAATGAGGACTAAGCTATAAATTTTTTACAGAACAGGGAAAGGATATGGCTAAATATTGCCCTGAACTTCTTATTGCTCATCGGGTTGCAACAAAGCATGAAGATAAAAGCAGGTTTCTTCTTGTCTACTGTCAGCTTCTTATCTTTTGTAATTGGCCTGGAGAAAGCAGTGAATGAGCACTTGAATGACTTCTCACTGTCTCCTTGAGAAAACAACAGTGAAATAAGCATTCAGCAGAAGGAAAACACATTTTAAACAAACTGACATGGATGTCTTCACGTTCAAATTATTTTGAAACCAACTGGTAGGAACTGCTGGGAAATTCTAATCCTGAATTCTGCAAACCAGTGTGAGGACAGAGTAATGTAGTAGACTCTTCTTCACTTCAAATGGTGGGCCCAGGAGGTTATAAGCATATCATTGGGCTAGTGTTGGTGGTTTTCTTTATTCCCTTAATCCTCATGTTATTTAAACCGTTTAAAATGCTAAAGAAGCATGAAGAGCTGTTCTGAGTCCTGGCACTGGTTAAGCTGGTGAGAGTATTAGGTGACCTGTAGAGATCCACACTAGTGTAGGTCTAAAGTGTTTTATTTAGGCCAATTTCCATGTATTTCTTAAAGTAATTCTAAGTGTTTCTTTCAGAGTAAGAAAAAAAGTCATGTTTATCTTCCTAAACCTTGGTCCTGCTTATCTTAAAACAGACAACTTCGTTAGCATAACCTTTTTTTTTTCCTTTTCTGTTTCTCTGCCCTTCTTTGCTTTGTCCCTCCCCCCTTCCCTTTCTTACTGGTAATAAACTAATTAGTGAGTGCTTATCAATGACCACTAGGAACATTGTGACATTTTACTTTTTGCCACTGTAGTCTGTTCCAGCAGGCATGATTTGTGTGAAGTTAATAGGAAAGGATGGATCTCATGAATCTGATAGTATTACTTTTAAGAAAATTGAAGTGATTTATTGGATTGTTGAGGGTATACCTTAGGTTTGGATAATAGCAAATATAGGTAAACATTTTGAGGGAAGCTCTTGTTTCATACTTTTTATCTCCCATAGTGCTTTTACACAGTAGAGGCTGAGTGAAAAATTGTCACTGATTCTAATTCAGCTAATTTTTGTATATGAGGGACGATATTTAATTCTGTACTTTAATATGTAATCCAGGAACGGTGAACAACATTTTGTGCCCAAAATCCATTTGTCTTACAGTAAACAAAAACCAATGAGGATAGTTTAGTTTAGTTTTTATTAAGTTTTTTTTTTTTTTTTTTTTTTTTTTTGAGAAGCATAAAATGTTCAGCATTTGAAATTAACATCAAGGAGCAAAGTATTTTCATGAGTACGTTTGTGAAACAATTGTGGAAAACAATTAGATCTTTGTTTATTACTGTCCTCTAGTAGGTATTAGTGACAGGGGGACAAGCCAGGGTGTAATATGGGATAGGAGAAAAGAGAGGGTCTTAGCTCAGTGTGCCATAACAAAATACTGTAGACTGGCTGGATCAAACAGCAGATATTTATTTCTCATGTTTCTGGAGGCTGGGACATCTAAGACCAAGGTACCTGCAGATTCAGTTTTTGGTGAGGGCTCTTTTCCTGTCTTATAGATATGCTGTTCATGGTCTGTATTCACATTGCATGAAGAAAGCAAGATCTCTGTGTTCCTCTTGTTATAAGGGCACTAATCCCATCATGAGGATCCCACCTTTGTGACCTAATCCATGAATAATTACCTCCCAAAGGTCCCACTTCCCTATACAATCACATTGGGGGTTAGGGCTATATGACTTTTCGGGGGGTACATTCAGCCCATAATAGCAAGATAGGCAAGCCCTCATGGATGAGCCCTCAAAGCCCTTCTTTGCTTTAAAAGAAAAGTCTAATAGATTTAAGGGCTTGGAATTATTAGTTTTTAGAAATATAAATATTTTAATTCTTTCTTCGATTCTGGACACAGAGGCTTTCTTCAACGCTTCTCAGTTTCCACCACCACCCCTTTCCCCCTTAGATTTAACAGCAGCATCACCAGAAACCCTGGCTTTCTCCTATGGAAATAGTAGAACATGGTATCTCATTGTAGAGAAAAAGGCTCTGTGGAATAGCTTGCTGATCTTGTAGCCTTTGGAAACATTGCTTCTAAAAAACTTTAGAGCCATCTACAAACTTTGTGCTTTTCAGTTATTAATAATTGATATTTCTCTACAAATCAGATAGAATTATGTTATGGTCCAGTTTAAGCTCATTGGATGAAAGATCTTCCATTCTAGTATAGTGTTTATAATCTGTTGTTTTTATTTGTTTTTATTTTTTTAATGTTTATTTTTATTTTTGAGAGAGTGCAAGCAGGGCAAGGGGCAGAGAGAAGGGGACAGAGGATCTGAAGCGGGCTTTGCACTGACAGCAGAGAGCCTGGTATGGGGCTTGAACTCACCACTGCAAGATCATGACCTGAGCTGAAGTTGGATGCTCAACTGACTGAGCCACCCCTGGTGCCCCAATATGTGTCATTTTTAAAAAGTTAAAATAGGATAAGGGAATTCTTCAGGATTTAAAAAATTGTAACATTTCCAATGTTTCTACCATATTAAAAAGTCACATCACATCATATGCTCACATGTTTATTATAACCCTTATTATTATAAGTTATTATATTTATTATATAATATATAACACATAATATTATATATAATAAATATATAACATTTATTTTATATTATATTTAATAATATATAATATATAATATTATTATAAGTGTTTTGTGTGTATGTGTGTGTGTGTATGTGTGGTGAGAACTTATAAGATCTATTCTCTTAGCAGCTTTCAAATATATAATACAGTATAACCTATAGTCACCATGCTGTACATTAGATCCCCAGAACTTACTCATCTTAAAACTACAAGCTGGTACCTTTAACTATGTTCACTTCCTCACTCCCTAAGCCCTTGGCAGCCACCAGCCAGCTCTCTATTTCTATGAGTTCAGCTTTTTATAGATTCCACATATAAGTGAGTTCACATAATATTTGTTTTTATTTCACTTAGCATAAGTGGATGGACCTCAGGGTCCATCTGTGCTGTAGCAAATGTCAGGATTTCCTTCTTTTTTTTATAGCTGAGTAATATTCATATAGATGGATGGATGGATGGATGGATGGATTTCCTTCTTTTTTTATAGCTGAGTAATATTCCTATGGATGGATGGATGGATAGATAGACAGACAGACAGATATCACATTCATCCATCCATTGACGGATGCTTAGGTCTTAGCTCTTGTGAACAATGCTGCACTGAAAATGGGAGTGCAGCTATCTGTTTGAGATAGTGATTTTATGTCCCTCAGATATATACCCAGAGGTGGAATTGCTGGATTATATGATAGTTCTATTTGGATGTTCTGTTTTTAAGGAAACTCCATACTGTTTTCCATAGTAGCTGTATCAATTTACAATCCCTCCCATAGTGCACACGGGTTCCCTTTTTCCCACATCCTCGCTAGCACTTGTTATCTCTTGTCTTTTTGAGGATATCCATTGTAATAGGTGTAAGGTGATATTTCATTGTTGTTTTAATTTGCACTTCCCTGATGGTCAGTGATCTTGAGCACCTTTTCATGTACCTGTTGGCATTTGAGTATCTTCTTTGGAAAAATGTCTGTGCAGGTCTTTTGCCCATTTTTAATTGGATTATTTGGGTTTTTTTGCTATTGAGTGTATGAGTTCTTTATATATTTTGGATATTAACCCCTTATCAGGTATGTGGTTTGCAAATATTTTCTTCCATTTGGTAGATCCCTTTGCATTTTGTTCATCATTTGTTTTGCTGAGAACTCTTAACTTTTTAAGGTATTTCTCATGTTTTTCCATGTAATTTCATGTAATTAAAATCATGCTGTATAAAACAGTGTCTTGACTTGCTATTGTTTTTGTTGATCATGATTTTGTATTCTCAATCTGAGTAATTAGTGTGCCAGGCACTATGTTAAGCATTTTACAAATATTATCTCCTCTTATTGATACCATGAGGGTAGATATTATTGTGCCTTGAGCTTATGATTCAGGGAATGTATATAAATGAGTCTGTTTCTTTAAGTGGGCTCCACTGTGTAGAAGAAATGCATACGACAGGAAGGAAAGCTAGACATTTTTCACACTGTGCTTTTCTTTTGTTCCTTCTGTCTCCCTTTCTCTTTCAATTTTTCTCATTCTCTTTCTTTTTCAATCTTTCTCATTCTCTTTTCTCGCTCTTTCTTTTTCTTTTGTTTTCTCTTTTGCTTTCTCTTTCTCTTGCTCTTTCTCTCATTCACTCTTTCTCTTGCTTGTTCTCTCACTCACTCACTCACCCTGAGGTTTTATTTGAGAGGGAAGGAAAAAGAACCTGTCCTCTTTAAAGAATGAAATATTTTTAACCGAAACCTTATCTGTGGTATTTAGTATGTCAACAAGTTCTAAACTGTGAAGAAGTCTTATCAGAAGAAAGACTTCTTTGAAAATGATATGGACATATTTGTTGGGTGTTCACTCTTCTAATACCCAGATAAAATGTACAAGGGAGTAACTGAATTTTACAGTATTTAAATAACTACATAGTAATCAAAACATTCTTTATGCATTTAATAGGAGAATAGGATCTGCCTAGGTAGAGCTTATATGATAGAACTGAATCAAGGAATCAGTAATCTGGACTTTTTGTGAGCTGTTAGAGATGCTACTCGCAGCGTAAGGCAAGCCAGCACTTCCTGTAAGGTGCCAGGACACCTCAGAGGACACAGATGGCACTCATGCTTGTCCCAGAAAACCTATCCAACTCAGTGCCCTTGCTCCTCTGCTAACAAGGCTTCTTCATTTTCCCTTCTTAGAGTCATTCCTTGACCTTTCCTTTACCTTCTAGATTATAAACAACTCCAGACTTCCCAGGTGCTGATGATCTGTGTCTCACAGAGCTCAAGGTCTCCTTGGAATTATTCTTAAGACTTTGAGTTTTTATAGCAGAAATTTCTAAATAGACTTTCAGAGTCTCTCTTGGGTTTGCCCTGTGTATCTATCACCATAGTCAAGATAGGAATTCAGGTCTTCATGACTCCCAACAGCCTCCTACCTTGATTCTTCCCTGACGGCTCACCCTCTTACATACCATCTCTGGATTTATCTTTCTAAAACATTCCTCTCCTGTCATTCCTCTGCTCAAGAATGCCTTGTGAGCATCAACCCTAAATTTCTCAGTTTATCCTTTGAGGCTTTCTCTCATCAGGCCATCCCCACCTGCATACTTTTATTTCCTATTCCCACATGAGGCTTCCTTTGCAGTCCACTGGTATGCATTTCAACCTGTATACCATTGATCATATTTTTTCACAGGCCTAGAAAATCCTTTCTTCTATTTTTAATGTATTCATATCCTCAAGTTCTATTTCTTCTATTATGTGTTTCCATATTGAGTTCTCTAGGGCTTTCCTTTCTCTCTACTTCTCTTATACACCATATCATGTAGATGGAATTAATGTCATTATAGAAATTATTTTTCCCCAACTAGATTATAATATAACTTATTCATCAATGAAACCATGATGAAGATTGAGTGAATTTTGTCTTCTTCCTTTTTCTTCATTATCATCATATAGTAGGTACCCTTCAAAAGCTTAATCTTTTTTCCCTTCTCCAGCTTTGTCCCCATTTCCTGTCCTTGATAGTTTCCTGTCCAAAAGCACTGGACCTTATGAATGATCTTCACTCTCTTGCATCAAATTCCTCTTCTTTTCCTTTTGAAAGCTTTATCCATGTATCAGCATGCTCAAGTATGTACCATATTTTGGTATACATATTGAAAAGAACTTATTTTTTTCTTATATAATATCATATAATATATTTTCATGTAATGCATTTGTGAACCTTACATAAAAAATAAAGAAATAAAAAGTACTTGAAATTTTGTCCCCATATGAAGTGAACATTTTGGTTACTGTCTTGTTAGGCATCTCTATTCGTACACACATGGACACAAGTGTCATGCTGCTTTTCATGAATATCTTTTTAAAAATGAGTGATTTTTTTTGTAGAAGAAAGTTTATCTTCTACAAAAGAGAAGGAAGGTTCATTTAATAATATGCAAATACATCATATATAATGACATTTGTATGTGTTGCCAAAAAGGGATCATATTACATACAGTTATTTGAATCTTTTTCTCTTTACTAAACATTAAGAAAATACTTCCATGAGAATTAGTTGCTTTACATTCAAGTCGAGAAGAAATATTAACAAGTGATTTAAATTAATTGCTTTACATTAATTGCTTTACATTTAATTGAGAAGAAAAATTAACAAGTGATTTAAATTAATAAGGGAACAAAATCTGATCAGATACTATATATATATTTATTTCAATAGCTTTTCTCTGTACTGTTAAATAACTAGCTTAAAAAAAAAGAATAATCGTTCCATTTACAGCAGTGTCAACAGTCTTTAAAATCCTTAAGGATAAATTAAAAGCAAAAGTTACCAGATTTCTAGAATCCTGATTTTCTTTTTTTTTTTTTTTTTTAACGTTTATTTATTTTTGAGACAGAGAGAGACAGAGCATGAACGGGGGAGGGTCAGAGAGAGAGGGAGACACAGAATTTGAAACAGGCTCCAGACTCTGAGCAGTCAGCACAGAGCCCGACTCGGGGCTTGAACTCATGGACCGTGAGATCGTGACCTGAGCCGAAGTCGGCCGCTTAACCGACTGAGCCACCCAGGCGCCCCTAGAATCCTGATTTTCTTAAAAACTGTATAAAATAATGTTCAAGTTTATATAAAAAAAACTAGTGTTAGGGACGCCTGGATGACTCAGTCGGTTAAGCCTCCAACTTCAGCTCATGTCATGATCTCACAATTCATGGTTTGCACCGCATATCAGGCTCTGTGCTGACAGCTCAGAGCCTGGAGCCTGCTTCAGATTCTGTGTCTCCCTCTCTCTCTGCCCCCGCTCTGTCTCTCTTTCTCTCTCTCCCTTTCAAAAATAAATAAACATTAAAAAAAAAAGAAGAGAGAAAAACTAGTGTTTGGAAATAACCAATAAGTTTATTAAAAAGATGAGCTACTTTTTAAATTTTAAATTAAAAAAATGTTGAATGTGTTTTCTCTGCTGTTCCAGAACATGATTTTAATAGCTATATTGTATTAACTAGCCTATTTTTTGAAATGTAAGGTTGTTCCTTGTTTCCAATATTTTTTTGCTACTATAAATATGCCATAGGAAACATCCTTATGGATAAATTCTTGTGTACAACCTTGGCTATTTCTATAACATAAAAACCTAGCAGTGAAATCACTAGGTGAATTTTCACATTTTTAAGGCCTTTGTCACAAGAATGTACATGATTGTGCTCTTAACAATAGACTTTGCTAATCTCATTCCCAGGGGAATCTTTGTTTACTAAAAAGACTGAATATTTTTTTCACATTTATTCAACCTTTCTATTTGGCACATATATTTTTGTTTCGATGACTCAGTTTTTAGGAGAAGCACGACAGGGTCAACTCACTAGCTTTTGAAAGTAATAAAACTCTCTTGAGGTTTAAGGCATTTTGAATTGTAAATTGTAAATGGTGCACAAACAGGTAGGCAAATTACAGTGAACAAACTACTTTGTTGAACACGACAGAAAGATCTGGTTTCTCTGGATTTCAGTCGGCTTCAGCCCCTAGGGCAACTAGGACATTGACTGCTGTGTTGGAGAAATAATTTCAAAGCAGCACTGTGAAATCTAGAGAATTCTATACCAGAAATCACTTAATTTTCTTCTTAAGTCCAGCTTGGGTAACATCATCAAGGCCTACTTCTTCAGCTGCTGTGACTAATTAATTAGCAATAACAGTGATAATTGACATTTAATGTATCCAAAATATACTATGTGCCAAACACTGTGCATTGTATCTGAGGTGGAATTTAAATAGTTTTCTTTTTTTTTTTTTTTTTACCAATATAAAAAGGTTTTTTTTTTTTTTTTTTTTTTACCCTTAGGTACAGTGAACTAACTTGCCATTGAGTAAGAGGACAGACCCCTGCAGTTGGCCTTATTGCCACTAACTATAAACACTCCTTCCATTCAGCCTTTTCTTTCCTTACTCCTAACTCCTGCTTCATCATCTATAGTCATTTCTAGATCCCTTTTCTCCTTATCATTTTGGTGTCTTCCTTTCATTGTCTTCCATGTGTCCCTGTCATATGGACACCAAGCTGTGCTTTTTTCTGCCCTTTCCATTCTGTCTTATCACTCATTAGTTTTACAGGTAGCCATATTTATATTTAACCTACCTAGGATTGATCTTCATCCATAGAAAAAGGGAGTAGATCTATTGCCCTTTCAGTTGGAAAGAATGTTTATTTATTTTGATGTTTAAGCTGTGGGCTCTGCCATTTAAATACTGATTCATTCTCCATTAGAACAGTCCTTTCAGAACTGGGAAGCTGGAGGACTGCTTTTACTTTCATAGTATAGTTTTTTTGGGAAAAAAAAAGTCTGTTTCCCCCTGCACGGTTCTGAAAGATTGTGTTGGACTCTTGAAATTTATTTTGGAACCTTAGAAGTATGGAACAATTTATTAGGAATGCCCAGGCCAGTCTTCGATTTGAATAAGCTATCCACCTGCCCTAGCTTTATTCTTTGGGACAAAAGAATGTATGAATCAAGCAGAACCTGTCTTTTTGAGGTATCTCTTATACGTATCGCTGACTTCTATGTTTTTGGGTCACCAGGGCCTAGCATATGGTAAGTGCTCAATAAATATAAATTGCCTAGGTAAATAATTGAATGAATGAATGAATGAATGAATGAATGAATTATAGAGAATGAGAAGATAAAATGGTTTTTCTAGAAGTGATTGCTCCCCTCCAGCTAAGGATTATTTAATCTGCAGCTGTTCTATCAGTAGTCCTTGTATGTTGAAGTCAGATGCTTCTGGTCAAGAAGAAGGAACCTTGTGGATTCTTGATAAAGCACCTTTTATTCCTAATTTTCGTAAGAATACCTGAATGTATTATCTTGAATAACTGAAATTAGGGTCCTTGGATCTCTCAGATTATTTTAAATGCTTAGTCTCCTTCAAGAGTTAACTATATCTGACAAATACCCTAATATAATTCTCTTGGTAAGGCCCATCAACTGATGAATGGATTAAGAAGATGTGGTGTATATATATACAGTGGAATACTACTTGGTGATGAAAACGAATGAAATTTTGCCATTCATAACAACATGAATGGAACTGGAGGGTATTATTCTAAGCAAAATAAGTCAGAGAAAGACAGATACCACATGATTTCACTCATATATGGAATTTGAGAAACTTAACAGATGATCATAGGGGAAGGGAAGGAAAAATAAGATAAAAACAGAGGGAGGGGCAAACCACAAGAGACTCAAATACAGAGAACAAACTGAGGACTCATGGGAATAGGGAAAATGGGTGATGGGCATTAAGGAGAGCACTTGCTGGGTTGAGCACTGGATGTTATATCACTGGATTCTACTCCTGAAGTCAAGACTACACTGTATGTTAACTAACTTGAGAATAAATTAAAAAAAAATTCTCTTGTTAAGTGTTGATCTCACTTTACTCTGCGATCAGGCTGATGTATATGTGCAGTGGGTAATATCAGCATTTAGGCTGATAGACTGTTCACAAATACACATACCAAAGGGGAGAAAAGTGGTTTTTGTAGAGTGGAAACTATATTTCTCCTTCTTAGTGGTCCACTCTTCTGGCTATCTGATGTATCTGCAATCATGGGCAAAGGAGGTGGAAATTTGATTCCCAATGAGGTTCCAAGCTCTGTTCCTTCTTTCTAACTTGAATTTAGAGTTTTATAACTTAATAGTGAGGTTTTATCTGTTGAGTAAATATTAATTGATTGCCAGCACTCTGCCAGGGTCTAGGCATTGAGGATGTGGCAGTGAGCAGGACCAGCTTTTAAACTTTTTATTTTGACATACTACAGTAAAGTTGGAAAAATAGTACAAAGAATTCTAGTATAATATCCTTCACTTAAATTCTCCAGATGTTAGTTTTCACCACAGTTGGTTTACACACACGTGTACACAGATGCACACACTTTTTTCCTGAACCATTTTGGAACTGAAGACATGATGTCCTTTTACCCTTACATGCTTCCATGTATGTTTCCTAAAAACAAAGACAATCTCTTATTACCCATGATGCAATTATTAAAATCAAGGAGTTAACATTGATGATTCTTCCAGTTGTTTCAATAATAGACATTCTAGCAAATTTAAATCCCTGATTATATGTTGCGTTCAGTTGCCATGCCTCTCAATCTCCTTTACTCTGGAACAGTTGATTAGTCATTCTTTGTCTTTTACAGCATTGACCCATTTGATGAGTATGGGCATGTTTTATAAAAGGAGGTACATTTTGGGTTGTCTAATGATTCCTTATGATTAGATTCAAGTTGTGCATTTTGAGCAGTAATTCCACAGAAGTGATATTTTGTCTTTATCTATTCCCATGAGAAACTATGAGTTCATACCGATAACTCCAATCCCAGTTCAGCACATAGGGTTCATTCTATTTTGCTTCCTTCCCATATTTTTAGCTCCCGTCTTTGACAGTGAGAAACCAGCTCCAATATACTTGCTTTTTTACTTAATTCTAGGATGCAAAGAAAGTAGTTTGAGAATTGCTAGCCCATTCATCTGTAAAAGGAAACCCTACTAGCTAGTATTCAATATTTGTTTAGAGTGTTGTTTTGTTTTTAGCCTAATAAATATGGTTGCACTTATGATACTGCAAATACTATGTTTGTAAGTTACTTGGGTTAGTTTCCATTCTTCATCCCCTTGCACCCCTCCATCCAGTGTGGTTGTGTTACTCATTTGAAATATGAGTCCAGTTCATTTGTTTCTGTTTATATTTCACTTTAGAGTTTTCTCTCATTCTTATTGAGAGAGAGAGAGAGAGAGAGAGAGAGAGTGTGTGTGTGTGTGTGTGTGTGTGTAAAACATGCAGTGTTTCCAAAAGTCAGTGCTGTACCAAAAAATATGCTCAGAACAGAATCACCTCCTATTCCTTCTATGTCATACCCATCTCCCTTTTTCACCCGCTTCCTATAACCATCTAATAATATTTCTCATTTCCTATTCATTCTTGCTGTTTTTCTTTTTGCAGATATATATATTTCTCATTTGAACAGATACACATATTTTAAAATTTTTTCCTCTTTCTTACACAAATGTAGCATACTATAGATACTCTTCTGTACTTTTTTTTCTTGATACTATATTCCTAAACCATTCTGTATAAGTTCATAAGATTTTCTTCATTCTTTTTTCAACTGCAGGATACTCAATTAATTATGTATGTCAGTATATCATAAGATGACATTTTGAACCAATGTTTAATTGTACTGAGTAAACTTTTTTCTCTTTCAGTTATAATTAGTTTGGAGAGCCAGTTGGGTCTTGGTGGTAATTGTATATTGTAATCATCTCCCCAAACTCCATAGTTTGGTAATAAATTAACATTTTTAACAAGTGAAAAATGCTTATGTAGATATGTAATGATTTGAGGTCTTAGTTTCCTTCTCTATAAAAATGAAAGCATTAGTCTAGGTGATGTCTAACGTCCTTTACATCTTGAATATTAAAAACAAAAAGAAAAACCCAATACAGCTAATTCAGTTTTTCACTACTGAGTATGCTATTAGCTTTGGACTTGTCTTATATGGCCTTTATTATGTAGAGGTACATTCCCTCTATATCTACTTTGTTGAGAGTTTTTATCATGAATGGATGTTGAATTTTGTCAAATGCTTTTTCTGCATCATAGGAATGAGATGGGATCATATGATTTTTATCCTTCATTTTGTTAATGTGGTTTATCACATTGATGGATACGCAGATGTTGAATCATCCTGGCATTCCTAGAGTGAATCTCACTTGATCATGGGATATGATCCTTTTAATGTATTGCTTAATTTGGTTTGCTAGTATTTCGTTGAGGATTTTTACATCTAGTTCATTAAGGATATTCTCCTGCAATGTTACTCTTGTAGTGTCCTTCTCTTATTTTGGTAACAAGGTAAAGCTAGTCTCATAAGATGATTTTGGAAGTGATCTCCCCACCCCCTTAATAAGTTCCTTGGGGGATGAATGGTTACAATTTACTAATGTAGTTATATATAATATGAGTATCCAAGAACTCTGATGATCTGCAGATAAGAAATATTAGTTTATATTTTTTACTATGTATATTAAGAGAAATTCTATGTCATCAGAGGCAAAAATTACCCCCAATAGTTGTTCTGAAAAAAGATTAAAACATCAATATATTGGAAACTAGAAGAAATGGATTAATTCCTAGAAACATACAACCTACCAAGATTGAATCATGAGAAAATAGAAAATCTGAACATACTGATTCCTAGTAAGGAGGTTGATTCTGTAACCAAAAATCTCCCAACAAAAATGAGTCCAAGACTAGATGACTTCATGGTAAATCCTACCATGTGAGATGGAGACCAATCATGTGGTAATGGTAGCAAAGGATCAATAAGCAATGCTAGATGTAGAAATCATACTGAATATTTACAAACAGAAGATCTTTATCTTACATTGTTATAAAAGAATAAGGTAAAATATCACACAGATACTTTCTGGATATTTTTAATGTCTACTTGAATTGGGTTACTGTATTATCCTTTGCCAGTAGATAACACTATCTGATATGGTATCGTCTCAACAACCAGGATATTATATTCCTTACATTCTAGACCTCAAATACTTTTTAAAAATTAGTTTCCTTTATTGCCTGTTTTATAAAATTGAAAGTCTATATTTCAAGTTTCTTGAAAATGAAGGTCATTTTAATTATCTTGAACATTTTAACATTATAAAAGCTTTTCCTTTATTCCTCTTTCTTTTCTCCTTTCCTTTCTCCATTTAATCTTCAGAGTTTGCATTTTCCCTCTTCAATGAAATTTCTCTTTGTCTATAGTATTGCAAGTAAAGTGACACTTGATTTTGCTTTAGTTTGATATGGCAGCAGCAGAAGCATATGCAATTTCTTCAAATTTCTTTCCAACTCTGGCTCTAATTTTGTTATTTCTGAGCACATACATTTTTTGAAATAGACATTGTATTTTTTTCCTTATAAAACTCAACACCCAGGAAATGAATAGTCCAATTAAAAATGGGCAGATGATTTGAACATTTTTCCAAAGAGAATATACCGATGTCCAATAGACACGTGAAAAGAGGCTCAGCATCACTGATTATCAGGGAAATACAAATCAAAACCACAATGAGGTATCACCTCACACCTGTTAGAATGGCTAAAATCAACAACACAAGAAACAAGTGTTGGTGAGGATGTGGAGAAAGGGGAACCCTTTTGCACTGTTGGTGGGAATGCAAACTGGTGCAGCTACTCTGGAAAACAGTGTGGAGGTTTCTCAAAAAGTTAAAAATGGAATCACCTCTGATCCAGCAATTGCACTAACTAGGTATGTATTTACCCAAAGAATACAAAAATAACTAATTCAAAGGGATACATGCACCCTGATGTTTATAGCAACATTATCTACAATAGCCAAATTATGGAAACAGCCTAAGTGTGCATCATCTGATGAATGGATAAAGAAGTTGTGGTGTGTGTACACACACACACACACACACACACACGCACGCACATAATGAAATATTACTCAGCCATCAAAAAGAAGGAGATCTTGCCATTTGCAATGTGGATGGAGCTAGAGAGTATTATGCTAAGTGAAATAAGTCAGTCAGAGAAAGACAAATACCATATGATTTCACTTATATGTGGAATTTAAGAAACAAAACAAACACGCAAAGGGAAAAATAGGAGCAAACCAAGAAACAGACTCTTAAGTATAGAGAATAGACTGATGGTTACCAGAAGGGAGGTGGGTGGGGGGATGTGTTAAACAGGTGATGGTGATTATGCAAGGCACTTGTGATGAGCACTGGGTGTCATATGGAAGTGTTGAATCACTGAATTGTACACCTGAAACTAATATTACACTATATGTTAACTAATTGGAATTTAAATAAAAACTTAAAAAGAAATAGATACTATATTTCAGTTGGGTATTTCCCAAGTAACACAGTGCTTAAAAAAGTCTAGGAGAAAATATCAGTAAGTATTGATGTGATCCTCAATAGAGAAGAACTTCCTAAGCCTAAGGACAATGGAAAAAAATAAAAGATTAATAGATTTATGTGTTAATAAGTTAATATACACAATATATTTAAATACAAAAATAATAAAATCATAGATTTAAATGGCACACTAAAAATTTTTAGTTCTTTAGTTTTGTTTAAAGATAATGCCTCATGCTGTGTATGATATGATCATGTTCATAAATCTCTGGGAGTATAAAATGTTACAACTTTCCTGGAATGTAACTTGGTATCATAATATCAGGAATATTGAAATTACCCACAGCATTTTTTTGGACCTCAGGATTCTGTTATAAGAAAATCTATTTTAGGGGTGCTTGGGTGGCTCAGTCGGTTGATCTTGGAGTCAGCCCTCAGATTCTCTCTCTCCCTCTCTCTGCAGCTTCCCCACTTGTGCTTGCTCTTGCGTGCACTCTCTCTCTCTCTCTCTCTAAATAAACATTTTTTAAAGAAACAAAACAGGGGTGCCTGGGTGGCTCAGTTGGTTAAGCGTCAGACTCTTGATTTCAGCTCAGGTCATGATCTCACAGTTGGTGACTTGAAGCCCTGTGTTGGGCTTTGCACTGACAGTGAGGACCTTGCTTGGGATTCTCTCTCTCCCTCTCCCTCTGCCCCTCTCCTGCTTGCATTCACTCTCTGTCAAAATAAATTTTAAAAAATCTACCTTAAATAATTGTACATGTATATAAATATTTATATGTAAAGATATTTCCTGCAGTATTATTCAAAATCAATAAAAATAAAAATAAAATCAAAAATAGAAAACAATCCAAATATTCCTCGGTGATTAAATATAGAATTGTGTACTTATACAGTATAGTATTATGAAGTCATTAAAATGTTTGCAAAATTTTTTATAAAGTTTTAAAATGCTTATGTTATAATGGTAATTAAGACAGGAAGATAACCTGCATAAAACATGACTTCATGTATTTGGGAGAAAAGAGAAGATTCAAAAGACATATACAAATTGTGAGTGATTTTTCTTTTTAAGAAAGAAATTGTGAGTGATTTTTTTTTAGTTTATTTTCAGAAAGAGAGAGAGAGCGAGGAAGGAGAGCATAAGAGCACGAGTGGGAGAGAGAGAATCCCAAGTAGGCTCCGCACTGTCAGTGCAGAGCTTAACATGGGGCTCAAACTCACAAACGGTGAGATCATGACCTGAGCTGAAACCAAGATTTGGACACTTAACCAACTGAGCCACCCAGGCGCCCCTATATCGTATTTTAATGAAGGGAAAAACATTGAAAAACAAACATAGTAGAGATCACATTTGCTGTGAAACATGACAGTAGAATTTTTGGATGATTAATTCTTCAAGCAGTGTATTGCATATTCCTAAAAAGAAATAAGACAGGAAAAAATGGAAAAAGTATTTTTTGTGTAAAGGTATATTTTGTTTACTCAAAAAGTATTTTTTGTGTAAAGGTATATTTTGTTTACTCATATGGCAAAGCATACTCATTCACCGGACATTGTGAGAATACCTTCTAGGTTAGGAGCAAACTACTACACACTCACGTTATATCTGCACAAAGAAGGCATGATCCTTGACACCAGGGATCTTCGTATCTAGTAGGGAAGATAAAAGATGTTCATAAAGAATTGTTAAGCTAATGCATTTAAGATGATGTAAAGCATGATAAAGTATTCTGGAAGTCTGGAGGTAAAAAGTCACTCTGGGAGGATGAGAAAAGATTGTGGGAAGGGTGACATTCAGATGGGCCCTTAGAGAGTGAGTCTGATTTCAGTCTTTAGAAGTACAAGGGAATGCATTCCAGGCAGAGGAAAGACATAGTCAAACAAACATGAGATGAGAAAATATGGGAGCAGCTTCTAGATCAATGAAAACTTTTTAAAATAACAACTTTTTATAACACTTTATAGTCTAGTGGTTTTAATATATTTACAGAGTTGTATAACTGCCACCAATAATCTAATTTTGGAACATTTTAGAACATTTTCATCACCCCCAAAAGAAACCCTGTTACCTATTAGTAGTCAGTCCCCATTTTTCTTCCTCTCCAGATTCTGGCAACCATGAATCTATTTTCTGTCTGTATGGATTTGCTTATTCTGGACATTTCATATAAATGGAATCCTATAACATGTGACCTTTTCTGACTAGCCTCTTTCACTTAGCATGACGTTCCTCCACGTTTTAGTATGTATCAGTACTTTATTTCTTTTCATTGCCAAACATTATCCTGTATGGATATACCACATTTTATTTATTCATTCATCAGCTGATAGGCATTTGGGTTGTTTCCACCTTTTAGCTGTTGTGAATAATGGTGCTATGAATATGTGTGCAAGTTTTTATATAGGCATGTTTTCAGTTCTCTTGGGTTTAACCTAGGTGTGGAAGAGCTGGATCATATAGTAAGTTCTCAATTGTTGCAAGCCTTTGGTTAATTTCCAAAGTTCTGGAAGACTTGATTCTTCACATTTGCCAGTATTCTTACTGCTTTTATGAATGAGCAACAAGATTTTTTTCTAAGATCTTTTTAAAGATCCTTGCACTGCCATTCTGGAATTGCTTCTCCTGAATACTGTTTGTTTGTGTGCCATGAGGTGGGTTGGTGCCAGATGCTGGTGTGCCTTTTTAAGACCATTTTTTTTAAATGCTTCTGAGCAGGAGTGCAACTTGTTATTCCTTGGTCATAGAGCTGTTTATGCCTTAGAAACTGGAACAGAGCATACAGATGCCTCAGTGCATTTAGGGGCACTTTCCACAGGCCAATAAAAATACCCAGAGGTCTCTGTGGAGAGCCAAAGCATAAGAGGCTCTTAAAAACTGAGAACAACTGAGGGTTGATGGGGGGTGGGAGGGAGGGGAGGGTGGGTGATGGGTATTGAGGAGGGCACCTTTTGGGATGAGCACTGGGTGTTGTATGGAAACCAATTTGACAATAAACTTCATATATTGAAAAAAAATGGAATAAAAAATAAATTAAAAAAAAAAAACTCTGTGGGGAAAGCATGGCAGCATGCATGACACACTGGGTAGACCTGGGGATGTGGAAGGGAATGTTGAAGAGAATATCAAACTTTGCTACTGCCTGTTTGAGATTGAGCTGCTGTATATCATTTTCTTGTTTTTAGCTGGGATAATATTACTTCTCCATACAAGAGATATTCTCTGGGCGTAGAGGCACTTTCCCCATGACTTTTCTTTACAGGTGGGGGAGGTGAATGCACAGTTCCTTTACTAGTCACATCTCAGTAGCCTGGGACAGAAATCAAGTATCTTATCTTGATAAGTATGTTATCAGGTGTCTTATCAAGTACAGGTAAGAATTGAAAGACCTGGGGAAGTTTAACCTGGAGGAGAGTGAATATAAGGGGTTAATAGGGCATCTCTCTTCAAAAAGCTGAAAGATAGGCACGTGGAAAGCAGAATAAACTTATGTCAACTTCTGTAGAAGACAGTACTAGGACCAATGGATCAAAGTTGTAGGAAGGTGGATTTTTAGGTCTTCTAAAAAGAGACCTGGCAATAAGAGCTGGTTTCTTCTGTTCAAAAGTAGTTAGCACCAGCTACTTCTTAGGGATTGTCAAAGGAATTCCTGATTGAGAGAAAGTCTGAACTAAGGGGGACTTGCTTATTTGAAGACTACATCTAATATTTTTCATGTGTCATAATGCCTATGAAGAGAAGTGGCTTGCCTCAGACTCTTGCTTAAACAAACCTTAGTTCATTTCTACTAGTTCCTACCCAAAAGTGAAATTTTCCTTTAAGAATATAAGGGACCTCTCAGAATTCAAGGAATAGTTGTACAGCTAGGCTCAGGAAAAAGAACTAAGATAGCTGTGAGGAACTCAACTGCACCTTTGTTTTAATACTCTGCCTCACTGACATGGTTAGTTTCCAAATACCAGCTTATGTGCCTTTAATTTGAAATTTTCATATGAGATGCTCTGATTGCCTTGTTTTGAGTCATGAGTCTACCCTTGATCCAATCAGCTATAGACAAGAAGAAAGGGTCATATAATAGAAGTAAGATTAAAATGGTGGCAGGCCTAGGCTTTCTCCTCTGGATAGTGGTCAATAGCTCTAAGAGGGGAGATAGAGTAAGTCACAGACTAGCTAGACACCCCCCAAAATATTTATTACATTTTCAAAAATGTCAGCCAGGATTTCGGCTGTTTGAGTCTGTTTTGGACAACCGATATTTATTATGTAATTATTATATGCAAGGTGCCACGATAGATGATAGGCAGAATGTAAAATATAATATATGTTCCCTGACCTCTGGGTACTTACAATCACTTTGTCCATTAGACTGTTCATTGTTTAATTGGTTATCTTGTGTGAATTTCACTTTGGGAGGACTAACCTACTAATTATGTAGAGGCTCCATATAAACTTGAGAACATTTCTCAGTTGTATATTAAAGACATTTGCTTTTTCTAAATGTCCACACATGTAATATTTGTATAGGTCAATGCTAAAAGACTGTCATAAGCTCAAGTCCCCCAAATAAGCAAAATGCCCAATCCTTCCTCCCCAAACAAAGATAATGAGTTGTATGTCTTACATTGCTGGGAATATATCACATTAAAACGTGTGCTTATTTTTATATGTACATAAGGTGGAATATAACATTAAATTTTTTTTAATGTTTATTTTTGAGAGAGAGAGAGACAGAGCTCGAGCAGGGAAGGGGCAGAGAGAGAGAGAGGAGACACAGAATCTGAAGCAGTCTCCAGGCTCTGAGCTGTCAGCACAGACCGGATGTGGGGCTCAAACCCACAAACTGTGAGATTATAACCTAAGCTGAAGTCAGATGCTAAACCGACTCAGCCACCCAGGATCCCTGAAGATAACAAATGTTTTAAGTGTCTGTGAGCTACCCAATATGCTAGGTATGTCACATATATAACATACACATGATGTGCAGATCTTATATTAAGTATTATGTATATTCTAATCTTTCATTATTTGAAATATATATATATGTACACACACACACATATATATATACACACACACACATTAACTGAATAGCTAAGAATATTTTATTATTTTCTGTCTGTGTTTGTCTAAGTGGAATGTCATATTAAAACCTTATAAAGATAATTAGTAGCTGACTTAGCATATTGTTTGGATGTTTTCTAAGAGACCAACTTTAGCTATGATACGGAGATACTTGATTTCCATTTGAATCGGTCATTGGTATATTTAACTATAACTTGGTCTGTTGAAAATCCTGAATTTTTAAAGCTTATTTATTTTTTTGAGAGAGAGAGAGAGAACATACGAGGGAGGGGTAGAGAGTGAGGGAGAGACAGGATCCCAAACAGGCTCCGTGCTGTCAGCGTAGAGTGTGACAATGAGGCTCAGTGTCACAAACCGTGTGACCTGAGCCAAAATCAAGAGTGTGCCACTTAACTGATTGAGCCACCCAGGTGCCCCCTGGGTTTGTTTTAAATGGCTATCTAAGTTTTAATGCTAGAAAGGAGTTAACATGCTATATACCTTCTTGTTTTTGGCGTTTCTATGGTCTTAGAACCTAACCAACTTTGCTATGGATATTTCTCAGAGCTTATTTTTTCCAAAATAATAATTTTCTTTTTTAGAGTCTAGTGTTCAGTTATTTTCCATTGTTCACATATTAACTTTCCACTTTGCCAGTATGAGTTCAGTATTTAAGGTGTATGTTCAATCAAAACTTCTGCAGGCAAATTATTACTCACCCAACTTTTGAAGTTTCAAGTTGTCTTCACAAATTATGCTTAAATTGTAGTCACAGTCTGCTTAGAAACTTATGGTTTCATTGATTTTTCGTAATATTTATGGCCTTTAAAAAATGTACATCAATCCCACAGAGATCTTAAGCTCTACTTAAGAGCAATATTCTTCTGCCTAAGAGCATTTTCTTCTGCCTAAACTGGTATGTTTGAGCAAGCAGAGGATATCATACTATTAGTTTCTCTACATTGTTAGTTATAGCATATGATATTACTAGCAGTGGAAGCTAATATTTTAGAATTGGAATGAACCTGCCTATCTCAAAGAAATCTAAAATTTTAGTTGATTTTTATTTCATTGCTGCTGTGCCCCGTGTCGTGAATATTAGTCAAAGTGCATTAAGAAACATAAAAGGCAAAAGACAAACATTTTTAAAAGTGTGTATTGTATTTTTTTCCTCACTCTATAAGACATTGGCTGCATCTATGCCAACTGTTTTAAAACAAATTTTATCCATTCCTATCTGTTTCCAAAAAGATTTCTAGTATGTTCCCTCCCTCATACCCTCTCCCCTCTCTCACACACGCACACACACACACACACACACACACACGCACACACACACACATCTCTTACAAATCAAAGACCATGTCTTTTTCCCTTTTCGCCCCCTTCCTTCACACCTGTCTAAAATTATATTCTGTATGCGTGAAAATGATAATTATATATTATGGTGGTTATTAGGTAGTTCACAAATTTCCTGAAGAACAGGTAGGAAGAACAAATGAGGTCCTTCTGTGATAAGAAAAGATTAGAACGTTTGACTCTGACATCAGGAGATTAGCCTTAGTGTTCTTAATCATACTTTTGTAAACCTGTAATCTTCCCCACCCCCCACTGTTATTTTCCTGCTTCATGCCTTGATTTTCCTATTTGCAAAATGAGAATAGAAATTGTTGCTTCCCATATACTTCATAGAGAATTTGTGAGTAGGTTAGTGTTTCCTTCCCCAGATGTATTAACTCAATCTTATTTGTATATTTTCTTTCCATAGTTCTGATTCCATAATGTCCAATTGTGTGTGTGTGTGTGTATTCCATTCTTTTATTTACATTCCTTTTTTTTAAATTCTTTTTTTAATATTTAGTTTTGCGAGAGAGAGACAGAGCATGAACAGGGGAGGGGCAGAGAGAGACGGAGACACAGAATCTGAAGCAGGCTCCAGGCTCTGAGTTGTCAGCACAGAGCCCGACAGGGTTTGAACTCACGAACCTTGAGATCATGACCTGAGCTCAAGTTGGCCACTTAACCCACTGAGCGACCCAGGTGCCCCTCTTTTATTTACATTCTTTTCCTTTCCTGGGATTTTTCAAAATCAAAGCATGTTAATCACATTCCATAATGCACTTGAGTACTCAAGATACTTATCAGATATGGACAAATGTTTGAATAGCTGCATTTGTTTTTGAGCATCTATCAAAACCTAGGCCCCAGACCATTGAAGGGTATACCAAGAGGGGTGTCCCCAATCTGAAGTGCAGGTAGTTTCAAGGTGAGTGTTCTAGCCTTTTTTTTTTTTTTTTTTTTTTTTTAAATGCTCTCTCTGGTCTGCTCAGATACCTTCTTTTCTTTTAATCTAAATGATCATTTGTGAAATAATGCCATCACTAAATGTTGAATTTGGTGGTCTCTTTAAGTGCATTAACTGAAAAGTCTAATTTCTCAGCTGAAGATTAGATGTTTTCCCTAATACCTGACATATATGTGCCTCGTCTGTCTGATACTGATTGAGAAAAGAAATATAGTTCAGTAGTCAATATCTGGTGTCATCATTAATTACAGATAAGCTCTTAATATTTAAATGTCAACTTAAGAAAAAAAGACATTGAAACTTAGACACAAACTATTCATTGATAGACTTTTGCTGAAGGTCAGAGCCATAGTAATGCTTAACCACTTTCAAGGCTGTGCAAAAAACCTGGACCTGATCTGCTTTATGAACTTCAGTGAGAATAAATACTTAGTGGAAGCCCAAAGGTCTTTAGTATTAACATGACCTTAAAAATTTACCTTGTCCTGGTAGCTTTTCAAGTCAGGAATTAACAGTTGAAGTCTCTATTACTTTAACATGGCTCTTGGAGAACTTAGAAATTTTTGTCCTATAATGAGATGTTAAAGGATGTCATTGTTTAGTACTGTTTGAGTTCTAAAGAGGGTGTTCCAGAGATCATAGGTTTGAGTTGGCATAACTGGTTTTGAGGCTTTTTATTTTATTTTTTCTGTTCCGTCAGAAGGTGGCCAAAGATTCAAATGCGTCTTGAGCCTGCTCCTAGAATGTGTGGGCAGAGCTGTGGTCCTAGCTTGGAAGAGCATCCTCAAGTTTCTTTTTAGATGTGGCCTCAGGATGTGTGTCCAGGTCACACAGCCACATCATTAAATGATACAGGTGTTATTTAGAAAAAGAGAGGAGCCAGGACAGAATCTTATTTTCTGGCATTTAAAGTTGGAACCACCTGTCTCAAAACTTAGTTCTGTATTTATATGTATTTCCTCATGGTAGACAAATAAATTAGACACAGCGCCTAATTTTCCCCCTTAATTCAGAATTAAGGAAAATACGTCTTAGCAGGAATCATTCGTTAAACGTTAATGCTGCCTCTTTTTTATTGCAAGTACCATACTAATTTAAAGAGACAGTTAATGAGGAGAAATTTGCCTTTATGGCAAAACACTATGATTTTTTTGTTTTGTTTTTTTTTTTAAGTTAATTACTGTTTTGTTAGGAGCTCTTACCAGGGCCATGCTAATGGGACATTGAGGCACACACAGCTTGACCTACACATTAACAGAAGTTACTGATTTAGAGTGATAAGTAATTTTTCCCCCTAAAGAACCATTATGGGAATATTTTGACAAATGAGAATTTTTTTTAATTTTCAATTTCATTTATTTTTCAAGAGGAAATACATTCACCTGGTTCAAAATTCAAGATGCACAGAGCAGTATGTAGAAAGAAGTCTTTCCCTCACTCTTTTCCCCAAGCCACCACATTAGCCTCCTTGAAACCCAGTTCCTGCTACTAGCTTCTTTTGTTTCTTTCCATCAACATATTATGCATATAGATGATATATGCACGTGTATGTGTGTATATATAATATAAACATATATAAACAATATTTTCCTTTTCACACAAATGCTAAGTTACTACCACTTAATTAGTATTGTATATCTTATTTTCATTTAACAATATAACTTGAAAATCATGCTATGTTGGTACATAAAAAACTTCCTTGTTATTGTGGTCTTATGGTGTATATTGTCTGGGTCATATGGTGGATCACCATTTTTTTTTTTTAACTAGATCCTTACTAATGAACATTTAGGTTGTTGCCAATCTTTTATTTTCATTAATGATGATTAATGTTGCTTACTACTTATTTTTCATTTTCAAATTCATTTCCTGCTTTTGTCAGGGCCTGGATATTGGTACTATGAATGGAGAGCTATATATTCTGACACATCTGAGGTGTTTGTATATAGATATCTGGGTACATGTACCCACTGCTAACCTAATTCTAGTCTCTTTCCTTAGGATACTCAGCTAAAGTAAAATTTATTTGTTGGGATCCTTATGTTGTACAAGTGCTGGGTCATAGCTCCTATTGGCAAACTAAAGAGTTACAATTACTAATCTGTGACTTTGATTACTATGATATATACTATGTTTCAGTTAGAAGAGATAGTCATATTTGGTTAGGGTTAATGAAAACCGCATCATTGTTAAAATAGGGTTAAGAAAATCTAAGCTCTTAGGGTAAGATGAGTATAGATAATCAAATCAAATTTACTCTTTGCTTTCAAGGTCTCCATATATAATTTCAGCCTACATCATATAACTCTCTTCAGGCCATAGCTGTACATTTGATGATCAAAAACTTTTAAGATAGTAATCAGATATAGTAATTATAAAACAAAATCATTGAGCATGTTTGTTGACCTATGGTAGGTTATGCTAGATCTTTATTGAGTCATATGAAGCACACAAAAAAGAATATTGTCATAGCAAACAATGGGGAAGTTTTCATATTCAATCACTGGAGTACTCATTTCCCCTAAAGTTTTCACTCAATGAATTATAACTCCTGGTCTCTTAGCTTACTCTGATTTTGTGTAGAAAACACCATTACTTAGAAGTGTAGTATATAAGGGGCGCCTGGGTGGCTCAGTTGGTTAAGTGTCTGACTTCGACTCAGGTCATGATCTCATCATCGGTGAGTTTGAGCCCTGCATCGAGCTCTGTGCTCAGAGCCTTGAAGCTGCTTCAGATTCTGCGTCTCCCTCTCTCTCTGCCCCTCCCCCACTCGCTCTCTGTCTCTCAAAAATGAATAAACGTTAAAAAAAAAACTTAAAGTGTCGTATCTATGAAAGACAGTTAATAGGGAAAAAAGCCATTAGAATTGTTTTATATTGACATTGGTTCGATGGCTATTTAAGATAGAAATGGAGAATATTTCTTATTTCTGGATTGTCAAAAAATATGTTTCCATTCATGTAAATAAAGCATCCTGATTTAGATTTTTGTTGTTGTCTTTGTTCTCTGAGAGAAATATAAAGAATTCTACTTATTTATTTTTTATCTTAGGAATAGGAAGCATATCAACTAGTACAACAGATGGTTACATAGAGTGGAGAAGACAGAGGTGAGAATGAGAGAGAAATAATCTTTTTGTTTCTCAAAGCCATGAGCAGGAATAATAAAGCATTGTATGCATATGGGGGTGTTTTGTTATTGTGTTCATTTTTATTCTGAATAGAGAAAGGACTCTTCATAAAGAAATGAATAAATCTTTTTTTAAGTTTTTATTTAAATTCCAGTTAGTCAACATACAGTGTAACATTAGTAATACTAACTACAGTAAAATGTTAGTAATTCAACACTTATATACAACACCAGTGCTCATGATAACAAGTGCCCTCCTTAATCCCCATCACCTGTTTAACCCATTCCCCTACCCGCCTCCCCTCTGGTAATCATCAGTTTGTTCTCTATGGTTAAGGGTCTGTTTCTTGGTTTTCCTCTCTTTTTACCCCGCACCGCCACTCCAAGTTTGCTTTGTTTCTTGAATTCCACATATGAGTGAAATCCTGTGGTGTTTATCTTAGCATAATACTCTCTAGCTCCATCCATGTCATTGTAAATGGCAAGATTTCATTCCTTTTATGGCTGAGTAATATTCCATTATATATATACACTACATCTTCTTTATCCATTCATCAACAGATGGACATTTGGCTGCTTCCATAATTTGGCTATTGTTGCTAATGCTGCTATAAACATCAGGGTGCACGTATCCCTTTGGATTTGTACTTTTGTATTCTTTGAGTAAATACCTAGTAGTGCAAGGTATCATTGGATCATAGGGTAGGTCTATTTTTAGCTTTTTGAGGAATCTCCATACTGTTAAGAAATGAATAAATCTTATTAGAACTTGTTTCAAATATATATATTTTTATTCTCAGAGCGGGAATGCTAAATCATTATTTAATTTTTTTTTCATTATTTAAATTTTGTCTCCATTTATTTTTTATTTTTTTATTTAAAAAAATTTTTTTTTTAGTGTTTTTATTTTTGAAGGAGAGAGAGAGAGACAGAGCATGAGTGGAGGAGGAGCACAGAGACAGGGAGACACAGAATTCGAAGGAGGCTCCAGGCTCTGAGCTGTCAGCACAGAGCCCGACGCAGGGCTCGAATTCACAAACCGCGAGATCATGACCTGAGCCGAAGCCGGACGCTCAACCGACCGAGCCACCCAGGTGCCCCTGTCTCCATTTTTTAAAATGTTTATTTATTTTGAGGGAAAGAGAGACAGAGCATGAGTGGGGGAGGGGCACAGAGAGCAAGGGAGACACAGAATCCAAAGCAGGCTCCAGGCTCTGAGCTGTCAGCACAGAGCCTGACGCTGGCTCGAACTCACAACTGCAGGATCATGACCTGAACCGAAGTCAGACGTTGAACCGACTGAGCCACCCAGGTGCCCCCCTCCTTTTTTAAAAAATTGGACAAACCTGTTAACTTTTACTCTAGAATGTGTCATATCTCATTTTATAGAGGAAATACTCAGGTTTATCACCTTGTGACTTCCTGATCTTGTGGCATTTGGAAATAGTGTTAATGTTACTGTGGTAGTACTTTGATTTTGTAACTGTAGACCTACGCACTATTAACATTTTTGACTGGATAATTCCTGGTTGTGAGGGGCTATTCTGCCATTCTAGTGTATTTAACAGCATCCCTGGCTTCTACCCCTTTAGATGCCAGTAGTAATACCTTCAGAGGCACAAAAATGCTCTCAACTGAGAATCACTACTATAGACATAGGCGGTGATTCCCCACAGCAGGTTTCAGTGTGGATCTCACACAGTATTCGACAGTCTGATGCACTCCACCAGTATTTGTGATCTGGAACAGCAGAGCAACACAAAGGTACAAATTTGGGGGCAATTTTTTTTTCTTTATTTTTGAGGGGGCAGTATTTTTTTAAAAGGCCACCACTCAATTTGGGGAAGATTCTTGAAGAATCATTGAGCTCTTAATTGGTTGGTTGATTAATCAATTGATAGATTCATTCATTTAATAAAAATATATTGAGCTCTTGCTATAGGCCAGTCTCAGTGTTGGGACACGTGTGTTGCTGTGTGGTTCATGTGGCTGTATGTAGTGGGTTGGCGGGAAGTAAGCCCGTAGGTAGACCTGTGAAGAAGCTGTTGGGTGTAATATAGGTGAAAAATGATGGTTGCCTGGATTTAGGTAGTGACAGTGGCATGATGAGAAGAGATTTGCTTGATATTTAGGAGCTAAAAACATTAGGATTTGGTAACTGATTGGAGCAAGAGAGAAGTCAAGACTAATTCCCAAGTTTCTGGCTTAGTTAAAAGAGTGACAAGTGGTAGCATTCATAAAGACGAGCAGAGTGGGAAGAACAGGATTCTTTTTGAAGGGGGAGCAGATACTGATTTCCGTTTTTAACACTTTTCTTTGGAGGTAGCCTTTGAGATATCCAAGAGGATGAGCTAGACAATGAACTTGGGAATTGCAAGGATCCTATCTGTTTTGTTCCTTGTTGTATCCTGTTCTTCATGTGGTGTCTACCTTTCTAGGGATGGAAACAGGTTTAGGCTGGATGTATAGATTTGGTATTTTTCAGGGAATAGTTGGTTTGATTGAAATGAAGGAAGCACATCAAAGTGTCTAGGGAGAGTTCCTATAGAAAGAAGAAGGCCTAGCATTGCAACATTTTGGGAGGTATATTCAAGGAACTGAAGAGGAGGGGCTGCAGAAGTCTGAGGAAAATCAGGAGTGTCTGAAGACAAGGGAAGAGAGAATTTTAAAAAGAAGGGAGTGTTTACTGGTTTTGAATTCAATTAAAAAGTCAAGTAAGATGAAGACTGATAAAATGACATTGGATTTTGCAACTAAAACGTGTTCATGACTTTTTGAGAACCTTTTTCAGTAGACTGATGATTGAAAGAGTTCAGTAAATTTGGTTAAATACTAAGTGGGAGTTGAGTGGATGGAATGACAGGTGCAGGTCATGCTTTGATGTATTTTGGCTATAAAGAAGAAAAGAGACTGAAAATAGTATATGACGGAGGTATGGGCTGCAGGAGGGCACGAGGGTTTGAACATGTTTAAATGCTGACAGGAAGGAGACAATGGAGACAGAGAGGTTGGTATAGGAGAGGAGAACATGTAGATGGGAGCAACTTGAGATGGGATGAGTCCAGAACACAGGGAGAAGGACTGCTCTTAGATAGGGGTAGGGTACCCTTCAAACTGGAGGGATATTGTTAGTGATAGAGAAGGTCCATATTCTACTGGGATTAGCTTCCAGTCTTGGGAGTCTTTCAGGAATTATACTTCTGGGGCTTCCTAATGGTTCAGAGTGACAGAAACATTAAGAGACCTCTGGCAAAATCCATACCGTTTCTGAATTCCCTGGGGTCCATTGATCCCCAGAGGTTGGATCCATTTGATTATTTGTCTTTATTTTCAGTAGCAGGCATATATTAGAATTGGATTCTGAACCTATGGATTAGGTTAGGATTTGGGGTCCAATTCTTGTCTAAATAATCAGAGCAGAGGGTATTTTGAGTCCCTCAGGAAACTTAGCCAGGTGTTGAAGTACAACCTGGAGATCACCTAGATCCCATATTTTAATGAGCAAATATGCCATTCTCATTATGACTCTTCATTATTACTAATCTATATGATGGATTGTTGATTGTAGAAAACTCTGTTATCATACTATTAAGCTTAAATTTTACCGTTCAAATGTTAAAAGGTTGATTATAGTTCAGGTTCTTCTGTGGCTTGATAGAGGATATTCTTTGGAGCCAGAAAAAAACTAGATTCAAATCCTGATTCCATCACTCCATTACAGACTGAGCCTCTGTGGCCTTGAGCATGTCATTTATTCTTTAATATCGTCACGGGAATACCTGGTAATGTCTAATTTGCATCACAGTCACAAAGATTAGAGGTCTTGCATATATGCCAGCACAGTGTTGATATTAATAAATAGGAGCTGATATTATTTTTAATTATATAAAAATAATTTATTATTTACTATTAGAAGACCCTTAGTGAGCATACTCTGAATTAATTGTTAGAGTACCAAATCAAGGGGCACCTGGGTGGCTCAGTTGGTTGAGCATCTGACCTTTGATTTCGGCTCAGGTCATAATCTTATGGCTCATAGGCTCGAGCCCCGTGTCAGGCTCTGCACTCCCAGCATGGAGCCTGCTTGGGATTCTCTTTCTCCATTTCTCTTTGCCCTTCCCCTGCATGTGCAAACACATTCTCTCTCTCTCTCTCTCTCTCTCTCTCTCTCTCTCTCTCTCTCTGTCTCTCAAAATGAATAAGTAAACTATTTTTTTTAAAGCATACCAAATCAAAATTGAGGATTTTCTTTTTTATCATGGGTCTAAGAGAGATTAATGGTGATGTCCTTGGTATAAATTTTGGTAGTCTCAGAAATTTTGCAATAATCCTGGGCCAACTAAAAACAACTTTTATTGGCCTACATATCATCATAGTAAATAAAGAGAAAAGAGGTAAAATTCTCGATTTTTAAAGTATATGGAAACAAATTTTATTGGATCCCTGTTATTTTCCATTAGTGTATCTTAGCTAGAACATGTCATGGTTTTACAGAGTTAGCCTCTTCAATCCTTTTTTTCTTCTGTTTAATAACTTCTTTTCCCCCTTCTTCCTTTGCTTCAGATTATTGGAAACCTTCTCATTGTTGCAGCATTTGGTACTGTCAGTCACGCCAGGAAAGCTTCTTACACACTAGAAATGCTGTGGGATGTGTGTGTGAGAGAGAGAGAAAGAGAGGGGAAGAGCTGGGGAAAGAGTGGGGGCAGAAGAGGAAGAATGGTGTCTAGGATAATTGTGCTGGTGTTTTTCCAAGTATCTTCAGAGACCTGTTTGTCTCTGGTTTAGGTACTCTATGGGCCTAACTGTTCAAAATAACAACTCAGAAGAAAAAAAAGGTTTTATGAACTTTTCAGGTTAAGTCATCTTTATTTTATTCCCTGGGCCCCTTTACCTATATCCTCCTCCCCACCTGTACCATCATTTCAACACTGAAGCACCCGATTCCCTGGAGTATTAATGGAGACAGTTCAAGTATCTGCTCCATTTCCTTTGTTCTAGTTGCTTTTGGTCTTTGCTGGGAAATGCTCTGAAGACTGAACCAGCTTCTGAACACAAAGGCTGGCGGTGTTGTCCCTCCTGGTAATGCACCGTGGGATTTGTTCCCACTGCCTGTTCATGACTCATTAGTCCCTAAGTGCAGAAAAGGTTGCTTCTGGAATAAAAAGAATGGACCCATCTCAGCGTCCTTTTTCACTTTTTCCTGTGTTTTATTTGGGTGCACTCACAGCCCTTCACCTTCATTAGTGAGCTGACAGGGGGCTGGCACAGTGCGAGAGAAGCTTTTGCTGGTTCCCTGAGGTATATCAGAGATCTCAGAACTCAATACCTTACCATAAAAATACTGTGCTTCAAACAACCTCTGGATGGAACAAAGCCATACATTCCAATCTGCTTGAGCCTCTCAAGTTGCCATCCTTGCCAAGAACCAGCTTTTTTCCCTTCTCTGAATGTAGTTCTTTTGGTATCCTTTGTATCAGGTAAATGTTTCTGTGTGTATGAAAAAGCAAGCTTTGGGCAAGGGCCATTATATTTATTTATTTATTTTTCAGTTTTTATTTGTTTATTTTGAGAGAGAGTATGTGGGAAAGGTAGAGAGAGAGGGAGAGAGAAAGAATCCCAGGCAGGCTCTGCACTGTTGGACGGAGCCTGATGCGGGCATCAAACTCACCCAAAGTGGGGCTTGAACTCACAACCTCCAGATAAGACCCAAGGTGAAGTCAGATGCTTAATCGACTGAACCACCCAGACATCCCAGAACCAATGTATTTAAAGCACACTTCAGGACAGTAGTTTCTTATGAGAGATGTAGGCAGCAGATATTTGTGGGCTTTTATGCCCCAAGTGATATCATTTCAGATTTATATCTAATATTTGGGAAAGTCCATGAAAAGTAGAGATGCTGTAAAAAAAAACAACTGAGTTGCATATTTATAATTCAAGTTGTTTTTCCTAATTTTCCCAAGTGATCAAATTATTTTCATATTTAAAGCCCAGACATCTGGAGAACTGTCTCTGACTCCAGATCCACATGTGTGTATGAATTCAGGAATTGAGTGTGACACTAACATGAACAATGTCTATCAAACCTTCCTTTAAAGTATTTGGAGTGCCTGGGTGGCTCAGTTGGTTGAGTGACCGACTCCTGATTTCAGCTCAGGTCATGATCCCAGGGTTTTGGGATTGAGCCCCCACATCAAGGCTCACGTCAGGCTCCATGCTGAGCATGGAATGTGCTTAAGATTCTCTCTCTCTCTCTCTCTCTCTCTCTCTCTCTCTCTCTCCCCCTCCCCCCCCCCTCTCTGCCCCTCTCGCCAATTCGCGTGTGCTCTCTCTCTCTCTCAAAATAAATAAACAAACCTAAAACAAATGTTTAAGTTTACCTAGAGGTTGCCTTTGGATATATTAGCATTGTTTGAGGTAACAGATTCAGTATTTGGAGTACAATGTAAGAGTTTAGTATGGACTAAAAGGCCATGCTGTATCATGGATGCTGTTTGAAAGAGGACTTAATGAAAATGAGAGAAGGCTATGTACAGTACATTGCCATTTATGAAAAATTTAAAACATATATATGCATAAAACAGTACTTCATTTTTCAAATAAATAAGACAGATGTCAGATAATTAAGTGATTGCTTATGTAGGAATAGGAGACAATGGGGATTGGACATAAAGGGGAAAATCAATAAAAACACATAAACCAGGAGAAGGGCCTTCCACAGACTGATAGTAATAGTATACTCTGGGCTGGGAAGTGTGTTTAACCCAGTAGTCTGGACATGAGGTGCATATAATTTGGGAGAGGTGACCGGAAAATAGGTTCGGCGACAGCCAAAAAAATGGTCAAATGAAGGAAAACAGAAATAAAATATTTTAAGTGTTATGATTCATAAGCAAGAGGCCTTTAAGGAAGAAAAATACCCCTAAATACTACATCTGGTTGTGCCCTTTTGGTTTTTGAAGCTTTTGTGGGAGAAATAGTAATTTCTCTTTTTTTCCCTTAGGTGAAGATGTCTATAATAAGGAAAGCAGATGTTTCTTTTCAAGTGCATGTGTACACCTGCCATAAGACAAAATGAGTAGCTACTACTGAGAACAGGCTCTGGTTATCTTTTATGTTGCTTGTTAAATTAAAATTCTCTTCCTGGCAAGTATAGGTTTGTAATTAAGTCATTTATCATATGTTCTTTAGGCTACATCTTAAACTTGATGATAAACAAAAGTGATATGTGGGTGGTTACTTAGAAATTAGATGGATGAGTTATTTTACTGGCCTCTGTCATTTGATGGTAGGTTCTTCCTGTTTATAATAGACATTGAACATTGGCTCATTATATGCAACTGAAGGGAGCAAAAAAGATCTTGGTCTAGAACTGTGTTCTCAACTTACTGTCAACCTACCAACACTCTTGAGGAGATGATACACTCCCATTAGTAGAAGTGGCACTCTCTGGGCTCCAAACTCAATTACTTATAGGGTAAAGGAGTCTTCCTGTGCCAGATACAGATTTCCTTCCCCTCACTTTCATGACACTGTTTTTTGCTATATTAGTTCTGTTGGTATTCTGCCTCACGCCCGTTCACTTATCTTATGTCCACATACTCAACACTTGATAATTTCATTCATTCCTTATTACAACCTGTATATTATACATTTTTTTAATGTCTATTCATTTTTGAGAGTGAGAGAGAGTGTGCGCACATACACGAATGAGTGGGGGAGGGGCAGAGAGAGAGGGAGACACAGAATCTGAAGCAGGCTCTGAAACTGATGTGGGGCTCGAACTCTCGAACCACGAGATCATGACTTGAGCTGAAGTCGGCACTTAACCAATTGAGCCACCTCGGTGCCCCTACAACCTGCACATTATAGATAAAGGAAACAGACTCCAAAAGGTTAAGTGATTTTTCTATGGCCATACAGCTATAGGTAACAGAACCAGGATTAGAAGCCAAACCTAACTCCAAAGCTCATCTTTTCCCCTTCCTGACTACACTGTGTTTTTCACGGGCTACATTCTACAAAAGCCATATTTGTGTAGAGTGTGATGTCTTCATTAGACTCCTTAATTTTTTAAGGGGACTTTATTCCTACCCTCTGCTCCAGCTATTGCTTAATGGATGTGGTGCTTTTAAGCACACAAAATATCCGTGTTCAGGTTCCTTTTCGAGATGAGATTTTTGAACTCTGTGTTGTCCAGTTGCTCAAAAGCCTACTTCTGAGAAATGTTATTTATAGAATAGTGGTGTTAAGTCACTGGCTTCAGTGATGGATGTTATAGCAAATAGCTGGATGAAATTCACTATTCTGTCTGTGAGTTTTTAATGAGAAGGCCACTTACTGTACTATACCACATCATCTTTGGGAGGACCTGGAATGGCATTCTTTTCAGATCTCAGGATTTGGAAACACTGACTCGTTTTCTAAAAAATCTCGTGGCTGTTATGAATCTTATACTTGATTGTACTTTCTTCTTTATTTTGGTTACTAGGAAGGTTAGAGCCAAATTTGCAGACCATCTCTAATACCCGTGGAGGAATAAGCAATATATATTTGTGTGCTGATCTTAATCCTAGCATTATTTTCCTGTCTATGTTCCTCTTTGATCTCATGTTTGTTAATTAAAAATTTTTTGCATTGAATGCATTTTCATAAACTGTGACATATCCCTTCACTGGTGATGAATATAAATGTACAAATAACATGTGTAAGGTCAACTGAAGCTTTCCTGACTTGATGGTTAATTCACCTTCCTGCTAGGAGTTCCATGTACACACATCCATCTTCTTCATTTGCTTTCCTCCTTTCTTTCATCTTCTCCTAATTTTCTGTTGTTTATTATGGATTTCTCTCTCAAAGAACAGATTAGTAGAATTTCAGTGGTCCTTTTTATTGTTGAGTATGAACATAAAGAGTTATTTTTCTGAAAAATTAGTCTTTTCATGTATATTTCTCCAGGTTCAATTTTTAGTAAAGGTATAAATTTAATTTTTATGAAAACATTGAATTTTCACTAACTTGATTGCTTTCATGAGGATAAGAGTAAGGAAATTTGTAGTCTTAAAAGGGTGCCATTATAGAAGTTTTTGAGTATTTATATAGAATAGAATGATATTTCCAGCTTGTTCTCATAAAATTAATGAATTCCCTATCTGTTGCCTCATGGCCATCTCTAATTGGATGTTCAAATGGTACTTTGGATGGCACTTCAAATTGTCTGAAACTTCACATATAATCTCCCCCCCCCCACAATAAAGTTATCTCTACCCTTTCCTTACCCCGTTTCTCACTCCATTTCTTATTTTGATGAATGGTACTGCTCTGCACCTACTCACCTGAACCACATACATGGCCATCATATTAGATGCCTCTAATATGTCACACAGTTTTTTATGTTTTACCTACTTCACAGCTTTTTAAAAAGTATTTAAAATTTTTTAAATTTTATTTTATTAAAAATTTTTTTAAAAAATGTTTATTTATTTTTGGGAGAGAGACAGAGCAAAAACAGGGCGAGAGGGGGTGTGTGCAGAGAGAGAGGGAGACACAGAATCTGAAGCAGGCTCCAGGCTCTGAGCTTTAGCACAGAGCCTGGCACAGGGCTTGAACTCACGAGCTGTGAGATCATGACCTGAGCTGAAGTCAGATGCTTAACCGACTGATCCACCCAGGCGCCCCCCCGCCCAATTTTTATTTGAGAGAGAGAGAGAGAGAGAGAGAGAGAGAGAGAGAGAGCACTCACATGAGCAGAGGAGAAGGGCAGAGAGAGAGAGAGAGAGAGAGAGAGAGAGAGAGAATCCCAAGCAAGCCCTACACTCAGCATGGAGCCTAACACAGGGCTCCCTGGGATCATGACTTCAGCCAAAATCAAGAGTTGGTCACTCAGCTGACAGAGCCACCCAGGCACCCCCCTACTTCACTGCTTTAAAGCTGGGTGTTTTCCATTCCCATTGTTATTTCCTTTTCTGAGAGCCTTGCACATAGCCTTGCCTAAGCAGATACTCAAATTCTTGAAGAACTAAATGATGAATGTAGGGGTGGATATTCTTAGTTTCATTACTTCTGTCTGGACTTCCTGCCTCTCTTCTGGCTCCTTCTAATGTTGTCAGAATGAAATTCCTAAAATGCAAATTAAATCCTGTCACTCCTCTGCTTAAAACCTTCGATGTCTCCTTCTAGCTTTCAGGATTAAGTTTAGTTTAGGCACTTCATACTAAGTCCCCTGCATCTTACTGGTTTCCCTCCTGCTGTTTCTCTCTACTGACCATGTAGTTTCATCTTGTGGCTGCATACTCCATTTCCTCCCACATGGTATTCATTTTGCAGATCCTAACTGAAGCGCCACTGCGAGAACTTGATTGACTCTGCCAGTCTGAGTTAGATGCATTTTTTCCTTGCTCTCATGTCCCTTTATGCACAGTGTCATGACATGTCCCCTATTAAACTGTTATCATGACTTCCTTATATAGGGAGACTTCTCTTAATACTGGTTCTCCTAGATAGTGTCCAATATTTAGTGAATAGCCAATAATTATTTATTGGCCGGCTCACTGAATATGGAATGGAATAAGTCTGTAGGTTGTATTCCAGTCTGATCATTTATTCATTCAATAACTATTTATTGAGTACTTACTATATGCCAGATACTGTTTAGAAGGCTAGGGATACTACAGTGAACAAAAGCAGTACCTACCAGACAATTAAAAAGCAAACACATAGATATTCAATGTTGTGTAATAAGGAAAATGGACAAGGATAAGGAGATCCTAGAGTATATGGTCAAGCTAGGTGTGTCTAAAGAGGGAAATTTTGCGCAGAGACCTGAATGATGTGATGTGACCATGGTGGTGGTGTTGGGGGCTCAGGTGGTTCTGGGCAGAGAGAATAACATTCCTGAACACCTGTTATGTACCAGGCCCTGTTTAGAAGCCAGCAATGAACAAGACTGTTAAACATTAGCATTGTTTATTAGCTGTGAAGTCTGTTCTGTTTCAATATTTTATATCATACCTTTCTTTAATTGTTTGATTTTCTGAAATTGAAACATCCCAACATGGGAGAGTCCCTTTGTTCTCCCTAACTTCCTACTCTTTTCTCTGAGACAAGAACCCATAGATTTTTATTGTTTAGAGGCTCCAAACACAGTAGGATACTGATTTAGGGGACAAATCTCCATCCTCTCCATATTTAGTCATGGTCGTCAGGGATGTATGAAAGTGTCTTAGGTTTTCATGTCTTTGAGTTGACCCAAGTTGTAGATGTATATAAAAGTCCCTTACAGTAACTGGATATAGATACTACTGTTTTCTTTTTCCAGACCCCTAATCCAGCCTGCAACCCTGGATAAACCTTCTTAGACCCTTTTGCCTCAGTACAATGAGAAATCATAACTTTGGCTGCTGTTTCTTGCTCTGTCACCTGCTTACTGCATAAATTGAGTATGCTCTGCGGCAGTTTCCCATTTGTAAGCAGGACACCCTTCCAGTTAAGTTGTAAAAATCTATGTTTAAAAAAGTCTCATGCCCTTGAAGAATAGGAGCTACAAAAATGTAGAGTCCAACGAGAAAAAAAGAGAAAGAACTTTCCTAAGAAAACTGTGTCAATTTGCAAATTCGTTGTCCTCTGGGTGGCAGCTGACAGGTGGAGTGACAACCCAACCAAATAACACTAGGGCCATTGTGATAGGAGGGAACTTAATATTGTTATTGTTCCGCTTAGATGAAATTTGTGTGAGGCTATGCCAGCTCTTGTATTGAGAAAACCCGATCAGGCGGAAGAGTTTTTGGTTTCTGCCTTTAGAGCCGCCCAACAACTCAGGGAAACCGATTAAATCTGGAAGGTGGCAGTTCACTCTACAGGCTTCTCTAGGCACCTTTGAGGGGAATCAAAGATAAATAAATACCATGTTTTATGAGAGGAGTATGGGGTGAAAGGGAGTGCCTGGACAGGAGTTAAAATTTCAAATGGCGGGGGAAGTTCTCGCCGACTTTCTTCCTGATCAGACTCTTGTCTCATGACCTCGTTCATGCTTGGATTAGAGCCGGCCCTTGTAAACATGTGTGAGTTTGATAGGAAAGGAAGGAGATAGAAGTGTTTTCCAACGATCTCAACTGCAGAGGGAAAATTATCAAATTCAGGGTTTCTTATTAGAAAAAAATGGCTTTAAAAACTATCTTACAAATCGTATTGGGTGCTTATTTGCCTCCAGGACATGTGAAAACTCTGGCTTGTTATACAAAAGGTTTACAGTTGGAAGTCTATAGTTTCTTCATGACAAATTTATGGCCCCTGTTCCAAGATTGGTAAACTACTGTGGTACTTAGCGATTCTATTTACTGAGTGTAGACCCTGGCCTCTCACCCCTCCAGTGTGCCTTACTTAGTAATAATTTTAATGTGAGCATGACCTACCTCAAAGGGGCTATGGATATTTAGTTAGCCAAAAATAATTTATTATTTTTTATAAACTTACAGAGCTTTAGAGATCATTTGGCCCACCCCTGCCACTTTGCAAGGAGTGGCAGAAATGATCAGTGGCTTGCTTAGGGGCATTCATCTAGTAAATAGATGCACAGGGACTCCACCCAAATCCTGATGGTCAGCATTCTTTCTTCCTATATTAATGCATGTTTTTTGAGCTGCTTAGGGTTCAGTATTATATGCAATGGAGAGAACTAGAGCATCTTATTTTATTGACTTATGAAGAATAATTAGTAAAGTAATTAAATGAATTCCTGTATAATTCAGAACCTCATATGAGCCCCCATGATAGTTTCAATCTCTTTTTCCCATCAAACTTTTTATGAAAGCAACTAGGAAGTAAACTACCACATTGGGTTTCAATTTGTAGTGTTTTTCTTCCTGCTGTGGAGAAGATGGTATTAAAAAAAATAAAATGAAGTAGCCCCAAGTTTGGCAGTAGGAGGTGAAAAACAAAAGCAAAGGTATTTGGTTATCAGATGCCAATTGCTGATTCTAAATTATTCCTCTTATGAATATAGTGTGGTTTCTGTGACTACTATTACAATGTTTTATGTCTGCATCCCCAACCTGTAGTAATTCTACTTTCCTCCGTGTGCAAAGTTAATTTAAAATATTACTACCAATGCTCTGGTTTCTCTTCAGATCGCATAAATCTTTCGCCTTTTAAAATATTACTACCAGTTGAGGAAGGGAAGCTTTTCTAGGTGTCCTTAGAGGTTACACTGAATAAGGAAGTGTTCTTGCCCCAACTAGGATAAAGGAGAGGAAAATATGTTATTGACTTCTTCTGACAAACCACTTCAGACAGGGAGCAAACACATCTTTTTTTTTTTAAATCAATTAAATAAAGGCATTAGTATCAAATAACTCCTCAAAAGAAAGGTGCTTTGTGGTTGAAAAATGGAGTGAGTTACTCCTGTAAAAATATAGGGAATTTCGCAGGTTCAGTACATTTTGTACCCTATTAGAAGTGATAGTTGGCATTTGTTGGTATTGGTTGTCAGTACTAGGTGGCAGTGCTAGTTGTGGGTACTCGTTGTGGCTTGTCTGGCCCATCCTCCTTTTGTCTTTGTTTTAGGGAATAGAACTCATCCAGTCACAGTTTTCAGAAGGGCTGAGGTAACCTCCTTCAGTATGACAATAGGACTGTTTATGTTGGAGACAAATCCCAGAAACTCAAGGTAACAACGTACACAGAATGAGAGAGTATATCCGGGAGCTTTTTCTTTGGCAGTTTTACTGCTAACAAGATACAGAAGTTTTAGTATTTAGTGCCAGGTCAGGCTTAAGGGGCAGTTTCTATTTTGGTGTGATTCTGAAGGGTTTAAAAAGTCACCAAGAACATTATATAATAGAGGACGGAGATCTGTCTTCTGTAGAAACTTGCAAAGATGTGAGGGAGGGCAACATCTGCTTCTAGACTTTTTGGGTGTTGTTTTTTCATTAAAAGAAGTCAAAAAGCACAGTAAGTTCTGTGGTTCACTGAGCAAGACCTTTGTTTGCCCAAAGTCTCTGAAACCCACCCATCTCCCCAAACCCGTACTAAATACTTTTGTGACCAATGAAAAAAGCAGATAAATTGAGAAACAAAGCACTTTGAAGATAGGCCTGTGGTCACATAGTGTGACCAAAACACAATTATCTAATCTATCCACTTCATTGCTATTCAGCTAGCAGTCATTCGGTTAAAGTACTTTTCATCACTCACTGTAGAGTCTTTTGCTATAAACACAGTGGCTTTGGAACAAGGTAATCTCTATACTCTGTTGATGATGAGGGAGCATAAGGCAAGCTGAAGGCAAAGTACAAGCTAGTAACCCCTCCTTCCCCCTCCTTGCCCTCCACTCCATCCCCCTTACCCCCCAACTCCCCTCCCAGGTGGGATATATGTGATATTCCTCAGGCACCCCTAGCTACCCAAGAATAAAGGAAAGGAAAGAAAACAAATGGTTAACTGATAGAGATCACAGTCATGTAGGACATGAGTCTCCATCAGTTTACAAATATCTTTGTAAATTATAAGAAAAAGGTAATCTTATCTAATCTCCAGAAACCTATAGATTCAGTTTCCTAGGGCCCCAACATCACCCTCCCCTTCATAGTGATGTGGGGAACAAAGGCAAGAAGGAAATGGCAGGTAAAATGAAATTTCTTTATTACCTGCAGTCCATTGACAAATACTTGAGGCTGGCAGAGTAAAATGTTTCTCCAGGAACTCCCTACTGTCTTCATGCTTTGCTAGAGGGAAAACAACCTTAGCTTGACGATAGCATAGGCCTCCAGCATCCTGGGAGTCTGCTTTAGCATGTGAAAATCCCTTTGGAACCTTCCCCTTGACTTTTCTCCCCCAACTCCAAGTATATAATCAATCTCTCCTCATGGTCCTAGGGCAGCTCTTTCTTCCACGGGTCCTGTCCCTGTGCTTTAATAAAATCACCTTTTTGCACCAAAGACATCGTCAAGAATTCTTTCTTAGCCATCAGCTCTGAACCTCCCCCTGCGCCACTCCAAAACCTCATCATTGACATTTTGTCTCTGCTCGTATACCAATTGGGTGAATATGGGCCCACAAGCTTTTTTCTAAGTGGGTTACAAGGAATCCATCATATATCTGATTCACTTCTGATGAAACCCAGAACTTTCCCTCTTGAGCTTTTTAATGAGATAGCTTTGTTTTTTTGTTTTTTTTTTTTTATATGGGATGCAGTTTAGGGACTGTTAGTTCTCTGAATACTTCAGCATTCACCCGAGAACACAAAATCCATCATTTTACTTCGCTTGCACAGGAGTTAGCTAAATTCATAAGGTTTACCCTTAATTTTTACTTGTTTACTTAAGACTACAGATGTGAGGGGCGCCTGGGTGGCTCAGTCGGTTAAGCGTCCGACTTCGGCTCAGGTCATGATCTCGCAGTTCGTGAGTTCAAGCCCCACGTCGGGCTCTGTGCTGACAGCTCAGAGCCTGGAGCCTGTTTCAGATTCTGTGTCTCCCTCTTTCTCTGACCCTCCCCCGTTCATGCTCTGTCTCTCTCTGTCTCAAAAATAAATAAAACGTTAACAAAAAGTAAAAATTAAAAAAAATGTTTATTAAAAAAAAAAAAAAAAAAAAGACTACAGATGTAAATAAGGCTGTTGAGTCTGTCCAGGAGGCAGAACTGTTGTTTTGGATGAAACTAAGTGAAATCCCCCCTGGCGGCAGAGTGAGAGATTCAAACTGTGGGAGAGACTAAGTTTGTACCTTCTTCACTTTAAACTAAACTTCAGGACTTTTTTTTTTTTTTTTTTTTTCCATTCAAGAAGGATGTTCTAAGGTCTATTAGGGGATAGTAGTATCTTTAAAATCATGCAGTGAACAAAATACCAGAACTTCTGAGTGGTCAGTTAGGAATAGCTCTGGTAGTAACTAACTTTGGACAAGTTACTTAATTAACTGAGTTTCAATTTCCTGAACTATAAAACAGGGAGATTGGTGAATGCTCACCAAAGTTGGTTCAAGCGCTTAAGTTCTCTAATTACTGTATTATAGTCATACACTGATAATAAAATATTTAGATATGTGCATGATTTTATTTTGTATTAAAGGAGGTCTATGGTCATTGATAATAGAAATGAAATTTCTTTCCTGTATGTATGATTGGTTTTATTTGCCTATGCATGGAAAATGTCAGGTTGTTAATAAGAAACAGTTAACAGTGGTTTCTTTGGGGGAGTAGGACTATGGGTCTATGGAGAGGGAGAATTTTACATTCATCTTATACTTTTATTTGCTAATTTTTTTTTTACTAAGTCCATGCATTATTTAAAAATTAAGAAAAAAATTGGGGTGCCTCGGTAGCTCAGTCGGTTGAATGTCCAACCTTGGCTCGGGTCATGATGTCACGGTCTGTGAGTTCGAGCCCCACATCGGGCTCTGTGCTGACAGCTCAGAGAGCCTGGAGCCTGTTTCGGATTCCGTGTCTCCCTCTCTTTCTGACCCTCCCCTGTTCATGCTCTGTCTCGCTCTGTCTCTCTCTGTCTCAAAAATAAATAAACGTTAAAAAAATAAAAATAAATAAATTGGCTTTATTGTTTTTTTTTAAAGGGCAAAAGGAAGACTTTGAAATCATTACAGAATGTGTACCAGGATAACAATATTTGGAATTTAATTTCAGTTTCCAAATATTTTGTGTAGCCTTAACATATTGTTTGAAATTATAAGTAGGTTTTTGCTCTTATTATAGTAAGCAAGATCTTTTAAATCTTGTCTATCAGTGAACGCAGCTACTTTTGTTTGATGAAACAAGCAGCCTTTAAAAGCGTAGAAGCTGGGCTTCTATGGGTGGCTCAATTGGTTGGGTGTACGACTGTGGCTCAGGTCATGAGCTCGCGGTTCATTGGTTGGAGTCCTGCGTTGGGCTGGGCTCTGTGCTGACAGCTCAGAGCCTGAAGCCTGCTTCAGATTCCGTATCTCCCTCTCTCTCTGCCCCTCCCCTGCTTGCTTTCTATCTCTCAAAAATAAATAAATGTTAAAAAATAAAATAAAATAAAAGCATAGAAGCAAGGTTTAGCAATGCTAACGACAAGATTATATGGTTTTTATGTATTTGACACTGTAAAAGATCTTATTTCTTTAACCTATCTGTGTGATTGTTTGTAGAATCATCTTCCTTCGATTTGCGGCTATGGGAATGAAACAAGTGGAAAAAATTTGTTTCAAACCAACTAGTGCCAAGGTTAGAGTGTAGAGTCTTAATGCCATGTCTTAAATACAGAACAATAGTTCCCTCTTCTTAGAAGATGGAACTACAAGAATGAAAAAGCAGTCTGTTGAAACATCAGAAGGCTTATTTATTTATTTATTTTCATTAGTTTTTTTAATTTTATTTTTTTGAATTTACATTCAAATTAGTTAGCATATAGTGCAACAATGATTTCAGGAGTAGATTCCTTAGTGCCTCTTACCCATTTAGCCCATTCCCCCCTCACACGCCCCCTTCAGTAACCCTCTGTTTGTTCTCCGTATTTATGAGTCTCTTCTGTTTTGTCCTCCTTCCCTGTTTTTATATTATTTTTATTTCCCTTCCCTTATGTTCATCTGTTTTGTCTCTTAAAGTCCTCATATGAGTGAAGTCATATGATATTTGTCTTTCTCTGACTAATTTTGCTTAGCATGATACCCTCCAGTTCCATCCACGTAGTTGCAAATGGCAAGATTTCATTCTTTTTGATTGCCGAGTAATACCCCCATTATATATATATATACCACATCTTCTTTATCCATTCATCCATCGATGGACATTTGGACTCTTTCCGTACTTTGGTTATTGTTGGTAGTGCTGCTATAAACATTGGGGTGCATGTGTCCCTTCGAAACAGCACACCTGTATCCCTTGGATAAATACCTAGTAGTACAATTGCTGGGTCATAGGGTAGTTCTATTTTTAGTTTTTTGAGGAAGCTCTGTACTGTTTTCCATAGTGGCTGCACCAGCTTGCATTCCCACCAACAATGCAAAAGAGATCCTCTTTCAGAAGGCATTTTTTAAAGGCTGCATATGGCACCTGGACTTGAATTTTGGTTTAAGCATTCATTAATTTTTGTTCTTTGTCCTATTTTTACAGACGTTTTTATGAAGTTTTGAGGAACTATAAGAACCCCCAAACTAGAGTTTTCTAGCTTGCATATTTGTAGGCTTCTTCATCTTTTTAACTTTTCTACTTTTCCTTCTTTCTTTTTGAAACAACGAACTTTACAGAATAACAGAGTACCTTAACAGAAAAATCAGTATCTTCATAGCACTGCTAGTGTATTTTTATTATTATAATCAGTGTAATATAGACATGGTATGTATTTTTATTTTCAGTTACTCTGACATATTTTTCCCCTAACTGGCACAGTGCTTTCTAGCCTTTCCCATATTCAAGAATAGGAAGTAAGCAAAAAGTTAATTTAAAGATGATCTGCCACTTTGGCATTGTTAAAGTTTCCTTTGTTATTATCAGATTTGCATTACCTCTGGCTAAATTTATTTGTCCTTCCACTTTATTCAGGTTATGGTACTGGTATAATTTGGTTTACTTATTTCATTGGAGTGTTAGGTTATTTATGCTAATGTTGATATCAGTGATTATAATAGTTATTGCTGTCATTTATTAAGTGATGATAATAGTTATTGCTGTCATTTATTAAGTTCTTATTTTTGCTAGATGCTACGTCAGATCAGACATTTTGTTAATTAATTTAGCAAATATTTGAGTACTTTCTATACCCCAGGCATTGATCTAGGGTCTAAAGATATGATGGTGAGTGAATAAGACAAAGCCCTTAAGATGTTTGTTTGATATATTGTTTCTAATCTACATAAAATTATACAAGGTAGATATTGTCTTAATTTTATAAATGAGACAGCTGAGGCTAGAGAAGGAAAACAAATTTTCCAGTATTCTATCACCTATAAGTAACCCAGGTTTTAGTTTCAACCTATCTTAACTTGATTCCAGTCTGTATTCTGCTCCATTCTACTGCCTCATGATAGATCAATACTATTTCCTTCTTCATTAAAGATGTTTATAAACATCCAGGATTGGTCTGAACATGCTTGACTACAGATAGAATTATTTTCTACCTTGATGCTTCAAGAAAGCTAGAAGTGACACTAAAACCTAATAATTTGAGTATCAAAAAGAATATAATATTTAGGAATAGTTTAACCAAATTAAAAAAACAACAACCAGGTAGGATTTGAAAACTACAAAGCATTGTTGAAATTAAAGAAGACTGAATAAATGGAAAGATATCTCATGTTCATGGATCAGAAGACTCAATATTGTTAAGATGGAAATACTCCCCAAATTGATGCACAGTTTCAGCACAATCCCTATCAAAATCCCAGCTGACCCTAAAGTTCACTGGAACCCAAAACAGCCAAAACAATCTTAAAAAGAACAACAAAATTGGAGGACTCAGACTTTCCAATTTCAAAATTTACGACAAAGCTACAGTAATCCAGATAGTGTGGTGCTGTTGTAGGCTAGAAATACACATCACTGGATTAGAATTGAGAGTATAAGAATAAACTCTTCACCTATGGTCAATTGAATTTAGATAAGGATTCTAAGATAATTCAACGGAGGAAAGAATAATCTCTTCAATAAATGGCTCTGGCAACTGGACAGCCACATGCAAAAGAATAAAATTGAACCCCTACTTCATACCATATATCAAATGGATCGGACACCTAAATTAAGCTGTAAAGCTATACAACTTGGATTAGGCACTGGTTTCTTAGGTAGGACACCAAAAGCACAAAAAGCCAAAGTAAAAATAAATTGGACTTTGTCAAAATTAAAAACTTTTGTGCTTCAAAGTGTATCATTGAGAAAGTAAAATGACATCCTAAAGAATGGAAGAATGTAATTGCAAATCTTGTATCTGATAAAGGTCTAGTTTCCAGAAAATACAAAAAACCCTTGAAACACAACAATGAAAAGATAAACAGCCATGGGGCGCCTGGGTGGCTCAGTCGGTTAAGCGGCCGACTTCGGCTCAGGTCATGATCTCGCGGTCCGTGAGTTCAAGCCCTGCATCGGGCTCTGTGCTGACAGCTCAGAGCCTGGAGCCTGTTTCAGATTCTGTGTCTCCCTCTCTCTCTGACCCTCCCCCATTCATGCTCTGTCTCTCTCTGTCTCAAAAATAAATAAACGTTAAAAAAAAATTAAAAAAAAATTAAAAAGAAAAGATAAACAGCCCAATTAAAAACAGATGAAAGATTTGAATAGACATTTTTCCAAGGAGGTATACTGATGAACAGTAAGCACGTGAAAAGATGCTCAACAGTCATTTGTGAAATACGCATCCGGACAAGGATGAGGTACCACGTCACACCACTAGGATGGCTATAACAAAAAAAGACAGACAATAGCAAGTGCTGGTTAGGTGTGGGGACATCAGACCCTTCACACATTGCTAGCAGGAATGTAAAATGTTGTAACTACTTTGGAAAACAGTTTGGCATTCCTCAAAAAGTTAAATGTAGAGTTACTATATGACCCAGCAATTCTGCACCTAGGTATATGCCCAAGTAATTGGAAACCTGTTCACATAAAAACTTGCACATGAATAGTCATAGCAGCCTTATTCATGATAACCAAAAAATGGAAACAGCCCAAATGTCTTATCAACTAATGTTATCTATCAACTGATGAATACATAAATAAATGAGGTATATTAATACAACAGAATAGTTGTATTAAGAATGTTGAAAAAGAATAAGGTAGTGATACATGTGGTAACATAGATGAACATTATGTTAAGTGAAAGAGGCACAGATAGCTGCATATTGTATTATTCCACTTGTATGAAATGTGCAGAATAGGAAACTCTATGGAGACACAAAATAGATTAGTGTTGTCCGGGTCTGGAGAGAAAGAATGGGGAGTGACTTCTAATGAGTACACAGTTTCTGGGGTAATAAAAATCTTCTGCACTTAGGTACTGATAATGGTTTATATAACTCTATGAGTGTACTAGAAAATACTGAATTTTTTACTTTAACAGGGCACATTTTATGGTATGTGAGTTACATCTATTTAAAAATCTATTACTTTGGCTTTGGAGGGTCTAGATTCAACTTGGTTTATCTGTTTGTGTTTGAGTTATTTCAATATGAGTACAATGTCATGTAGCCTTTTATTACCCATGAGGACCTTTAATCTTTATTTTTATATATCTCTCTATTGCGTTACTTTCCACCAGCTAGTCTTATTACATACATACAGGCAAAAATTGATAGAGAACAATATGATGTCATTTTTGTTTACACGTCTTTCTTGGGTCTTTAAAAAAAAAACCTTAATGTTATATTAATTTTCAAACCAAAAGTGGCATATTGTTGCAATTACATCATTTGGAAATGTGTTTATTTTCAAGAGTACGGATTTGATTTAGAAACTGCTTTTCCTGCATTCTTTGTTATTCATGGCACTTGATGGCCACACACTTGAAATGCTCCCTGGCCAGAGCATAAGAATCTTGGGTGGGGGGGCGGGCAGTGTAGAAATGATTCATGGTTTGATAACATGCAGGCAGGTTGAATATGATTTTTAAAATGTGGTTGTGAGCCCAGCTTATGGTATGAATTCATACATATCCTCTTTTTTGTAAACATGGAATTGAAGTAGGTTTTATTTCTTGAATGTTCTGGCACGGTGCTAGAGAGTTGAGTGTCCTACCCACAGCATTATATAAGAGGGAGCAAAGTTTCCTGAGAGAAATAATGAGCTTGGGAGAATGAGTAGATAGTCTTTGCTGGGGGACAGTTCTTTTCCACTGATAGTCCCACTGCATTTCCCCAGGGAGTGCCTGGGGATCCTCTGCTGTAGTTGCTAGACAATATTCCCTCTTATTCAGGGTGATTGGATAAAGAAACCAGTTATTTGGGGCCTGGAGTGTAGACAGCAAGGAGCCATGGTTCTGAGTGTGGTGTCTGGCCCAGGCGTACTTGCTAGTGATGGTACTCTGGGCTGGACAGAAAAGAGTGGGTGGCGGTGCTCAATAACACAAGACATTGGCGTCCCCAATTTCATTGCTGGCCTTCCCTTTTAAAATCGGTTATGTTTTAGCCTCTTGTCAAATTGAATGTTAAGAAGTCTCCCTGTAGCCGTTGCCTGCCACGTATTGGCATACATGGAGAGAATACTGTAACATGGCTTCAGTTCTAGCCACATTTGAATTGTTCATTTTAATCACCTCTTTTATGCATTGGTCCTACTCACTGGCAACCTTCCTTCTTTGCCTCTTAGTCTTTCTGCCCAATTCAAGTGATAGAAGCTCTAAAATTAGTTCCTTTTAATCCCTGTCTAACCTTACAGTTGTTGCTTTCAGCATCTCCCTGGGGAGATGGCATATCTATATCTATATCTATATCTATATCTATATCTATATCTATGTCTATATATATTTTACTTAAGATAGAATGGATTATTCAGCTTTTAAAGGTAGCAGGAGTGGGTACATTAAATAATACCCATTTGTTCACTTGAATTTCTAAAAAAAATAGTTTTATGCTAGAAAAACATTTGAATTATCACAGCATCTTGAAATTAAATGGAATCTTGAGATATCATCCACCTTCTTCTTCTAACATAATACTTTAGCTAAAAACATCCTAAGAAAATAACAATCTTAAGTAATTTTAAAAACTTCTTAAAGAGACAATTCACACCAAAGCTTACCAGTTTTCACTGTCATTGAAATTATGCTTTACATTTTAAGTTTTTTAATGTTTATTTATTTTTGAGAGAGAGAGAGAGAGAGAGAGAGAGAGAGACAGAGCATGAGCAGAGGAGGGGCAGAGAGAGGGAGACCCAGAATCGGAAGCAGGCTCCAGGCTCTGAGCTGTCAGCACAGAGCCCGACGTGGGGCTCGAACTCACAGACTGTGAGATCATGACCTGAGCTGAAGTCGGGCGCTCAATTCACTGAGCCACCCAGGCGCCCCAATTATGCTTTACATTTTAAAAAATTATTTCCTTAAGCACGGTTAATTCAGTTTTCCCATTTATTTCTCCCTTTTCTTTAGGTAGATGTTATATATATTCACTCTCAATCAGAGGCAAGTCATTCTTCTCTCCACTAAATATTTCTCTCTCAGATACAGAAAAGTGTCTTGGACAAGTGACTTCATAGTCACCCTTGAATTATATCTCCCTTGAATTCAGGTTGTGCTTAAACTGAACAGAGGAGTCTGGTTTTATTACCTGGGGAGATGCTGATACTGAGGTACTATTAATAGATTACCAAATTCTGCCGAAGTCCATAACTACATGTCTGCCATTTCCAAGGGCCGTTACATTCAGGAACTACTGAGAAACTGGAAAAGTTAAGCTTAGCATGTCTTCTGTGAAAGGTACTTTGGAGTACCCTGTGGCATTAAAGATCATGGTGGGTTAGGAACTCAAGAATGTTACAAGGAGCATGCATGAATGGGGTGAAAAGTGGAGGATGAGGAGATTCTTTTTTTTTTTTTTTAATTTTTAAAAATGTTTTTTTATTTATTTATTTTGAGAGAGAGAGAGAGAGAGAGAGAGAAAGAGTGAGAAAGAGAGAGAACGAGTGAGCAGGGGAGGGGCAGAGAGAGAGGGAGAGAGAATCCCAAGCAGGCTCCATGCTATCAGCACAGAGCCTGCTGCAGGGCTTGAACTCACAAACCATGAGATCATGACCTAAACTGAAATCAAGAGTCAGATGCTTAACCAACTGAGTCACCCAGGTGCACCAAGGCTGAGGAGATTTTTAACTGGGTGGGAAGAAATTGGAAGGTTTCCACAATCCCTTCTTCTTACCATAATTACTTAGGTAAAAGGACAAAACTGAATTTCCTTCCTTTTCTCACACCTGTCTTAAATCGTTCCTACACTGGCTAGAAGGGAAGTAAGGAGGGAGCAAAGTGGCATTACTTGTTTGAGTTCTATTTTTAGGTCTTTGAATGCCAAAGTCTCGTTGATGGACAGTTTAGGTTTTCATGGACAAAAGTTGGAATGATTGTTCCCATTTATTGAACACAAGAATTGTACTAAGTAAGCACTTTATATTGTTATATTTAATCTATACAATACTGTAATAGCATTTCTTTGTAAATAATACACATGAAACCTAGACTACTGCCCAAAAGGTAGTAGGAGCTCAATAAATGTTGTGGTTACCCTCATTTTGGAGACAAGAGAACTGGATCTTAGAGTAGCATTTGTAGAATTTGAATCTGTGGGCATGAAACTGAAGTCTGTGCTCTAACCTATTGTGCGCTATTGCGTTTCTCTCTTTCAGGAACTTGGCTTTTTAAACAAAAATCCTCCCTGATATTTTCCTGTAAACGTATTCTAGGATCATACTTGTTTTTGTTTAAGCCTATGTTTTGACTTATTCTAGTTTGTGAATCGTATATCCCTTTTCCCCTCCTGCACTTATCCCTGGGGAAGTTCATTCTTCAAATTATCAAGGTCTGTACCAAATTTATTTAGTGAGAATGTAGAATTTTTCTTACAAGATTTTAAAAGGACAAGTAAGATAATTACATGAAAGGATCTGTTTAGGCTCTTTTGCATGGTAGGGGGTAGACCAAATAACCTTTGGATCACTTCCACTTGTATAATTCACCATTTCGGCAGGACAGCAACATTTCAGGCCAAAGTTCAACTTTTTTTTTTATTATTAAATTCTTTTATCGTCGCCAGGAAACTAGAGAAAATGAATTCTTCACAGTGTGCTTGTGCGTGCAACTTGAAACGGTTTGCACACTAAATGAAATTAAATGAAAGACAGCTGTTTGGGAAAGAGCTGTCAGAAACTGATTGGGTTCTATTAGAGGAGAATAGGGGCTAGGAATAAGTTTTCAGAAACAGGATATCAGTGGTTTAAAAAGCAAGCAAATTTACATACACAAAGGCTCTCATGTGGTTGTGCTGTTGCATGTCTTTTTAGTTCATCCATCTTAAATTGTTATTTGCTCTCGGTGTGTAGGTGTCTGCTTTCAGGGCTTCTTTTCCCATATCAAATGTACGGCAGTTCATTCTTTTCTGAGAAATAAATACAGCACAATCCCACTACAATGCCATTCTAAGTACTTTGGTTTTGGTTAAACTGCAAATCCAGTCATGTTCACCAAACCACTTCCTTTGCCCCACTATCTCCCCGTTCCTGCCAGAATGCGAAAGAGGAAGGACCACCTTGGGCAGGTTCCCAGAGGTGCCACTGGGGTCTTCTGAAATGGCTGCTAGCAAGAAGGGAGCAATTACATCCCACAACAGACTGCAGGCAGATGGTCCCCTGTGGTGATCGGTATTACGACGTTATTAAGTCTTGGATTTGTGACTGTATTTGTGAATGTACCTTCCAGGCACTCAAGTTATGTTACCTGTGTGATCCTCTTCCTTGCTTCCAAGACCCCATTGCTCATTGTTTGGGCATGTGTTTTTGTATGTTACCCCCAAGCCCTGCTACTGGTGAACTGCTAGCTTCACTCTGTTATCTTCAACCTTTCTGCCAGCACATAGTAGGATCTCAGTGGCAGATACAGTATTGCATGTGGAATTGCCTTTCAAGGAATTTTTTTTCTAAGCCTTTTGGGGTTTTACTCTGGAAGTGTAACCTATCCACAGCATAACCTCATACAGGAAATTCAGTTAGCATTCAAAGTTAGGAATCCTAGTATAATGTTGTACTCATAAAGTCTTAGTCTCTGGAGACTCCCCTTCCATTGAATTTTTACATTTTCAGCCCCACTTACTAGTGGTCTTCCATAACTCACTGAGGCCCAATCTCAACTGCTTTCCTTTGAGATCTCACTTGCTATCTTCTCAGTACCTTCTTTCTTTTTCTCTGATGCAGAATATAGATCCACGTCCTCTCCTTTGGCTAAGATTAAGAAATCACATGATTCATAGTGTGCTCATCTGTAGCCCACCCTCCTTGTCTACCTACCTTGTCGCAGGGTAGATCCTATCACTATTCCTGAGTTCTGTACCCAACTCTCCAAGAGACTAGTATATGGCATCATCTCCAGTGTCTCCAGCCAAGCACATGGACATATTTTCAAACTGAATCACAGGAACGTCCTAGGGATCCTATAGTTCCCCATCTATAAAATCACGTTTGGGAATAATAATAAAAGGTTAAAGTGCCAATCCTCCCTAATTTAGACCCAGCATTTTCTCTGATCAGGAAAAAAGTGCTGGCAAAGTAAGTGTGTCTTGATTATTTTCCCTACTTTTCTGATATAATTTATATATAATCTATATAAATGAGTTTCTGGCCTTCCAGTAATCATGTTACAATTCCTACACTCAGTACAACTTCAACAAAGTAAGTGGGGCATGCCCCAGGTCAGAGGCACCCAGCAAGGTTCCCCTCTTTCGAAAGACATTTACTGAAGCACATGTCATTGTTAAAAGTAGGCCTGAATTTACCAGGGATTTTTGTTGGTGAGAATATTTGCTTCCAAGTCCTAGAAGTACTTCTGGTTAACTCTGAATGTTTCCTTCCTTTTCCTCCTGGTTATGCTCCAGGGTAGATAACAACAGTATTCCTCTTTATAATCAGGAAGTTGTTGTGCACTCATTCTGTGAGAGTCATGGCCAGAAGGGACAGAGTCTATGGAAATCAGGAATATTCTACCTCTTATTTTCTCTGCATCACATAAAGAATTAAATTGTCAGACTTGTCGAATTGTCACCTAGTTAGAGGAAATTTAACTATTGTATGACTTACCTTACATATTCTGCCCCAGCTTCCTTTCTCATTTGTTCAGAACACATTTATTGAGTACCTGTTGCGTGTTAGGCACTGTGCTAGGGCTGATGTTAGAAAAATTGGTCGTCTCTTCTCTCTGCTCTTGAGAACTTATGGTCCGGTGAGCTGTGCTGAAGAAAAGTGTTTTTCTGAGTGTTGATATGATTACTCACTGTTAATGTCATTTATGCCAATAATGGTCTTAATAATCTATTTCTCTCCTTCTTCATTTGGCCAAATAAAACGTAATGTTTGTCTCCTGCACAAACTATGATCAGCTCTTTTGTCCACCTGATCCCAGATGAGATAATGAAATGTACATAGTGGTACATGATGGACAGCCACAAATAAAATTCTTTCTTTAGATAGTCTTTCTGAATTCCTGGCAAATTTTAATTTTTAACATTGTGAATCTTAGCTATAGTAATTCAGATTTAATTTTCAGGTGGTCAAGCTGGGGTGATTGTTTTTAGTGTAGCCACAGGAAATCAAAGCTGACAGCTGGGCTGCAGCTGTGTCCCGGCTGGATCTGTTGAGCTGTGTGCAGAGGGAAAAGTGGTGGCAGCTCCCTGGGCTTCCCCGCTCCAGGAGATGGTCTTTTTTGGTCGTCCACAGCAATACCTGCCAGATGCTTTTGAAGCCAGTTCAATTAACACTCAGGAAGCGAGACTTCAGTAGGAAGGTATTAAGAATATAGTTCATGTTTAGTGGGTATGTCATCACCGCTTTCCCCTTTACAAACTCAGTAAGCCCACTGCACAGAAAGCATATTTACCTTATATAATTAGGCAGTATTTTACCTAAATTACAAAGACATGCTTTTAAATTTCGTTGTTTTAAGGTTCTCTAAATTCTCATAAGATTTTTGATCTATGATATCTAAGTTTTGCTTGAAAATATTTTATAGATTCTATTGGGTAGAATAGCATACTTATGTTTAAAATATAGTCAGCTGGTTTAATTTCACTAGAATTTGCATTAGCTACTTTTAATGTTGTTGGAGGAAATCTATTATCTGTAAGTTAAATTAATCAACATTGTCCCTATTGTAAATGATACCATAATGAAAGCTGGAATCAAATGTATGCAGTGCATAACAATGGGTGAGTACTATCCATTACATGTTAGGAACTGTACAAATCATTAAGAAACATTTAAGAATTGTACAAATCAATTAAAACCCATAAGAAAAATAGGTGCGTGTTTTTGAACAAGTAGTTCATAGATGAAGAACTACAGTTTGCCAGTGATAACCTTGATACTACTTAAAGAAATGCAAATTTTAGTACATTCTACAGGAAGGCTCTTCCTAATGCATTAAGCTGTTAATAGAAAGGTGTGATTGATACTGAGACGAGTATAAATAAGAAAAGGTTCCTTCAGCTGGGTATTGTTGGGGTTTGTCTTGGAAGTGAGTGCACACTTGTACATATGAACAACTGCTTGCATCTAACACATTCATGTGGATCTCTGCAGCATGGATTTTAAAATTAGATCTGGTTCCTGTGAGAAAGCTTTATCACTTTCAAAAAACAAATGGTTTTCTCTCATTGATTACACTAGGACTGATATCTGGCTGTCGATGTGATGTGACTGGATGGAGCCCTTAGCACAGCCACTACATTGATAGACTTCTAAATATGAGTATTCAGAGGTTTCTTCATATTTGACCTGTTAGTGAAGACCTCCTGATAATTAGTTCATATAGAGGTTTTTCTGCTGTGTAAATTAACTGATGCACTTGAAGATGTGATTCCATAGCAAAAGATTTCCCAAGGATACTATTTCCGTGAGGTTTCTCTGCAATATTAATTCTTCTGATGAGTAATCAACTCTGACTTCTGAAGGCCTGCCAACATTGAGTACAGACATAATTTCTCTCCAGTATGAATTTTCTGATGTGAAAGGAGTCTTAAACTTTCCATGAGTTTTTCCACATTCAGCACATATACAGTTTTTATTTTGTGTGAACTCACTGATGCCCTAGGAGTTGTGGCACTTATGGTTGTTTCCTATTTTATCCTACATACTTGTGATCATTATTAGTGACAGCTGTCCAATCTCAAGTCCTAGTAAACCCTTTAGCCTCACTGAACATGAGTTGCACTAAATCATATATATATATGATATATATATATATATATATAATTTTGTCTTCTATCTGAATCTGTTAAGGTGGAATTGAACTATTTTCTGTTAATAATAGGAATTGTTCCAAGTTACAATATTAGAAAACCATTTGTTTCACATTGACCCACGTATACAGATTGCATACTGACTTGCTATAATATTCATCCTTCATATATGCAATCTGAGTGTAATTACAATCACAAAACAGTTACTTTTCTTATTTGCCATCTTAGTGTGAGAGTCACTCTTTCAATTGAAGCTTTTGTGGGCTATACACAGCATTTTGCCATTAAATTTATGTAGTAATATATGATGCTTTCTGTCTTATGGTTTATAATGTATCAACATATAAAAATTATTACATCAAAGGTATTTGTTTTCTTAATCTTGTTACTCTCAGTGTGATGAGGTTTTTAAACAAATCTTTTTTGGAGCATAGTTGACACACAGTATCAGGTATACAACATAAGGATTCACCACAACTATAGCTACCATCTTTCATTTTGTGATGAGTTTTTTATTATCAAAATATAGGCTATGTATTTATCAAACTGTGTTTCTTTGTCATGGATTTAAAGTACAAGTAAAAATATTGGTGTTCCTTGAAGTCTTCCATAATTCTTATTTTCATTGGACATCAACTGATTTGTCAGAGTTAATTCTTATTTACATGTAATTTTTTTATAAGTACTATGTATTGAGTGCTTACTGTATATAACAGATACCGGGCAGGATATTTCATGTACTGTCTCTTAGTAATTTTAGTATGACACTGTGTTTTCAAGTTGATGATAGTATCAGATGGGTTAAGACAGAGCATGAGTAGCAGTAAAGTGATTCATTGAGGAAATGTGTAAAACTAGAGCAACAGGCTAAATTACTCAAATCTTGTTCAGATGTAAAATTTTCTTTTAGCCTTCATAGGATTCTGCCCTTTGAATAGTGAGAAAATACGGTCTTCTGTTTAAGCAGAGAATTTGAGATTCATTAGATTATGTTGTGAACTTTTAATTTTTACTATCTAACTCTGTAAGTCATTACATTTCTGTTATAGTCCCCAACTGGAAATGTTGAATGAATGTGCTTAACTATTACTAAGGTGCATTTTGTACATTCACAGGCTGAGAGCATCTGTGAATACCGCTTGGTTTTCGGTTAGTAGTGTTTGTTCATGGTTCTGCGTCCTATTGAATTGGGACTTTGCTTATATAAAGAAATGTCTATAAAGCCACAGGCAAGTAAAGTTGGAATTTCTTCCTTGGGGAAATCTGAAGTGTAGAGTTATAAGCAAATATTAAGGTTCAAAGTGGGCAATATAATGAGCACAGTCAAGGAATTAGTAAGTACGTAGCACTTCATGTTTGCAAAATGTTTTATAGCCATATTCATTGATTTACATAAGTTCCCTGGAAGGTAACAATGTTATTACATCTGTTTTATAAGCAAGACGGGCAAAATGTAGGCAAATTAAGTGGCAAAAGAAGAGTGACAAAAATTAAGACGTTGATTCTAAGGTGTGGGCCTATAGCCTCTACCACATTGGTTCATCAGGGAAATAAATAAAATGCTTCTGTTTTGTTATAGACTTGATATAGTGCCTGTTTGCATAATTGTTTATGTAATTTTATATATGATTTTCTTTTATTTTTTGGTTATGTGGCTTAAAGACCTTCCAACACAAATTCTAATGAATGAATATCCAAGCTTATTAACGCATGGATAGGTCCGGAGTTTTAAATTCTTCATAAAATACTGCATAAGTCACGACCAACAGATTGGTGAATATTTCCAGTGGATGCTCAGCATTGATGGAGAGAGAATACACAATGAGACCAATAGAGGTGTGACTGGGAGAGCTGACCTTGTTGGCTACACACTGCCTGTGGCTGCTCTCTCTGTCACTGTTTCTCTTTGTACTTTCCTCACCGCCCCCCCCCCCCCCCACCCAGCAAAGAATAGCAAATTTCTGCTAAAGAGTAATAAATTTGCTCACAACCTCAAAAAGGTAAAACAAGATCTTCCATAACAGAAGAGGTTTAAAAAATGATGTGGCTACTACATTAGAAAGCAGAAGGAGACATGATAAATTATTGCATTCAATTAACTTTTACTTACTGAGTGCACAGAAACTGCTAAAACACCCTGAGGTGTGACCAGAAGGTAATGAAGAGTGATTTTTTGAAAATAAATATACCAAACTGCTGTTCTTCAATGTAGCCATTCTTTATACTAATCCAACAATGCTGTCATTGCAAAAAATATTTTTAGGATTTGTCCTTTTGAATTGCCTTTAGAGGCCATTTATGAACTGTAAGGGAAAACAGTCTCATATTTACTTAAAGTCATACCATGTTTTTTTAATCAGCTCCTCTTCTTGCAAAGAAACTTATTACCCAGAAAGATTACTGACCTTTTCACCAGCCTTTGTTCTGCACTAAATTTTTTTGTTGTCAATCCGTTCTATACTTTAAAAAAAAAAAAAAGAAAAGAAAGATTTGCCATCAACAAAGGTATTTATTTTTTAACTTCTTATTTTGAAATAATTTACACTTAAAAAAAGAGTGGTAAAAATAGTACAGAGAGTTACTGTATATCCTTCACCCAGCTTCTCTTAATGCAAACATCTAACTTAAGTTAATACAGTTACGTACGCAATACAGTTATCAAGATCAATATCAACATCAATATTTGTTAATCTACGGACATTACTTAAATTTTTCTCGTTTTCCCTACTAATATTCTTTGTGCTTTAGGATGCAATCCAGGATCCCACACTACTTCATTTTGTTGTCCTGTGTCCTTGGTCTCTCCCAATTTGTGCCAGTTCCCAATGAGGACATTTAAAAAAAAAAAGGACCACATCCCACCTCCCTCCCCACCCTTGCCAAAAAAAAAAAAAAAAAAAAAGGAAAGAGCCATAGACTCTGAATGTGATTCCCAAAATATCCATGTTGTCATTGTCTTGCCCATTCTTTTTTTTCCCCCTAGCTTTATTTTATAGTCTATAATACAGTAGAAGAGTTGACGGAACACCACTTTGTTCAAATTACTTGTCTATGTATTTGGGGTTTGTTTTTTTCCCTGTATTTGAGGGTTTTTTTAATTGGAGTATAATTAACATACAGCTTTATATTAGTTTCAGGTGTACAACATATTGATGCAACAAGTCTATACACTACTCAGTTCTCACTGAGCTGTGTAGTCACCACCTTTCCCCATACAACATTATTAAAATATTGTTGTCCCTATGCTGTACTTCTTATCTCCATGACTTTATTTGAATACTGGACATTTGTACCCCTTAATTTCCTTTATCTATTTTTCCCATCCTCCCCCCCCACTTCCCCTCTGATATCCACCAGTTCTCTGTATTTATGAGTCCGTTTGTTTTGTTTCTTTGTTCATTTCCTTTGTTTTCGTTTGGTTTTTAAAAGGTTCTACATATAAGTGAAATCATAAGGTATTTGTCTGACTTATTTCCCTTAGCATTTTACCCTTTAAATTCATCCATGTTGTTGCAAATGGCAAGATCCCACTCCTTTTATGGCTGAGTAATATTCCATAGTGTGTGTGTGTGTGTGTGTGCGCACGCACATGCATACCACATCTTTTTTATCCATTCATTTGTGGATGGACACTGGGTTGCTTCCACTGGGTTGGCTATTGTAAATAATGCTGCAGTAAACATAGGGATGCATATATCTTTTAGAATTAGTGCTTTTGTATTCTTTAGGTAAATACCCAGTAGTGGAATTACTGGATCATACAGTATTTCTATTTTTAATTTTTTGAGGAACTTCCTCCCTGTTTTCCACAGTGCATGCACCAATTTACATTCCCACCAGTAGTGCAAGAGGGCACTTCTTTTCTCTGTGTCCTCACCAACATTTGTTATGTCTTATCTTTTTTATTCTGTCTTGTTTATTGTTTCATTTATTTGACTTGTCGTGACCCTACAATGTGCCTAGTTTGTGCTGATTGCTGCAATAAAAAGAAGAGTAAGATATGCTTAGGCACAAAGGAGCTCAAAGTGCATGAAAGCAACAAAACTATCCATAAGCATGGTGCAGGTGTATATGGAGCTCAGGGAGTTTTTTCCCCGGTGCTGACAGTCTCTTGTATCTCTATCTACCTTCCATTTGTTCTGCCATCACTTTAGTTCAAAGTCTCATTACCCAGAATGACTGCCTTATCTACATTGCAGTCATTTCCTAACTGTTCTCACTACTTCTCTCTTCCCCCTTCCAACTCACCTAAATTACATCTGTACATGTATTATCTCACTGTTCAATAACTCTTAGTAGCTCTCCCCAGTTAAATTTTTAATAATTTCCCAGGTTTTTAACTTGGCAGGTCCAATGTTTCTGTTAATCAGTAGGACTACTCTAATAGCTTTCTACTTGGTTGCTGCATATCTGCTCTTGTACTCTCTATTGTAGGTAGTGTGATCTTTTGTAAAACGCAAATCTGATTACATCCTTCTTCTGCTTCACCCTTTCAGTGGCTTCCCATTGTCCTTATGAAACCATCCAAAATCTTCAGCAAGGCCTCTGAGGCCTTGTATGATTTGGCCATAATATCATTGCCTGTAGGGTTTTTGGAAGTATTAGATGAGTTAAAACTCACTAAAGTGCTTAGAAAACTGCCTGGAATGTAGTAAGAAGTTAATAAAAATACATACTCTTATTGAATTAAGAATTTTAGTCAAGAATTTGGTGAATTTTATAAAATGCCTTCTATCATGTCTATTATACGTGATATATGTAATATAGATTACCTCTTTTATATATATATAATTTGCCTCTTTTGATCTTCTAATATGATTACTTAATATTGAATTATCAGATTTCTTAATATTGAATTATCCTTATATTCCTATATGAACCCCATTTGGTCATGGTGATTATTGTTTCAAGGTGCTACAAGGTGGATTCTTTTTCCTAATTTTATTAAAAAAAATTAAAAAAAAATTTTTTTTTTAACGTTTATTTATTTTTGAGACAGAGACAGAGCATGAACGGGGGAGGGGCAGAGAGAGAGGGAGACACAGAATCGGAAGCAGGCTCCAGGCTCTGAGCTATCAGCCCAGAGCCCGACGCGGGGCTTGAACTCACGGACCGCGAGATCGTGACCTGAGCTGAAGTCGGATGCTTAACCGACTGAGCCACCCAGGCACCCCTAAAATTTTGTATCTATAATGAGTGAGATATATCTGTAATATTCATATTTTTGTGCTAGCTTTTCATTATTTAGTCCTTCTATTAGATATCTTATTTCCCTTTTTTAGCACTGTTTGCTACTGTAATTATTTGTGCAATTTGTTTGATGTCTTTTCCCTGTTAGAACATAAATACTATGAAGGCAAGAACCAAGTCTGCTTTGTTCACCATTGTATTTCCTAGCTCCCAGCACAATTCTAAGAGCACAGTAGGTGCTCACCAAATGTATATAAGTGGATGGATTAGTATTATTAAAGGCAATGAACACATTTTTTTCAGTGCTACAATTGACTTGAGCTCCTTCTAGTACAATAAGGGACTGTGTCAAAACTGTAAGTGCTTTAAAGTTAACCAATTCCAAACAGGGAAATTTTTAAAAATTGTGCCTCTTTTTTCCCCTTTCCTCATAAATACTTGAGATTTAAGAAAGAAGTGGAATAATTTTATAATAGAAGTTATTGTATTGTTCCTTACAGCACTTCCAATTAGGTTATTTTTCTTATTAAAATTTTTTTAATGTTTATTTATTTTTGAGGGAGAGAGGCAGATCACGAGCAGGGGAGGAACACACAGAGAGAGGGAGACACAGAATCCAAAGCAGGCTCCAGGCTCTGAGCTGTCAGCACAGAGCCCGATGTGGGGCTCGAACCCACGAACCAACGAGATCATGACCTGAGCCGAAGTCGGACGCCCAACTGACTGAGCCACCCAGGTGGCCCTCTTACTAAAATTTTTTTTTTAATGTTTATTCATTTTGAGAGAGAGACAGAGAGACAGAGAGAGTGAGTGAGTGAGTGGGAAAGGGGCAGAGAGAGAGAGAGGGAGACACAGAATCTGAAGCAGATTCCAGGCTCTGAACTATCAGCACAGAGCCTGAAGCAGGGCTCGAACCCACAGACCGCAAGATCATGACCTGAGCTGAAGTCCTGTGCTTAACTGACTGAGACACCCAGGTGCCCCATTTTTCTTATTTAAATAGGAAACACTGAATTTACAAAGATAAATGTGTCAGAAGGCTGAAAAATAAAGCCCTTTGTCACTTGTTCTCAAGACTCTGACCATTTAGAACTTTGTAACTTTTTGTTTTTCCTAACACTTAACTTTTTAAAGGAAATTTTGACTGAGATAATCCACCACTAGCAAAGTTTTTATGAAAAAAGGGGATTGGCCCAGATCAATGTTGAGTTTTGTCGGAGGGCACTAACTAACCTATAAGTTGTGTATTCTTAGGTCAATTCAGTACCTTTCATCCAGGTGACAGGCACATGGTGGTAGGATCATATGATATAAACCATGGCTGCTACCCCTTAACAGGGTAAAATAACATCTCTTAGAGGAATATGGGTAGGCATGTGCCATAATACTTGTCTGCTACAACTTCTTACTACTTTGAATTATTAGAAAAGTTTCATAAATGCTCTGGCTTTCAGTTTCTTCACTTTTAAAATAAAGCTAATAAAGAATACTTGCAAAGTTACGGTAATGACTAGAGATAATATATGTGTAATGCCTGGTGCACAGGAGTACTCAATAAATAAGTTATAGCTAGTGTTGTTAATCTATGAGATAATAATGTGTTCTAATCTGGAACACAAAAGAAAAAACTCTCTAACTTCCAAGGGTTAAAGACATAATGACAAAACTCAGAGGCCTTAACTTTCTTATAACCTATTCTTTCCATTTTAAAGAAATGGTTATAGAGAATTCTACTTCTAGCAATCTGATAGAAGATGAGTACATTATACCTAAAAATTCTGGTTAAAATGTAAAATCTGTCTTTTTGAAGCATGGTTCATCTGGAGATAAAGTAAGAAAAGTAAGTGTTGGCCAGAAATCACTGAAAAAACAACATTTCTCAGAAGAAAAATATTTGGAAGGATTTTCCCCTGAGAGCAGCTGCCGGTCCTTGGTGAACTGGAGTCAGGGTTCTGATGGACCCATGGCACATTCCGAGTTAAGGGAATAGAAGATAAAGCTGGAGTGTGAGCAGGATAAAAGAGTAAATGGGAGCCTCCTGCTTATAGCTGAGACTCCAAAGGGTGATGACCAAAATGGGAAAACTAGGGAAAAGTGCCCCTGAAGTAGGAGACCTGCTCTTCTCAGCTATGACTCTGGATGGATTGGGGGAAGAGGTGTGTGTGTGTGTGTGTGGGTGTGGGTGTGGAGGGGGGTCTCCCATTCATACATTCATTCAACAAATATTTATCGAGTGCCTATTCTTTACTAGGCACCATTCTAGACACTGGGCAACAAAAATCTCTGCCCTTGTGAGAATTTCTATAGAAAACTTGCCCAATGTGGGTTTAGGGCTAGACATTTAAACTATTTATTTGGCCTAAAAACCTGCCAATTAAAAATTGATGTGAACAAGTACTGGTTTGGTGAGGTCCCTGGACTGGCAGTATTCACAAGCACCTGTACTGTGAATGCTAACTACATTCTAGGCACTGTTCTAAGCACTTTGTGAGTTCTAACTGGGTGTAATTCTTCCCAAAGCCTTATGAGGCAATAACATTGTCTTCCAAAGCAAGGAGGTTAAGTAATTTATTTAATCAAGACAACACAGTTTGTCTGTAGAAGAATTTCATTCCAGCCTGTGCTTTTACCTACTACACTGTATTGTTTTTCATGTAAGGATACTTTTCCCCACATACACACATACACACACACACACACACACACACACACACACACATATGTATATATATAAGACCAACATCTTGCTTAATAGGGAACACCAAATGCATTGCCATAAGGTCATTAAGACAACTAGCAGAGAACTCAGAGGTCACACAACTGTGACATTTCTGTTCTTTGAGGCCTTATAAGAGTGTTTCCTAAGGTAAAACAGTGGACTAGCTCCTTGATGTCCATTAGTTTGCAAATAGTTTTTGTTCATCTTAAATAATCAATAGCCCTTGCAGTTAATAATAATAAAAAAGAAGACAGGTTTTCTTGCTCTCATTTTAATGCTGAGATAAAGGTACAATTGAAAGAGATTATGTAACTTTCTCAAGTTCTCATGACAAACAGGCGACAAAGCAAAATTTTCCCACAGAATGTCATTATGGATGAGAATTATATCCTTATTTAAAATGTCAGTGAGCTGTCAGCTTTATGGAGCCCTCATGCCAGCAGTAACATTACTGAGCCCTATTCTAGGCATACGGCAAAGAGGTCTGAAAACTGGATAGGGCTCCAACATTAATTTATATAGCATTCAAAACAAAATTAATGTCGAGTCAGGCAAGTGGAACTGCAGAATTTAAGAAGGGGAGAAATGAACTGTCTGTGTTCACTTCTTTTTTTTATCCTCTCGTTTTCTTTCGTTGATGTTCTTCTCAGATGCCAGAGACCAGTCATGGTTGCCAGATGACTGGGCTCTGCTGGCTCATCCAGAGGCTGTGGCAATGCTTGTTTCCATGAGAGCTGGAAGAAAAGATGCAATGGAAAAAGCACATGCAGTCGTTGGTCGGTAGCTGACTGTGTGATTCTCAGTGCCCTCTGTTCCGCTAAATGTGGACTGAGTCTGATAACTCTTAGAACTGGGGCTTCATGAATACAAGTCACAGGGCATGCAGGCTGAGCGAAAATGTGAGCAGTGGCGGTGCACTTTGGTTAAAGGGCACACACCCAGGTCTGTAGGGATAATCTGTACAGTTTGGATTTAGTCAACTTGATTACTAAGAGGATCGGATATGCCTGGGGAAAGTCAAAAATGCCTCACTTCTGGAGAGATTGGAACCATTTAGATATTTGAGGGATTTATTTTTAAAGGTTAACCTCTTTTTGGATGATGAGACAGTCGATCTTAAATATCACATAATCTGCCATGAAATTTGATGGTAGTCTCTGTTCTTAGAACTGTGGTTCCATCAAAGCCCATTCTTTGGTGTCATTTACAAGTGTAATAAATAGAATAAGGCACCATGATACTCTAGGATCATATGTAAAGAGTCTATAAAAGTTACTGAAATAATACCTGTGAAGTCAAAGCAAGACACGCCCATATCTGATCTTCATAATGACTATCAGTATTTATGTTGATGCACACTCTATCTCATTCAACGTGGTGTTCCCCCGTGGCTTCTCAGGTGCTAGATCTGATGTGAATAACTTGGCTGCATAACTGTAATGGAGATTGAATTCATACATCTATGTCTTTGAGCGATGCAGTTTCTTTGGGCTGATGATAATACTGTTATTTTCCTGTAGTAGCCCCCAGATCATCATTCTTTCTATCAGCTTGTAAATATTCATACTTAGCTTTTAGTTAGTATGGCCTAATTTCTTGACCACTTTCACTACTTTGGTTCTGTTGTTGTGCATATAATTTTTCTGGGGCAGCCATTTAACTCTTATGTGTGCCAGAAAGCAACTCACACTCAGCAGTTGCAAAATTCCTTTCCTTCTTTATGGATTATTCTGTATTCAAGTCTTCCAGTCCCAAATCACTGTCAGCAAAGATTAGAAGCAGCAGTCAGGAGTGTTCCACTCCTTTGAACAACTGTATCAAACTCGACCTACCTCTCCACCCTACAAATGGGTTTTACATGTGCCACTGTGGTCAGTGTGAGATTGCTGCTGGTTTGAACAAGAGGCTGCACAAGGCCTTTCCTGACAGCAGAGGTGCCTTTTACTTCCCTTGTGCCTCTGCTGCAGCAGCTGCTCCATACCCAGAAGTGAACAGCTTGTTTTCCAATCAAAATGGATTCTTTTGCAACTCGACCTTTTTTGGAAATTAGGTACACTTTCCAACGTATATGTTTTGAGGCCCTGGGGTATTTGAACCATTTCCTAGTCTACTTTCCCAGACATAAAAGATACCATGTGTGAAATGTGTGGAATGAGAATGTCAAGGTGTTTGGGTGGATTCAAATATATTTGCTTATTGCAGTTTCTCTATCAAGGCTTTAAAGGAAGAGAAAGTCTAAAAGCACCTCTTCAGAACTGAAATCATTTATGTCTGCTGATATAAATAGAACCTTCCAGAGTATAAGCCAATGAGCCACCTCAAATACCACCTTCTTTGTGAAGCCTTCTTCAATGCCTTGTGCAAAGAAAAGTCTTCCCTGCTCTGCTCTTTCAAAGCACTTTCCACTTCCATAAAAGCACTTATCGTAAATCTCAATCTGCCTCTGAAATATTTGTTCACTTCTCTCCACATCTACCTCTGAAGTTAAGGTAGAGATTTTGTCTTATTCCTTTTTGCACCCTCTCCCTTGAATGTAGCCATAGATCAAGCACATACTTCAGTCCACCTACTTTCTTCCAATAAGGTCTGTTCACTTCCTCATCTCTGCTAGGATTATTTACACATTATTCCAATGACTTGTTGATATAGTTGTTTCTACTATTAGATGCAGATTTCTCCATGCAGATTCCATGGAGACATGACTTGCCCTCCATCTGTATTTCCTCAGGGCCTACCATAATTCTGGGACACAGAGAGTATTCATTACATTTCTACTGAATGAATGTTGAACTTATACAGGGAATGGTGGCCTTGAGTTGTATGAACAGGAGAAAAAAAGGGGGCCTGTTTTCTAAGGTTAGTTGCGCTGCATAATAATAGGAGGCATAAATGACAATTGCACATTACAACACATGTACATGCCTTAGTGCTTTTCATCCTTGGAGAACCATAAGTACCAAAGAAGTATTCTGCTTACGTTCATATCATCATGACAGGAAGAATATGTTGCTTTCAACTATTACTTTAACACCTAGAGATGGTGATTTATCATCTGTTACAAGGTTAAATAGAACTGATTGTTGTCCTTTCCTTTAATCTATAATCAGATTTAGATTTGAATTTTCGAGCTTTCATTGTATCTATTGATAGAATTGCCTATTAATTAGTCTGGCTATCCCAGGCATATAAGCTCCTTGAGTGTAGGTACCAGGCTGCTTATTCCCAGGTTGCTAGCATAAAGCTTGGAGAGTATGGTAGATGATCAACGAACATCTATTGAACTGAATGTAAAAATGAATGTATGACTCAATTAAAAAAACCTAAACAAATTCTTTATCTTAACTTTAAAGTGAAAATTCTTTTTACTGCTGGTAAATCACTTGGTAGAATCACTTGGGACCAAAGACTATTAAGAGAAATGTTGAAACCTTGCAAAAATGGCTTTATTTGCAAGTTAGAATATGGGCCTGGTATTGGTTGTTCCCAGATTCTTCCTTTAGAAGATTAAACGTAATTCCATTAGAAGTTTAATCCTATTTGTTTCCCTCTCTCTGTTTTAGATTCTTACTCAGAGAAATAAACTTTTAGAAAAGGTAATCTGAGGTAAAATAATTAGATCACAAGAGTCAAGTTTTTCAGCAATCAAATTTTCTGTAATTTCCAGATTGAATATGACAGACGTACAGGTTTCATTAATAAAGGGCTTATATTATAGATCCTGCTCTATATCTCTATTCTCACATGAAACGAACCTGATATTAAATATACAGCTCTTAGTAAGTTATTCCCTTACTCTTTAAAAGAATTTTTTTGATCTAAAAATGTTTATTTATTTTGAGAGAGAAAGAGAGAGTGTGAGCAGGGGAGGGGCAGAGAGAGAATCCCAAGCAGGCTGTACTCTGTCTGCACAGAGCCTGACATGGGGCCCGATCTCATGAACGATGAGATCATGACCTGAGCCGAAATCAAGAGCTGGATGCTTAACCAGCTGAGCCACCCAGGCACCCCTGTTCCCTTACTCATAAAGTGGCATTGAGTAATTTTAATTTAAACCTTCAACTTAGTTTTGGTTACCCTCTAATTTTGAAAATTAATATGTCATTGAAATTAATTTTTCTTTAATCCCAAAGATAATTTCCTAGAGATGGAAAGGTATCTAATCTTTTCTGCTTCTTCTGAGATACTCTATAAACCAGGCCACTTGCAATGTCATTTGCTACTTTATATCTTTTCTTTTATCATCCAGGGCATTAGTCTTGAATCTAGAAGGAGCGCACTATGAATGAGACAGCCACACAATGATTTAGCTGCTGGAGACATTACAGATCATCCATTTTAAGTTCTTCATTTTACAGATGAGGAAAGAGGCTTTGAGATTTTAGCTGACTTGCTTAAGATTATACAGCTGCTCCATGGTAGAGCCTAAACTGGAATCTCAGTCTTTTGACAGCTTGCCCAAGATTCTTTCTACTATGCCTTATGCATTTTCTTTATCCAGTGAGCCAAGATGCTTACTTCTAGTCTGAAAATGACTATCAGACTTGTATGAATTGAGCGTTTTGGGTAGCAACACACAGGCAACATTAAAGGCTTAAGTACATTACATTATTCTTTACTAGAGAGTTAGACATTAGGTACAGTGTAGACACCATAGGGGAACAACAATGAGATGCCTTATTTAGTGAGGGAAGTAAGGCTTTTCCTTAGAGTGTTAAACTAGGAATCAAGTACTGGATCACTGTGGGTATTTACACAATTGTCTTAGAGTATAATGCCAAAGCAAAAAAGATGACTGGAGAACTAGACAGCATGAATTCCATCCCGAAGAAAGAGTATATCAGTTAGAAAATATGCTGGTAAGCTAATGAAGCACAGACAAGGTCAAATCACAAGGTGAAAGTTGCCTGTGCCTACTTAAGCATCCTGTACTTCAGTAATTCTCAAATTTTAGTGTGCTTCCCCTGGAAGGCTTGTTAAAATACAGATTGGTAGGCTCTACCCCTCCAAAGTCTTGTGGCCCAAGAAATTACATTTCTAACAAGTTCTTGGATAATACTGACGCTGGTTGGGGAACTACATTTTGAGAATCACTGGTCTATCGGTATATTTGTTTTCTATTGCTGTATAACAAATTAATGAACTGTTAACAAATTTGGCAGCCTAAAATAACATCTATCTGTTAGCTCACAGTTCTGTAGGCCAGAAATCCACGACAGCCTGGCTGAGTTCTCTATTTAAACTGAAATGAAGGTGTTGGCTGGCAAAATTCTCATCTGAAGCTCAGGGTCTTTTTTCATTCCTGTTATTGGCAGAATTCATTCCCTTGCAGTTATAGGACTGAAATCCTGTTCTCTTGCTATTAATGCTAGCAAGAGTTGGGGACTGCTCTTAGCTCCTGGAGGTCACCCTCAGGTCCATAGTGACTGCCTTGAAGGGAGAAACATGCTAGTCTGGCTGACCCAAGTGTTCCTGGTCTATGTGGTAATTGAATTTCTCTTGGAAGATTAGTAGATCAGTATTCTGATTATATACCTCAGCTCCTGTGACCTTGGTTAATGTGGATCTCCTCTTAGTATATGGTCCCAGTCTTGCTGACTTTAATAGATCCAGTTTTGAGATTGATTTGCTGTGATTCAGATTATGGGTGAAGAAAAACTCACCAAAATGAAAACCACTGTTGGGGACAGACTGGCAGCCAGCCTGCCCTCCTAGGCATCATCCCCTCTATTACTTTACAGCAGTACTTGTTCCTCAAACTTCTCCTTATGAGCATATCCCAGATTAACAACCACAATTAGAATTAAAATAGAAAAGTTCCCAGAAATTCAAACAAAATGTCCAATGATTTTTCTTTAGCTAGTATCTCCCCAAACTCTCTTTGTGTGGGAATTGATTCTCTTACTAAAGCTTTGAGATGAGTTTCTGACCTGAAGTGGATAGAAAGGGTGACACAGTGGCAGCTTCACTTCTCTTCCTAAAGGAATTCCTGCGGTCATCAAGGAGGAGTGCATTGCAGTTACAAATGGTTAAGGGTTAACAAATAAGGCTTTGTGATCTACTGGTCTTCAATACCTGGTCTGTATGCCTGATTGTGTATGTGTGTGTTTTACTTCTATTTACCTAATTTTGTTTCTTTATCCCCTAAGAAAGGTCTGGCTTTACTTGTTTGAGTATCAATGGCCTGGAGGTCCTTTTATACAAATTTAATTAGATGATTTTTTTTTTATATAACCCAAATATCCAAATATAGAATTCTTAAATTCCTTTAATAAAGATTGGTAATCAGGATTATTCTTAGTTCATTCCTTTGTCGGATCAGGATAGTCTTACATCGTCAGAGAATAAAACTCAGTCTCTATTTCAGTTCATTCCTAAAGTCCGTGACAGCCATAATCAGAACACTAGTTATTTTATAGTAAATCTTTGTAGACTAAACTGAAATGAACAACATAAGTCCAACATATTGAAATGTTATGTAGATTTTGAAAAGTCAACTATATATTGTAGGGCAGGAAATATTTAATTTTATAGAAGTTAACATGAAGAAGACTTCAAATTGTAGTTGCCTACAAACTCAAAATTGGCCCTCATTTTCATACACTGTGATATGGGCTTTGTAGCTGTGCTAACATAAGCACATGCCCATATTATTTTTATCTCTGTTCTGCTCAGACCACCTTTTGTTTGACTATTCAGAAAGATTTTGATAAATGAGATTACTTAGGAGGGATCAATCAGATTAGAGACTGCAAGTCAAGTCACATGAATTAGTACAGTTCAACAAACTGGAATTACTTAGTCTGAAAAAGAACTTTTGGGGTATGTTTAATTTAGGACCCTCTGCATAAACTAGTGAAACAAATAACATATCTGATTAGAAGAGTATCAAAGCAGCTTAAAGAGTCATCAAGAGAAGGTTGAAGAATCAAGCTTAGGAAGGATAGGGGCCAGAGCAGCTCAAGAGGTTTCAGTAACCCTGGTGGTCATATTCTTCATGGCTTCCCTGCCAGAGTGATCATGCTTCAGCAACTTCCAGCATTTTTGTCAGGATTCAAGACTAGGGAGTCTGACTTGGACCATATGCTCACTCTTTGGTTAGTGAAAGGTAAGACACCTTGCCTCACAGTCCTGCCAGGCTATGTTCAATAGGGTAAAGGTGATTTTCCCCACAGAATTGGGTGGTGGTTTTAAAATAGTAGGGGAATGCATGTTGTACAGCCAAAAAGTAGTGGATGTTTACAACAGGTTATGTGATCATGATCTTTTCATCTTTGGAAAAGAGGTGAGACTTGATATGGATGTATGGCAATGGGTGGAATGCGAAGGGGAGCTTACTGTCTTTCAACTTGAGGAAGAACATTGTAAACAATTAGAGCTGTGAACCAGCTTCATTGTGAGGTTATGGACCTCCCATTTTTATGAGAATTCTTTTGGTTGCATGTGGCAGAAATTTGACTTGCACTAGCTTGGTAAAAAGAGAAAATGATTAGAAAAATACTAGGAGTATTTCATGTGAACAAAGAAAGGATTGACCAGCTAAACTGTGGGAAGGGCAGACATCCCACCGGGCCCCAGAAACAATTAGAACCAGAGACCTAAACGCAGCTGGCCCTATTTCTCTTTCTCTCAACTCCTCTTCTGTATATTGGCTTTATTTTCTCTCTCTGTAGACTCTTTGTCATGTACATGACATGAAACATGTTTGCTAAGAGTGCCTGCTTTTCTTATCTCACAACACTGCAGAGAAACTCTCTTTATCACATTTAGTGAGAAAAATCTTGGGAAAGGCTCTGGTCCAGTTTGGATCAGGTGTCCAACTCTGGACAAATCAACCAAGGCTATGGGTCAGGACACTGTTTGACTCAGGTGCCTTCTCTGAACTAAACTAGGGTATGGGGAAAAGTTGGCTCTTGGTAGAACCACAGTTGAGAAAAGCAGTTCACAGAAAAAGAGGGATGTGTTTGTCAGAGGGGAATGTGGTGGATGGGCAAAACAATTAATGTCCATTACTTTGTCACTATATGTGTTCAAAGGTTAGATTAGTCGGAGATATTACAGAAAGGATTTTCATGTTGGTGGGAATTTCAACTGGAAGACCCCTAAGTGCTTCCCAACTTGGAGATGCAAAGATTCTACCTGCTTTCTAGGTAAGGCAGTCACATACTGGTTTTCAGTTATATTTGACATTTTCTTTTTCCTGTGTATTTCAACTCACGGATTACTCCGGTTGGAAACCAGGGGATATTTACACACATATATTTTTGAGTTTGAGAAAGGAAGAAAATATTTTTTTATTTAAAAGTCAAAGTCCAGGGGCATCTGGTTGGCTTGGTGGGTTAAGAGTCCAACTCTTGATATCAGCTCAGGTCATGATCTGCATTGACGGCTGGAGCCTGCTTGGGATTTTCTCTCTTCCTCTCTCTCTGCCCCTCCCCTGCTCATGCTCCTTCCCCACTCCCCTCTCAAAAAATAAATAAAGTTAAAAAAAAATGTCCACTGTGGGAGAGGTCATACATACGTTAAAAAAAAAAAAAAAAAAGGAACTAAGGACTTAAAATCACATAGATTACCTTCAAAAGGGTGGAACACTCAAATCTGAATGATTTATTTTAAGAGGATTAAAAAAAACTTTTAGTTTGAAATAATTATAGATTCACAGGAAGGTACAAAGAAATGTCTAGGGAGTATTATTCAAATTATTCAGCATAATTTCCTTAAGGTTCATCCAAGTTGTTGTGTGGATATATAATTCATTCCTTTTTAATGCTGAGTATTATTCTGTGGTATGGATGTACCTACCATACCCTTTTAAGGATATTTGGTGGTTTCCAGTTTGGGGCTATTATGAAAAAGCTGCTGTGACATTCCTGTACAAGTTTCTAAATGAAAATAAGTTTTCATTTCTCTCGTATATGTGCGTAAGAGTGCAATTCTGGCTTGTGTGATGGATTTTTTTTGGTTTTAAAAGGTACTGTCAAACTGTTTTCAGAGTGGCTATTCCATTGTACATTTCCACCAGTAGTGTATGAGTGATCTAATTTTTGCATTCTCTAGTATTTGGTGTTACACTAATTTTCATTTTAGCCTTTTTGATAGCTGTGTAGTGATATTTCATTTTTATTTTAATTTACATTTCTCTAATGGCTAATGATATCGAACATCTTTTGATGTGCTTGCTTGCTGTCTGTGTGTCTCCTTTGGTGAAGTGTACATGCATATCTTTGTGTTCATTTTCTAATTGGATTTTTCATTTTTTTAATGTTGAGTTTTGAGAGTTCTCTTCATAGCCTAGATATGAATCCATTGTTGGGTATGTGGTTTACAAATATTTTCTCCCAGATTGTCAATTGGTTTTTTAAATCTGCAAAAAACAAACAAACAAAAAACCATGTTTTTTTGCAGAGCACAAGTTTGAAATTGTGATGAAGATGATTCTCTTTTTATATATTTATGATTGATCTAGAGAATTTTAAATTGCCAAATTACCTTTTCCTCATCAGCTCAGACTTGGTTACATTTAAGATGAATAAAATCATGCAGTATGCAGTGTTCAAGAATAGTGGAATGCCTGTGTGTTTGGCTCTATTCTAGTGCCAATTCTCCTCTTCAGCAGTGTTTTAATTAATGAAGAAAAATTCAGCTCTTTTAAGGAGGTAGCTTCATTCTGAGATTCAGCAAGATTTCATTACAGGTTCTACTTGTACCATGGACTCTTGCAAATAAAGATACCTTACAACACTAATATTACTAACATTTTCCTCTCTGCACAATCCTGCACATCCCAGAAAGTGCAGGAACATTCCGTGTTGCTTTGTTTATACACATTTAGCTTTTTGCTTCTCCTTTAGCAGTCCATTTGTTCGTTGCACAAATACTGCACACCTACCAGTGTAACAGGATTGTGCTAATAAGTTCAGGGTTATAATGGGGACAGGATAGGCATAGGTGCTGGCTTCATGGAGTTTACATTTTCATTTTTGTCTTATCATTATAGACTTATGCTGCCTGTGAATATTTCACTGATTCAATTAAATATCCTCATTTCCTATCTCCTGTTAAAGAATCTTTCTCATTCGTCCAAAATGCAGCGTGTCCAAATCTCAGTGAATGGTTTTAATGCTTTGGGAGTGGCTGCATTCCATTAAAATGAAAACCAAGCCAAACAAGTAATACTTACAAGCATGCACATGAGAATATGTTATGAGGAGGAAAATCCTCATATTTAGCTACTTTCTTGCCAACTGGGGAAATTTTTGGCAGAGCCGTAAGTTACCTTAAGAGTGATTGAGGCTTCTAAATATGAGATCTCAAAGGCTTCCATTCACCTTATTCTATAGAATGAGGCCCAGCCATTTGAATGAACTAGTTAATCAAATACCATATGCATAGTCCATGTTTTTCAAAATATTGGTCTTATATTATTTATAAAAACTGATTCCATGTTGGTTTTATGGTATAAATTAGGCACTTTCCCTATCTGTAAATTGGCTGAACTATTTGTAGTCTGGCTGAAATGTAACTTGCCCAAACATACAGAAAATTCTAAAATACGATCTAAACTATGTTAGTTAGAAATCAAAGTTAGTTAAGAAACATCCTGAGGTGAAAATTTAATTTTGAGTTAAATTCTTTGTTATCTAATAGCCTTTAAATTTTTGTTGTTGTTGTGAATAGGTTTGCGTGTGATAGTTTGCAGACAGGTCAGCCAGATTTCTAAAAGTTTATAATATAACAAACACATACTATTTTCTCTGTACTGGGCATGTCTTATGTCCTTCACAAATATTAACTAACGTATCATAATAAACCTAAAAAATAGATAATATTATTAGCCTCGTTGTATAGATGGTAGAACTGAGGCACAGATGGTTGTTATACCCCAAAGCCCCAAAGTTAGTTGATAAGCAGCAGAGCCAGGCAGGATTCAAAAATCAGTCTATCTGGCTCTTTGAGGCTATGCTCTTAACCACTACACATTGGTCCCATATTGTGGTTAATCAAGTGCTTTTCCACAAAACACTACAAAGGCATTGAACTGAGATCTTCCCATAATTGAGAAAGCAGCATGGAAAAGGAAATAATATATGGAAGTTTTTGGTAGGAGGAAAATTGGACCTAGAGTCAGAAGATTTGAGTTCTGGCATTGCCAGTATAAGCTTGGTAACTTTGGGGAGGTAACTATATTTCCTATTGCTACTATCAGAAATTACCACAAATTTAGTGGCATAAAACACCAATGTATTCTCTTACATTTTTGGAGGTGAGAAGTTTAAAGTCTAGGTGTTGGCAGGGCTGCCTTCTGGAAGCTTCAGGGGAGAATCCATTTCTTTGCCTTTTCCACCTTCTGGAGGTCGCCTGCATTCATTGGCTCATTGTCCCTTCTAGCACCTTCAAAGTACATCACTCTAATCACTGGTTCCTTTGTTACATCTTCTTTTCCTTTCTTTTACCCTTGGTGCTCTTTTGTAAGGTCCTTGTAACTACAGTGGGCTCACCAGATAATTCAAGATAGTTTCCCCATCTCAAAATCCTTAATTTAAACACATATGCAAAATCCCTTTTGCCATGTAAGATAACATATGCATAGGTCCTAAGGATTAGGACTGGAGGGCCACCGTTCTGTCTACCACAGTTACTTTATTTCTGTGGACCTCAGTTTCTTCAGTTTTAAATGAAAGAGCTGAACTAAGCAATCTTTGAGGATCCTTCCAATTCTGAGAACTCTGAATTTTCTAATCCTACCCTAAAATTCTTAGTGCTATCTATCAGAAATAGAGGCTTCACTGTTGAAATTTTTTTTGCAAATGTAAAATATTTTTCATATTGCATTTTAAACTAAGAGTTTTCAGATGAAAAAGTGATACGGTAAAAAGTTTCTTTCTCCCTTTGTTATTTTTAAGATGTTCAGATCTATGAGAGGCTACATTGTTGTAGCCAAATTTGAGACCTACAGTCCTTGCAGATTTTTAGCAATACATTGCATGACTAGAACCTTTTTATTGAAGAGCAATACTAAAATATAAATAAAGCTCTGGATGTAAGTTAGGTTGCATCTGGATGTAAGTTACAAAAACTTCAAGAACTTCAAATGATTTAAACAGTAAGGACATTTGTTATCTGGTTATTTCACATAATGAAGATACTACGTCGGTAACAGTTTAATACTAGCTTAGTGATTTCATTAAGAACTCATATTCCTTTCATTGCTCTCCTGTGCCATCTTTGCTCTTAGACTGGCTCCCTCAGGTTCACAAGAGGGCTGCAGTATTTCCATCACATTCTAAACCAATATTATGGATAAGACAGAAGAAAGACCATCTCTTGTGAGGCTTTGTTTTTTAGGAATAAGGAAGCCTTTCCCAAAAGCCATTTGACAGACTTCCTGGTTTTATTGACCAGAATTCTGTTACATGCCCATTTAAAAATCAGTTGAAGGCAAAGTGAGTCGGATAACCTACCATGTTTAACTAGATCCCATAGTGTCCAATAGGACTTTCTTTAGTGATGGAAAAGTTCCGTATCTGTGCTTCCAATACAGTAGCTGTTAGCCACATGTGGCAATTCTTGAGCACTTGAAATGTGCCTAGTGCAATTAAAGAGCTGAGTTTTTGGAATTAATTTAAATTTAAATGATCATATATGGCCAGTGGATACCACATTTGGCCACATACAACCAGATCAGTCATTTGAGACACAATGGATGCTGGGTAGTTGACTAACTACCGTGTTCATTACATCTTTAATAAAATATCTTTTATAAAACAGTGAACAGGTGATGTATTTGTCTTTGGAACCTCACTTCAATTACTGACCCACTTGGGAGGTTCTTTTGGAGTCCAACAAAACAAATACATAAAACCAGTACACATGTTTACAAGGGCTAACGGTGGCAGAATATTCTAGTTGAAGGGGTAAGGTGGGAAATCATGATATGCTATCATGTGCCAGCATATGCTGTGGTTCAACTTATAATGGAGGTTTGGGCTAGGAACTCTAATGGAGAGAAACAGTCTGCTCTTCTCCATTAGGAAGCTGGTATGTTATGCAATGTTGTAAATAGGGAATGGCAACTCTTATTAATAGAAAATGCCTGCCAAAAACTGCCTGTCTTGGAGATTGTACAGCTAGGGAAATACATAGATGGTATCTGGGAGGATCCATCCATTTAATAAATATTTATAAACCACATGCTCTGTGCCAGGTACTGTTCTAGGTACTGAAAAGATAGTAAACAAGACTAAGCCCCTGTCCTCATAGAACTTTGTTGTTACAAAGAAATAAGTAATATATTTCAAATTGTGATAAGCCTTGAGAAGAAAATAAGGCAAGAGAACAGGATAGAGTGAATGAAGTAAATTTTAACAAATGCCTAGATCTGTGACTTTCTTGTCAAAAGCTCAGGGTTTTGAGTTTTTTCTGCTGGGAGAGGACATTTGGTATATAGGCTTACTTAGGTTCACAGAAAAAAAAAAAAAAAGGACTGTGTTTGGATTAACTAATTGCCAAAAGAAAGAAAAATTAAACCAGTTCCTGAGAAGTTAGTATATTTCTCTGCTGTTTTAAAATTAAATTATGGTGAACCTTGCATGGCCCAATATTAGTATGAAGTTTATTTCTAGCTTGATTCATGTTCCTCTGTATTCGTTGCCTTATCTGAAGAACTTTGGCTATCTTAAGTAAACTTCTGGGCTCCAGTTTTCTTAATCATCCAATGGAATTATTAATAGTAATTGCCAATCATGGGTTCTGGAAAGATTGGTGCTATCAAAATAATTATAAAATGTTTTATATAAATTTGTAGGCCAAAGGAGAGAGGAAGCATTTCTTATTAAAATTGAGCAAGTGATTTAGCCTCTCTGGGTCTTAGTTTTTCCAGTGCTAAAACAAAGTATTTGCAGTATTGCCAGGAATGTTAGAAAACAGATCCTCTCAGTGCTGGTTCAAATAGAAACTGGTACAGCCTTTCTGGTGAGCCAATTGGCAGAATAGTTACAGGTTCTTTAAAATGTGCATACCTTTTTGCCCCAAGGAACAAAATTGAATAGGTGTTCAAGTGTGTATGTTTAAGGATATTTATCATACTATTGTTTATAATGTCTAGAGATAGTAAAATGTTGAACGCTAGGAATTTTGGTGCATTCCATGTGAAATTCTATGCAGCTACTTAAGATGATGATAGTATCAATAGATATTAATAGAATTGGAAAGAAAGTCACAGTGTCCTACATTTGTGGTCATCTGTGATTTTGTGGTCATCTGTGATGTGTGGTCATCTGAGTAGATTTTGAATCTACTCAGTAATTACTGAGTACTACACATTATACTAATAGGCTTTGTTCAAATATTATCTCCCTGAAGTTTCATATGAACCCAAGTATGAATAATCTGGGACCTCCTTTTGCAGATGAAGGAACCAAGGATCAGAAGACTAAAGTAACTTGTCCAAATCCTTCAATTCAGAGGTGGCAGAGTCAGAATTTATACCTAGCCAATTGACTTCAGCTACCACAGTCTGAAACCATGGGTTAGACTGCCTCTGTGAACTCTCTACATGGGCTAACCATCACAGGTATAGCGTGAAAACTTCCTCACATCCTTTCCTGTCACTGCACTCCTACTTGAGAGTCCTTTGGCCTGGGTATGTGGCAGAGGAAGGGGTGACTCACCCTTTAATACAGAAGTCAGCAGACTCCAGCCCATGGGCCAAAGCCGGCCTGCTGCCTGTTTTTGTCAGTCAAGTTTTACTGTAACACAGCCATCCTTACTCATTTAGGTCTTGCCTATTGCTGCTTTTACACAGCAAGGCAGAAATGAATAGTTTTAATAGAGACCATATGGCTCACAAAGCCTAAAATTTGTATTATCTTGTCCTTTACAGAAAAAGTTTGCTAACCCCTGCCTTAATATATTAGAAATCTGGAAGGATGTGTGCCTTATTACAGTGACCACTTCTCTTTCCTTAAAGAGGCGAATTTTTAAAACAAACCAGTGTTAAGGTTATTGTCCTCCAGCAGTACAGGCCACAGGCATACAGGCAGTTGCTGAAGGGTTTTCTGAGGAGGTGAACAAGAGCAGTCTATTTCAGGACTACTGAAGGCCCTCTGTGCTTGGCTGACTGGCAGTCTCTGGGCCTTCCTTGCCTTGAAACTCTGCCTGTTGCTGCTCCTCGGAGATGGAATGTGTATTCACAAACGAGGCACTCCATTAGTCATGGTGCATTTCCTGGGCCCTGGAGACATGGGCATGACATCACCAATGGCCAATGAGAAAGGATCCTCTGTAGCGGGAGCCCTGAAACCTCTTTGGAGGACTATAGGCTGTGTGTTCTGTTCCTAGCCCTCAGGGTACGATTTGAGACTGTCTTCCTCATCCAGCCATATTCTGGGCACAAAAGTCTAGCTTCCAGACCCAAGAGGCCAGGATAAGCTTGAAAATCTGCAGAGCTGGAGGCAGATTCCCATTTAGTATTTTTTTCCAGGGCTCAGGTTTTTATTCCCACAGAGTTTTCCACTCCTAATGACGTTGTTACTTTATGTGGTGAAGGGTGGGTGGTGAAAGATGAAGTCTGCATTAGATAAAAGACACTTGGCAGTTAAAATTTCTGGATAAGTATAGGTTGGTAGCATAACAAAATCAGAAGCATATTTTGCTGTTTTGTTACATTGCTTTTGTGTGTAGTTTAACATAATAAAACAACATCTTTTAACAGCAAAAGCTCCTAGCAAAATTAGTGTGGCTTAGAATAGGGGCAATTACCAGAGGAACTTTACTGAGGGGATTAGTAACTCATTAAATCTTTTACCTTCAAGAAGAAAAGAATTTTTTTTTTCCAATTCTTTTTTCTTAGGATTGAAGCACTTTGGATAAACCACTCCCCCCTCCCCTGCTTCCTAATTTATATATTTATTTATTTATGAAAATGATTTGTGAAAGTTAGTCTCAGATAACTTTGTTAATTCGGTGTACCAGAAATTTTATTGAGATCTTGTTTTATAATTGGTAGTAACTGCTCAATTTTTTGCTATCAACCCATAATTGTAAAACTCCCCCTTTAAAAATTATTCAGGGAAACGGAGGCTCAGGATTTAATGTGAGATTATACTGGACAGGCTTTTGCAGTTTAATTCAGGAATTGAACTCAAGAGCTGTGTTTTCCAGTCTTCATAGGCAATCTGTGGTTGAATGTGAACGATTCCTTTAGTACTTTTTCATGTTTGAATCTTTTGATGAAGTCTAAGAGAAATTGGGAAACAGAGCCATTTTTGTTAGTATATTATCCGTGGCTATCATAAACTGCAGATGATACCACTCCTATGGTTTTTTAAAAAGATTCCTTGTAATTTCTTCAAGATGAAGATGATTATTTTTTTATCATTATAGAGGCTTTTTTATTTTAAAAATCACTGGAAAGCACATGAATTCATTCCTGTTTCCAAAGAACAAATATATCAGTAATTAAAAGAATTTCCTCTAGAACTGTGTAATCTACTGTAAAAAAGGATACTTTTTAGCACTTCCGAGATCCTCACTCAAAGTTATCTATGCAGTTCAAAAAATTAAAATTTCAAAACATCTTGGAGATATTAACAGTTTTTTTTAGCTTTAATAGATGAGGAAACTAAGATACAGAAAGATGACATCTCCAGCCTTATGCTGTGCATAGAACCAGATATTGGAAGCATAAATCATTCTCGTCAAAATCTTAAGAGGACATTTCTCTGCACCTTTACGTAAAGTTGTTCTTGTTTTCCTTTGATAGCTTCGTACTTTGCGTCATTAACAACAGTGCTTGTTTTTTACAATCATTTGATTGGGACAGGAGAGCAGATTAGTCTAGCCTAGGCAGAACTGAACAGGGGTCAGTTATCTAACAGGTGAAGGTGTGGGGTTGGGGCTCCATGTGCTCTCCTGCCTCACTCCTGCAAAAGGACTTCATTCTCCTTCATGTCATTTCCCAGTTTCTACCACTTGAACTAATATTTGCCACCTCCCAGAGGATTATCATGAATACTCATGAGTTTAATGTTGATAAAGTGCTTGTAGCCTTTTGGAAGCGAGGTCTTAAAATAAAAGAAAAGGGGCGCCTGGGTGGCTCAGTTGGTTAGGCGTCCGACTTCGGCCCAGGTCATGATCTCACGGTTCGTGAGTTCAAGCCCTGCATCAGGCTCTGTGCTGACAGCTCAGAGCCTGGAGCCTGCTTCGGATTCTGTGTCTCCCTCTCTCTCTGCCCCTGCCTAGCTCATGCTCGCTCTCTCTCTGTGTCAAAAATAAATAAACTTAAAAAAATTTTTTTTAAATAAAAAAATAAAATAAATTTTAAAACATTAAAAAAAAAAAAGGTCTTTTGTAAGCACGTGGTTAGTATTGGTCCCACTACCAGTGACAGATTTCTTGACTGGTCAGTAGGCACTCTTGGATGAGATGAACCATATCCCTATTGTGGTGAGGACAGATTCTGGAGTGAGTCCACTGCTGCCTCGAAAGTATATGTCTGGTTTGAAATGTTGAAGGCCAGGTGATCCTTACAGCAGCTACACAGGAACATCTCCTCATTGCTGCTGTTTCCTGCTAATTGGGTTGGGGGGGGGGGGCGCACAGCAGATGCCTCCCTCAAAACCCTCTCCCAGTGTTTGGCATGCCATGCTGATCATCTTGGTAAACCCAGAAGAAAACTCCCGAAAGGCTAGTCCAGAATGTGACAGCTGGAGGTCATGACAGATAATCAGATTGGTTTATGAAATGTTAAGGATGAGTCATGTCACTCCTAAACGGATTGGCATCAATTTATTACACAAAACCAAACACTGAAGGAAGAAAAGCCTTTAGTCTCATTAAGGAACCCAGACAAAAATCCCACTTAATCCATCGTGCTTTTCCTTTTCCTCCAACTCAGCTGGTGTGCAGGTGTAGGGCAGCTTGGCAGAAGCTGTGAACATTTGGAAAAAGGAGTCATTACTGAAAGTCACTGACACACACTTCCCTTGGAATGCTGCTGATGTCATGGAAAACAGGGACCTTAGCAATAACCCCTAACAACCAGAGCTACAGTAAATAGTAAATGTTACCTCCACCAAGGCATTGGTTTTTAAAGAGTTTTAACAGGCCAGGGCTTGCCAGCCACAACTCATAAAAATGTTCTTATAATTTTACCCTACTCTCTAAAAGCACTGGATAACTGCTGAAGTTTCTCTGCCACTTGAGGACACAAAGCCAAATTTGTGTCAGTTTCAAGGTTCACTAATCAAAATTTACAGCACTTCTTTTCCAGTCCTCTTCATCCCCCCTGCCATGCTCATGGAGTTTGGCCTGGTAAATTTAATACTTTTTCAAAGAAGTCTCTTGTCTTACTGAGTTGCCTGAATTTCTGGTTATGGGGTGAATCTATGTGCTAGGTTTTGGCCAGTGTTTTATTAGCCTAGTGGTTAACCTAGTCTGGTTAATTTGTAGCCCTTAATCTATAGGTTATATTCCAACCAATTTGAAGCAGTTGGGCAAGAGTGACATCCTATAGTTCAAACTCTGAACAAGGTGCATGGCAAAAGAACAAACGGCACATGCTGTCATACAGAACTGTCCAGAATGGTTACTGTCAACAGTATAAGAAAGCAAAAGAAGACACAGAACCAAGAGATCATAAGGAATTTTCTCCCTCAATTGGCTGTCTTTTAGGAGAAGAGGCTGGTGGGATATTACCATGTAACAAACGCAGCATGGCTTCTTTTAGACCTGTCCACACAGTGGGAAGAAGCAGAATGCTTGTATTCCTTTTGCGAGGCATTGTCAGGGTGACTATATAATTATCATCCAAACTAGAATACTTTTGAGAGTGAAGGATTGTACTAATGATTACTCTGGAGCAATAGAACTAGACTGGGACTGCCTCAGGCAAAGGGGGCACATGGTCCCCTCATCATTGTGCCAATGCACACGCAGCCCAAGCCTTTTGAGGAGGCAGTCTTGACAATGCCAGAGAAAGAAGACTCATCATGCAGTGTGGACTGTCTCACAAGAAAACAAGTCTAGTCTTAGAATTAGTAGGCTAAGTAATGAACTCTGTTACTGTAAGATGTCCCTAAGTTAAAACCTCAAGTAAAGTAAGCTTGAATTCACTCTTAATTTACCCAGTTTTGAACAGTTTTGAACATACTTTTTATTACTATTGACTAGTGGCTCTTAGAATGAAGTCTGAGATCCCTGGGGGTCTCAGGAGATCTTTCAAGGAATCTGTGGGGTCAACTGTTTTCATCATAATATTAACACATTATATTTACCTTTTTCATTCTCATTTTCTCACAAGCATACAGTGGAGTTGTCTAGAGGGCCTCTAAAGTATAATATTATAACAACTTGAATGAAGAACCAGATATCAGACTCCAGCTCTCATCTACGAAGCCAGACATTAAAGGGATTTGTAAGAATGTACAATGCCATTCTTCTCACCAAATTATATTGTTTTAGAAAATAGTTATTCTTAATTAAATCATTATTTATGCTAAGATGTCATGGGTTTATTAGTGTTTTTTTAAACAAATTAACAAATAAATGCTTTAAAAATTCATCAGTTTTCATTTCTAAGATGGTAAACATATCCCCTATAAATAAAAACTGTGAATCTTTAATGGTATTTAAGAGTGTGAATGGGTCCCAAGAGCAAAAAGGTTTTAGAAATGCTTCCCTAGACCTTTCTCATTCCCTGGAAGGAACATGCAGATACAGTGAGATGATAAATTTCCTGATGAGAGAGACCAGTTTATTCATTGTTGCATCTACTACAACACCTAGCAAGATGCCTTGCATGTTGTTAGTGCTCTGTGTAAACATGAAGACAAAGCTCCCAGAACTCTGAAATTTACCAGATTCTCTTGTATCTGGGTGTTACATTAACATTATTGTTTGGTTTGTTTTAAGTCTTTGTCTTTTGCTATGTAATGTGTTCTAGTACTCTTTATTAAATAATCTTATTTTGACACAACTATGATGCCATTTTTCATTACCCAGCATCTTGTTTCTGTAGCGTACAACTTTTAGATCTTATTCATCAGCCTGTTGATGCTATTTCTTTTTCAAAGACATAGTTAGCATCCCCCAATTTTTTGATACTCTTTTTTAACTATCATGGCTTGCTGTATCAAAGCAGCTGACTGTTGTTTCCTTCAAGAATTAACTCATCTTTCTGCATTTAAGATACCCTGCAAGTGTTTCTTCTTTCCAAGGAGAATGAGTTCTATATTGATGTGACTGCACGTCCCCCATAGGGTTCCCCTGGGGCCCTTCACAATAACTGTGTGTCTCTTCAGAATGATGTTGCCATTTTCTGGAATATGTCGACAGTCTGATTGTTGAGGATAGTGTCCATTCTCGCAGCAGATGCAGCAAAGAGAGGTGAAGCTTTTTAAAAAACGTCATAGACCATGGTTTCCATAGTACTGAAAAACACTTTTAGTAGAAGCCATAATTTGATACAAGATCGAATCCTTACTTATGACCTTACATGTAAACCAATATATATCCACCTGCCTCTCCACACTTACAAACTTCTTTGTAGAGTCCAAATCTTTTAAGTCTTTAAAGGTCACCTATTTCTTGAACAGGATTAAGAGTACACTTACCAAGATGAGGTCTGAGCAATGGAGAGAATTGTTGAATTACTATATATTGTATAGTGTATATATTGAATTACTATATATAGAGTGTATATATTGAATTACTATATATTATATAGTGTATACTATATATTTTAGGTGTATATATTGTACACCTAAAACTAATATAATACTGTCAACTATACTGGAATTTAAAATTTTCACACATTTCTGAGAATGTGATTTTTCTCAATATTAGAAATTAGTTCCATTAGCAAAAAGGGAAAAATTATGAAATAATTTTTGTATATAGGTTCAACTGTGTCATAAAAAAACATTTCATGGGGTGCCTGGGTGGCTCAGTCTGTTAAGCGTCCGACTTCGGCTCAGGTCATGACCTCACTGTCCGTGAGTTCGAGCCCCGCGTCGGGCTCTGTGCTGACAGCTCAGAGCCTGGAGCCTGCTTCAGATTCTGTGTCTCCCTCTCTCTCTGACCCTCCCCTGTTCATGCTTTGTCTCTCTCTGTCTCAAAAATAAACATTAAAAAATTTTTTTCATGTTTTTTTATAGTTTTTTCTTTCAAGTGAAAATATTATCTTCTGATTTTAAGATTTTTTTCTTGAGCTAGAAATACTGCTTTTTAAAATATCTGCTTAATTTGCTTCATCTCCAAGACCTGAAATTAATCTGCTACTTTGTAAATGAACATAGCAGGATATACTGAGGCCGCAGTTTATTTGGGTAGCAGCATTATTTTTATGATTTAATAATAATGGCCATTATATAGGACATGTGAAAGTTAAGATCTAAGTTTATGAAGCTAGTTTTTAATGACCTGCATTCTGCTTGGTTTTAGGTAGCATCTTCTCAGAGTACTATTAGTTATATAAATCTCCAAGTTTCTTTTTCTTGAGACCTAACATCTTGGATAATGACTTACCAAACCTATGTTCGAAATTTTGATCAGAAAACAGAGGGGGCAAGGGAGAGAGAGGGAGGGGAAAAAGCATCACAATTCTTATTAAGTCCCCATTAAAAAAGGGATTGTCAAGGGTAGATTAGCATGTTGTGTGAGATGGAATCCTAAAGGAATACTGCTTTTTGTGAACAAGGCACTGGCAGGATGGGAATGGGAGAGCTGGATGTTTCTTTTGACTTCACTACTCTAAATAGCAGTGTGATTTCAGCAGATCACCTTACTTCTCTTAGCTGCTATTAGTTTCCCTAGCTGTAAAATGAGGCTGGATTAGATGGCCTCTAAGGTCCCTTTCAGATCATCTAATTCTACGATTTGTTTTGTACTCTGTCAGAATTTCATGTTCTTGAAGTCCCTAGTTGACAAATACGGTATGGGAGGAAATGACACAGTTTTGAATAACCAAAATGGATTTTGTCCGCACTTATGTGCTAATCCCCAAAGAAGAAGAAAATACAAACGAGCCAGGGGCCAAACATGAAAATGGTGACAGTGAGGAAAACATTGAAGCAGACAGCTGAAAGCTTCATATCCTGGCCCGCCTGCCATGAGAAAGGCTGAGCCTGCCAAATCCTTCAGGCAATCAAGGCCAGAACTTTGGCTAGCTCTTATTTTGAGCGCCCCCCCCCCCCACCATACCACATGCACAAACCACACAGGAAAATTGTCTCTTTCTCTCTCTCTCTCTCTCTTCATATTTGTGCCTTTTGGCTATACTTCAATGTATGCCAAGTTCTTGCCTAATCCCCTTCCTTCCAGCTGTCACTATATTCAGCCTGTTGCTCTCCGGGGCTTGAGAAGCAGCTGCAGTCTTCAGTGGGGGCACAGGGGTGGTGGCCTTGGTGGTGGGGTGTCGTTAGGGTGTGTAGTCAGTCAGAACTAAGTCACTTTTACCTGGTTTATGGACATTTCCAACAGTGTTCTCACTCTCCTTCCTTGGCAAATGTCAGAACTGATGGCTTTAATTTTTTTTCCCCTTCCCTTCCTCTTTGGGGAGGTTTATCCCCCTTCCACATTCCTCGGCCTTTTTGTCTGCGAACATCCTGTGGAAGATTTGGTTTGTCTTAGGTTCTTTTGCCAGACTGCTCATCGTCTTTTATTTATTTTTTTCTTTTTTCCACATAAAGCATATTTATCTATTGAGAGAGCTAAAGATGGATAACCAGAGCCTCTGTACTCTCTCACAAGACTAGAAGTTGGATCCCTTCTCGTCTCAGACAGTGTATCCCAAACCATTAGGTCTTCCAAGGCCCAGAGAGCTCTTGGCCATTCGCTGCCTGTCAGGCCGCAGCTGGTGGAGAGCTGGCTCTCGAACCCTTTCACCTCTGGCCTGTGCCACGTTCCCACGGAGATTGCTTGCATACACCTCCTATTGGCTCTCTGTGATGGCAGCTGAGCAAAGAGGCCCTTGGTTCTCATCCTTTTAGAAAACCAAGAAAGAATCAGTGAATCTTATTGAAGAATCTTGTCTGAATATAAGGAGAAGCCATGTATTAGGAAGGTTTTAAATTGTTGCACTGTGCACAGACTGACTTTGCTGGCCTGAATGTTAGAAGGAAAACAAAACAAAAATCCTACACAGTCATTATCTTTTGAGCATTTCCCTTTTGTTCATGAATAGAGCTCTTTTAGACACAATGGGTTGTTCTTCTCTACCACTCTTTCTAGAAACTCCATTAACTCTCTTGCCCTATGCCTGGTTGTGCCAGTTCATACCTCTTTTTTTTTTTTTTTTAATGCTTATTTTTGAGAGAGACAGAGACAGAATGCAAGTGGGTTAGGGGCAGAGAGAGAGGGAGACACAGAATCCGAAGCAGGCTCCCTATCAGCTGTGCTGACAGCTCAGAGCCTGACGTGGGCCTCGAGCTTATGAGCTGTGAGATCATGACCTGAGCCAAAGTTGGACGCTCAACCGACTGAGCCACCCAGGTGCCCCCCATACCTCTTTTTATGTAAGAGGAACCCCACATAGTCTTCAGGGCCTTGTGAAAAAAACGAAACTCAAAGTGTGCCCCGTATGTGGGTTTGTCTGATGGTTTCTCATGTCTGTGTGTATTTTATTTCGTATAATTTACATGTTAATTGGTATTAAATTCAAACAGGTGAGTCTTGTCAAAATTTTTGGTGATAGGATCTTGTTTAACTTTGTACATACCATATAAAGTCTGTTTATTTATATTGGGGATACAATACTACTACATTTATCTTTCATTTCTGCCTATTTTCCTCAGTCCTGGACTTGTTTGCCTGTGTTGTTCCTAATACCCAAGTGATCCTCTGTCACTCATCCTTTCCCCCCAGTCCATGTATTTTTGCATTGTGACTGGAAGGGCCCTCAGATTTTGACCATCCAAACTCTTCATTTTATAGATGACAAAAAGTAAGCCTGCAAAAGGGACATTTTTCGGCCAAGGTCACATACCTGCTAGAGCCTAGGCTCACAAGTGTTTTTTTACTATACTACCCCAGGCTCCACATGTCAGGAATTTTCCAAAGCACTAGACTAGTAATAACTACTTCAACAGCTAGTGAGTGCATGCTACTGGAAAGGGCACAGGTTTTGGAGCCACATTTGGGTTTGGATATCTTGTGCTACCCTCTACTGGCAGGGTAAATTGGGCAAGTAACTAAAACTTGTGGGGATTCTTTCATCCTTCTTAATATGGGAATAATAACAATGATACATTCAGGTTATTGTAAGTATTGGATTGTATAATCTGTATAAAGTACCCATCATACATATGTTTAATAAATTAGTTACAAAAAGCTGATCATAGGGAAATGTTATATGCAGAAATAATTTAAAGTAGGTATTTTATAACTGGCTACTCTGACCCTCTCTTATTCAGTAGTATTCCCCTAAACTCAGCATTGAAGTATGAATGAAATGAGTTGTCTGGAAATGAATTCCTGCAAGTTATTTATACCATGACTGTGATTCATGCATTTCCCTTTTCTCTATGGCTTTCATCTGTACTTGGCTGCAGTGTATCTTGTCCAAAAATTTTTGTACAAGTTTGAACTCACCCAAAGAAGACATCTGGAGTGTACTTGGGTTTATCCCCTGCTTTTTTTTTTTTTTAGCTAAACACTAGGATATAAATCTAAAATATAATTTATATAGAAGGTTATATTCATATTTTTGAGAAGTTTGAGGTCTTTAGTGTTATTCTGAAACTCATTGAATTATGTAATGAATGGCTTCAATATAAAATTATATGTACCTGTTTGGAGTATAGGTAGAAGTTATCACGCTCAACACAAAGGGGCCCAAGATTGCTTTGTTAGAAGGAAGCAGAACTACATTGTCCGAACCCAGTAGTATGGAGACAAGGAACGAGTTAGAAAACAAAAGCTAAGATTGAATTAGCAAAGGCCAGAAGCAGCAAAAGAATGTTTGGAAGCTTCAGAATTAGTGATTCAGGAGAATTTCAGTTGAGGGCTTCTCAGATTGCATAAATGTCGTTGGCTGACTGGAATTCACTTAAGACTGAAGTATATGGAAGGATTTTAAGAAACTAGATAGAATGAATTTTACCTCCCTAATAAAGAGAGGGCTCCGGAGAAGGAGTTTTGGCTTCAATTTTAGACAGATATTAAGTGAAACTAGAAAGAGACACTATGTGCTTTGCACACGGTGGGGTCCTCCTTCTGGAACCCTTGATTGCCAAGGGACTTTCAAGCTCATATAATTTGGTCCATAACTATGATTAGACATGCAAAAGATGTACACACTCTTAGAGTTTCCTTGATTACTTTTTCAGTAAGATGAAAGTGAAAGAGAATGTAGCAGTGATTAAGGATCAAACGTTTGTTCCTTGTGCCTGTTCATACCTAATGTCCTGCATTAGATTAAGAGCCTTGGTCCAGTAGTTTCTTAAAGATAAAAAGTATGCATGATTTTGAAAGGATATTGGACAATCAAGTATGGCCAGGAAGTAGAAGGTGCTATTTTGCTATATTATGGGTTCATCCAGATGGGATCAAACCAGAGGAATTTGGCAAGCATTGGGACTCACCACTTAGAACCACACTGGAATAGTTGTGGTAGCAAAAGAATTTCTCCAGGAGTCTTATTCCACTTGAGGCATAACAGCCAAAGATTCCTGGCTCTTGAGGGGAGAGTGCCAAAGTTGATAAATTTTAGAACGATCAACTGAAGTCTATAAATTCAGGAGAAATAGTTCAATTAGATGACACCGGGACTATGTATTCCCATAGTTTTCAGACAGAAGAAATACTGTGAGTAAATGTGTCTTCATAATTTGCTCTTCCCTAATCTCATGTCCACCCATCAAGATTTAACATACTACAGTTTAATAAATAAGAAGATTATAAAAGAATATTACTTTAATAGCTTGTGTTTGGCATCTTCTCTGTTCTTCTTGATATTCTGACATATTATGTATGCCATTTTTACAGGAAATTCTGACATATTATATATGCCATTTTTATAGGAATAACTTGTTTCATTGTGCTTTGCAGATATTACATTTTTTACAAATTGGAAGGTTTGTAACAACCCCACGTCAAGCAAGTCTATTGGCACCATTTTCCCAGCAGCATTTTCTCACTTTGTGACTCTGTCATATTTTGGTAATTCTCACAATATTTTAAACTTTCTCATTATTATCTTTGTTACAGTGATCTGTGATCAATGATCTTTGATACTACTATTAGAATTGTTTTGGGTGCTTTGAACCTCATTCAACCTTGCCATTTTTTAAAGCTTTCTGGCAAGGCTTCTCCATGGCCTAACATTTGCCTTCCTGTTTAATCATTCTCTGAGCCTTTTTATACTCTAGTAAAGTGAATTACACCTGCCAGTACACCTTATCATCCTCAGTCTTTCTTATTCCTTGTAATCTGATGTCTATCCCTATATCATCCAGTCGTATCCCCTTCAAGTGCTTGCCCAGTCCACTGACTTACACACATTAGGTTTTCATTAAGTATTTGTACTTAATGAGAATGAAAAAGTGTTCTTTATATTTTTTTAAATGTTTATTTTTATTATTTATTCTGAGAGAGAGAGGCAGAGAGAGACAGAGACAGAGAGAGAGAATGCACACGAGTGGGGAAGGGGCAGAGAGAGAGGGAGAGGGAGAGAATCCCAAGCAGGCTCCATGCTCTCACCAGAGCTCAGCGTAGGGCTCAATTTCATAAACCATGAGACATTACCTGAGCCAAAATCAAGAGTCAGATGCCCAACTGACTGAGCCACCCAGGCACCCCAGTTCTTTATATTTTAAATATCATGGAGAGAGACTTACAACACAGCAGGAAGGAACTGTGACTGAAGAGTCAAACATGAGACCAAAATTGGGAGCTTTAAAAATATTTTTAATAGCTTTGTTGAGTCATAATTGACATCCAATAAACAGCACATATTTAGCACAATTTGATAAGTTTTAATATATGTATACACACAGGAAATCATCAGCACAATCAAGATAATGAACATATCCATTATCCCCAAAGTTGCCACATGGCTATTGTAATCCATTTCTCCCAGCCCTCTCCACCTTTATCTCCTCTTGCACTGATCTGTTTTGTCAATCAAGATTTGTTTGCATTTTCTAGAGTCATATACAAATGAAATCATATGGTATAAACTCTTTTGGATCTGGCTTTTTCACTCAGTGTAATTATTTTGAGATTCATCCATGGTGTTACATGTATTAATACTTCATTCCTTTTTATTGTTAAATAGTATTCCACTGCATGCATATACCACAATTTGCTTATCTGCTCACCTATTGATGGACATTTTGGGATCTTTCCAGTTTATGGCAATTACAAATAAAGTCACTATGAACATTTGACTACAAATAGTTGAATGTAGGTATGCTTTCTTTTCTTATGAGTAAATAACCGGGAGTAGAATGGCTAGATCATAGGATAGTGTGTGTTTAGCTTTGTAAGAAACTGCCAAACTGTCTTCCAAAGTGACCGTATCATTTTGCATTCCCACCAGCAATGAACTAGAGTTCCTGTTTTGTCACCAGTATTTGATGATTTCAGTGCTTTGAATTTCAGCCATAGGTGTATAGTGGTATCTCATTGTTTAATTTGCAGTTCCCTAATGACATGAAGTTAAACATCTTTTCATATATTTATCTGTCCTCTATATATCTGCTTTTGTGAGGTGTCTATTCAGATCTTTTACCTATTTTTAAATCAGATTATTTTCATACTGTTGAGTTTTAAGAGTCCCTTGACTATTTTAGATACAAGTCCTTTATCCAATATGTGTTTCGCAGATATTCTTTCCCAGATTGTGGTGTGTCTTTTCTTTCTTTTAATAAGTGTCTTTTGCAGAGAAGTTTTTAACTATAATGAAGTCCAAGTTAACAATTTTTTCTTTCATGGATAGTGCTTTTGGTGTTATATCAAAAAACTCATTGCCAAGCCCAAAGTCACCTAGATCTTCTCCTATATTTTAGAAGTTTTATAGTTTTGTGTTTTATATTTAGTCTATCATTCATCTTGAGTTAATATTGTGAAGGGTGTAAAGTCTGTGTCTAGATTCATTTTTTTTTTCATGTGAATGTCTAGTTTGTTCCAGTACCATTTGTTGAAAAGTCTATCCTACATGAAATTGCCTGTGCTCTTTTGTCAAAATCCAGTTAACTATATTTATGTGAGTCTATTTCTGGGCTCTCTATTCTGTTTCACTGGTGAAATTATCTATTCTCTCACTGATACCACACTGTTGTATTACTGTAGCTTTATATTGTCTTGAAGCCTGATAGTTTCAGTCCTCCAACTTTGTTTTTCTTATTCAATATTATGTTGGCATTATGGGTCTTTCTGCCTTTCCATATAAACTTTAGAATCGATTTGTGTATATTCATAAAGTAACTTGCTGGGAATTTGATTGGATCTAGATCAAATTGTGAAGAATCAACATCTTGACAATAGTGAGTCTTCCTATCTTTTACCATGGAATATCTCTTCATTTATTTAGATCTCCTTTGAATTTTTTCATCAGAGTTTCCTCATATAGATCTTGTATACACTCTGTACAATGATCTTGTTCATTACCTAAGTGTTTCTCTCTCTCTTTTATAAGCTTATTTATTTATTTTGAGAGAGAGAGGGAGAGAGTGAGAGAGAGAGGGAGAGAGAGAGAGAGAGAGAGAGAGAGAGAGAGAATCCCAAGCAGCGATTTCACCAACAGTGAGATCATGACCTGAGCCAAAATCAAAAGCTGGATGCTTAACTGACTGAACCACCCAGGTGCCCCCACCCCCCTCACTTCTTTTGATGCCAGTGTAAAATGTTGCATTTTATTAAAAAATTTTTTTTAGTGTTGTATTTATTTTTGAGAGTGAGAGACATAGCACAAGCAGGGGAGGGGCAGAGAGAGTGGGAGACACAGAATCCAAAGCAAGCTCCAGGCTCTGAGCTGTCAGCACAGAGCCCAAGGTGGGGTTTGAACCCATGGACCATGAGGTCATGACCTGAGCTGAAGTCAGATGCTTAACTGACTGAGCCACCCAAGCACCCTAAAATGTTGCATTTTAAATTTCAGATTCCAGTTGTTCATCACTGGTATGTAAGGAAACAATGGATTTTTGTACATTAACCTTATATCCTGTCTTCTTTTGGATTGACTATTTTTTTATAATTTCATTTTACCTCCTTTGTTGCCTCATTAGCTATAATTCTTTGTTTAGTTACTTTTCTGATTTCTTTAGGACTTATCTTTAACTTACCACAGTCTGTGTGAAACTTAGAGTAGCCTTACTCTAGTTGTCATACATTTTATTTACAACAAAGTTACACATTAATTATAAATCCTACAATACAGTTTTGTTTAATCAATTATCTTACAATATATTTAAATAATAAGAAAGATATCATGTATATATTTACCAGTAACTACCATTTCCATTGTTCTTTATTCCTTTGTGTAGATGCCATCTACAATTTCCATCTGGTGTTATTTAACTTTTGCCTGAAAGACTTATTTTATCTTTTATTGTGCATTAGGTCAGCTTTGAGTGTCTGAAGAGGTTTTTATTTTACTTTTGTTTTTGAAAGATAGTTTTTCTGAGAATGATTTCTGGTGATAAATTATTTCAGCTTTGAGTATCTGAAGAGGTTTTTATTTTACTTCTGTTTTTGGAAGATAGTTTTTCTGAGAATAGAATTCTGGGTTGACAGTTTTCTTTTTCAGTTTTTTAAAGTTGTTGCTCCACTAAATTTTACTTTTGTTGTTTCCAACTAGAAACTGCACTCATCTTTATTTGTGTTTCTCTGTACATAACACATTTTCCTTTCTCATGTTCCTTTCAATTTTTTCTCTTTTCATTGGTTTTGAGCAGCTTAATTATCATGTACCTTCATGTGATTTTTTTCATGTTTTTTTATGCTTGGGGTTTGTTGAGCTTTTTTGGTAGGTGGATTTATAGTTTTCATCAAATTTGTAAAAATCCTGGCCGTTATTTTTTCAAATATTTTTTTCTTCTCTCTTTACCTCCTCTTCCTTGGGGACTCCTGTTATATATATATTAAGTCACTTGAAGTTGCCCTATAGCTCACTGATGCTGTTTTTGTTTTTGTTAAATTTTTTTCTGTGTTTCATTTTGGATATTCTCTATTGTTATTCCTTCAAATTCACTAATAGTTATTATTTATATCTGTTGCTCCTAGTTCCTATTGTGTTTTCTCGTTCTTCATTGTATAATCAAATTCCATCCAGTGTATTTGTTATTTCATACATTGTATTTTTTTATCTCTAGAAGTTTGATTTTGTTTTGTTTTGTTTTAGTATCTGTAACTTAACTCTTAAAACGCATGGCATATAGTTATAATAATTATTTTAATGTCCCTGTCTGCCCATTCTAGCATCTTTGTCAGTTCTGAGTCCATTTCTATGGACTTTTCTCCTCATTATGGTCTTAGTTTCCTGCTTCTTTGCATGCCCGGTTATCTGATTGGATACCAGACATTGTGAATTTTACCTTCTTGGGTGCTGTATATTTTTGTCTTCCTACAAATCTTGAGCTTTGTTTTGAGATGCAGTTAAATCAGTTGGAAACAGTTTGATCCTTTTGAATCTTGCTTTTAAGAACAGTTTTGGTAACACCAGAACCATTTAGTTTGAAACTAATTATTGTCCACTATTAAGGCAAGACCCTTGTGGGTACTGTTCCCAGTGCTTCCTGAATTATAAAGTTTTCTCAGCTGGTTCATGGGAATAGCCCTGTGTGAATGCCAGATACTCTTCTCTATACTCCTTTGAGATCATTCTCTCCCTTGCCTCAAGTGGTTTCCTCACATGTCTGCACTAATCAGCACTCTGCTGAATATTTGAGGGAGACTCTCCACAATCTCTCTTGTGAACTCTGGTGCCTTGTTTTTTCCAGATCCTCAGCTTCATCTCCTTACTTCAGGGAGTCTGGACTTTACTTGGGTTCCCTCTCCCTGCACCATGCCCTGGAAATTCTTTCGAGGCAGCAAACTGGGGCAGTCCGTGGAGAGCTCTCCTTGTTTGTTTTCCATCTCTCAGGGATCACTGTCCTTTAGTGCTTGATGTTCAGTGTCTTTAAAAAAAAGTTTGTCTCATATGTTTTGTCTTTTAAAAAGCTTTTTGGTTGTTTTAGGTGATAAGGTAAATTTGGTCCCTTTTACTCCATCTTGGTCAGAAACAAAAGGGCTTCTTTTAAGTTTTCAAAGGTGGTTTTAGCAATGACCGATAGCAAAACAGGGAGTCTCTAAGTGAAATATCCATGATGTTTCATCATAAATTGAAAGTTTGGAAGGAGAATTAATCTCAGAATTACCCTTTATCTATTCTTCCTTCTACTCAGATCCTTCACAAATATCTCCCTAATGAAATTCCTCTCATACATTATTGACCACATTGATGGGTAGATTATTGAATCTGGAAGGAAAAGATGTACAAAAGTCACTAGAGTTGTAAGTTTCATAGAATCTATTATGTAAAAAGGAAATGGTGCAAAGGGAACCAAGTTGGTATCATTGCACAGTATTTTAATTTCTTTTTAAACATTTTTTAAAATATTTATTCATTTTTGAGGAGAGAGAGAGAGGGAAGCCAGGAAGGGCAGAGAGGGAGACAGAGAATCCAAAGCAGCCTCTGAGCTGTCAGCACAAAGCCTGACACGGAGCTCAAACCCACAAACCGTGAGATCATGACCTGAGCTGAAGTTGGACACTCAACTGACTGAACCACCCGGGGACCCCAGTTTCTTGATACCAGTAAATAGTTGTGATATTTTTGTTTTTGCTTGTTTTTCTTTTTTTTTTTTTTTTTTTTTTCTTTTTTTGTGCTTCACTGGGAAGCCCAAGTGATCTTTGGCAAGAAAAGAAGCAGGGAAAAAATATCAGAAAGTTAAAGAAATGTGATTATCTCCTTCCTGTTCTTACAGCCCCTATAATGTCAGCCAAGTCAGTAAATGCTTGCAAAAATCCAGCTGGAATGTGATAAGGTAGTTGTTGCAACTGCTTTCTCCTTTTATAGATAGTTTAAAAAGTAGAAAAGTTCAGTGAAAAACAGCAGTTAGTAGAATGCAACTGTGAATCTAGTAGAAGTGTGAGTTTCAAATTGACTAAGTCCTCAGAGTAGATAGAGGCCCTTCTAAGTTTGACTAGCAACACACAAAGACCTGGAGTTCATCTGCCCAGTTTATGTGGTTAATTAGCACTTAGAGTTTCCTCAATAGGGGCGAGTGAAGTAAAAGCTAGATAATATCTTATAAGATCTTTTTTTTTTTTTTCTGTCTTGTACTTCTTGGAAAAGGGGCTTGGACTATTGAATTGGAAGGGAACAATTAAAACAGACTTTAAAATGAAGCCCTGACATGCTGGCTGCTTGCCTGCTGTGTCGGGGCAGCTCTGTTCCAGGGAGACAGAATGCCTTTTTGTTTGTTTGTTTGTTTCCAGACAATTTCCTGCGTCATCACATTTTTTTTTGAGCCAAGTGTTTGAGGTTGGTGATGTTGACAGAGCCCTGGAGAATGGAAGGAGTTCATCTCCACAGACAAAAGCTTTGTATTTCAAGTTTAAAAATTCCAGAATATTTTTCTATTATATTGCTATTCTTAGTTTTTTTATGCCCCTTTGTGGGGGAAGACTGGTCTCCCCTGTATCTAATTTTCAGCCTTTAGGTGGGTCCCTCTTGTAAGTCAAGAAAGCACGTTAGAAAAACCATTCCTCTTGGCATTTATGAAACTTGCAATAGCGTATCTTGCTCTGCTAAGTAGTACATGCAGTATGCCCAGAAGGCTTAGGGTTATTATTAGTAGTAGTAGTGGTATATGTTCTATATTTATTCATATTTAATTTCACTATAATAGGGTCATTGCATACCAGGTGACATTTATTCAGGAAGTATTGGGGAAAATATAAAATATAGTTGAGCTATAATGAATTATGATGATTTACATTTATTAACAAATTTCCTTTTATTAGTAAGTCACCCAAGACTGCTTTTGACAGTTTGAAAACAGAAACGTTGATACTTTTTTTTTTCCTGGTAAGATTTTGAACTCTTTTAAGTAAAGTATAAACTCTTGTTCAGAATTAAGTCCTTAACCTGTCTCCATAGCACCTCTGATTGAAAGAAGTTGTTGCAGTTTATAAAGGACTTATTTGTGGTAGGTGGAGGTGGTGGTGTTGGGGAGGTGGGAATTGGGGGAGGAGGGAGTATGAAGTACCCAAATATTTATCTAGCTTCTATTATGTGCCAGGGGCTAGGCTAGACATCTGTATGTTATCCTTTTATAAACTGCCATTTCTGAATCTATGAAAATGGCCCTCATGATTAGGTGGGATTTAGAGAAGAACTAGAAAATATTATTTTTTTAACCTATACTTATAAAAGAGTGCTATTAAAAGCTCATTTAACGTGAGTGCTTCTTTTTCTTCCTCTGCTTTAGATTTAAACTCTTTTTCTATAAGCTAATCAATACACAACATTCTTAAGCATGTTATATGAAAGGAGTGGCATTATGAAACGTGGGGACATTACATAGAGTAATACAATAAAAGGTAAAGGATTAAGTAGTCTAAGAATTTTAGAACTAAAAATAATTTTCAAAACCACTTGGACCATTAATTTCATCTGGCAGTCGAGAAAACTGTTGCCCTGAAGCATATCAGCCTTGCCCAAGAGAGCCCATTAATGCAGACAGAAGAGAACCTAGGTTGTTTAACTGCCAGTTCACTCTTCTTTCTACTGTATCCTAATTCTGTTTCCTGCCTTACTTTAGAAGGAGCAATCCACACGAGCTTTACATCCTGAATACGAACAATAATACTAGCAATAACAAACTATTATGTTTAAAAATATAGTTTACACCTCTTGGTTGATTGTTGGTTGGTTTCTGTTTGGTTTGTCAAAAGGCTTTAGGGAGCCAGGTATTAGATAGGTCATGGCCTCACCTATTATTTTCAAAATTGGAGAAAAGTAATTCTAGAAGAATCCCCTTAGATAAGCTTTTAAACTATGCATTTAAATGTGTAGGTAGTTGTACTCTCTGCTGTGATGGTCCTAGAAGACATTGCTCAGGTCACAGCTTATTATTTTTGAGGCCATAGAAAGGGAAAGAGGCTTTGCCCTGATGTATCCCATGAAATGAATAACAGGCAACATTTAGGGAAACCTAGTTGATGGAGACTATTCTCACCACACTCTTTCCATGGCCCTTTTTCTCCTTCCCCCACACCATTTAAACTCTCCTTGACTAAATGCAATGAACAGGAACCATTGTATGAATCGGAAGGAAAGTGTCTTAAATATATGAAGTTATAATGACTTGGTAAGTGCTATAAAAATATTCTGCAACTGAGTTAGAAATTGCATCATCCATGCCTGTGGCACTATGGACTGGGCCCAAACGGTGTAATTCTCCAGTGTAATACTGAAGTAATTTTTGCATCTGCCAAGTAAATAGTTTAAATTTCAAACCTGTGAAATGGCAAGCTATAATTGTTCAATTCCAGTGAACCACAGGTGTATTTAATTTCCTTCCTTTACTTCTCGCTGTCTTTTTTAGGTAGGCCGAACCAACTAAATAAAGATTGTGCTCTTGTATGAATCTACAAGGTGAGCTTTAAAGTCAGTCAATATATTTGAATGCCTACATATTATAGAGCGCTTTTAAAAGTACAAACTCCTTAATAGAGTGAAAGTCCATTTTATTTAGAGAAAATCATTTTCACTCACATATGTTATAATAATGATAGAAGTGGCATATGGTAATGACAGAGCATGGGGAGTCAGAAAATATGGATTTTTGCCCTATTAATTTTTCATTTGATCTGGCTTGAATCATTTCCTTTTTCTCTAATTTTTGTATCTGCTAAAGGTGAATAATACTTCCATTCACCACATAGAGGTGCTGGGAGAATGAAAGATAAATTCTCCAAAGCACTTTGAACTGCTTAAAAGAAAAACTTTTAAAAATAAAAGTTTATTTTGCTATCTTGTTATTTCTTATGTTCAGATACCACAGTAAGTGTTAGAAGAGGCTTGAAAGGTTTAGCTATTTTTCATAACCCTTTTTTAAAAATTTTTATTTAAAAAAATTTTTTTAACGTTTATTTATTATTGAGAGACACAGAGCGTGAGCAGGGGAGGGGTAGAGAGAGGGGGAAGACATAGAATCTGAAGTAGGCTCCAGACTCTGAGCAGTCAGCACAGAGCCTGATGCAGGGCTCGAACTCACAAACTGCGAGATCATGACCTGAGCTGAAGTCGGTCTCTCAACCAACTGAGCCACCCAGGCGCCCCTCATAACTCTTATTTGTAGGTAAGGAGATTTGTTATAATTCCCTGTATTTTACAAACAAGGAAATTAAAGCCCCGAAAGATTTGTTTACTTTTGGGCCTAAAGTGAAAACCCTTTATGAGAATTGGGGCAAATTAGTGGGATTATAGATGTAGTAACATTGGCCATGAGTTGATAATTATTGAAGCAGTTAATGAGTATATGGGGGATCATTATACTATCTTGTATACCTTGTATATGTTTCAAATCTTACATAATAAAAAGTTTAAAAAAGATAATAGTACCTGTTTTTATTTACAAAGGCCTTTTAAAAAGCTACTGAGCCCCTCTGTCTCTGAGGCATGGAGAATTCTTTATTTCTTAGGTTCAGCAAAAAGGAAAAAAAAAATTGAAAAATATCTTATATGTATGAACCTGTGAGCATTGACATTGTAGTTTTTCATATTCAATTTTTACATTCTATTTCCAGTGCTTTCTAAACCACTCGCTGCTTTTGGAACTTTTAACTTAATATGCTATTTTAAAAGAATTAATAGATTATTTTTTTTTTCTTATGCCTGTTCTAGACATTTGTCACCTCTTTGTCATCATCGATTTTAGATTTTAATTTTCCTATTTCTGGAAATTGTTGGGAATTATAAGCAGTCACTTATTAACTCGATTATTTTATGCTTCAGTGGACTTGTCAGTGGGTGGCCTGTGAATTATGTCAACTTTTAGAGACACAGATCAACCATGCTACCCTATACTCATGACAGAAAGCTGCTGACCTCCCCATTGCAGGCAGGATCTTATAGTCGAATAGCATTTGAAATATGTGAAAGCACTCATATTGAACAAACAAAATCACCTTCAACCTGGGTTACTTTCACTGGTAGACTTGAATGGTTAACGCTTGTCATTTCATAAGCTCCTAGATAACACAAATGCTGAATTCAAAATACAACATATTTGGTATCATTTGTTTTTAGGCATCCAAGGAAATCAAATTTAGAATGTAATCACAGAACTTTAGAGTTAAGAAAGATCTTAATGATCATCTGGTATAGCCCTTTCAGTTTATGTTTGAAAGAACTAAAGATTTGAAAAGGCCAGATAACTTGCTCAGTTACATACCTTAGTATTGGCAGAACTAGAACTTGAACTTGAGTCTCTTAGCTTTCAATTCAGAGTTCTCAGCTGGGTTGCCTCTCAAATGTGTTTAGATCCTTGATGTTATTTGTGAACACCAGAAATGTCTCTGCTTCTTACAGTTTAGAAATTTTACTCTACTTGGCAACACCATGCTGAACCATATTGAAGCTTAAGGCAAGATGAAAATTCAGTGATACTGATCCTGTCTAAAATTCTGGTATTTTCTGCATTATGGGTTTTTGGCATTAATTTTGATTTCTAAAAAATTGCATTAAAATACTATTTTATCTTGATTACTGGGTTTTACCAACCTCTAAAATTTTGCAGCTGAGGTTGGTGCCTCACTTGATTCACCCTAGCCCCAGCCCTGCTATTTTTATTTAACCCTCTAACTCTATAAATCCCTTCTTTCAGCCTTCTGGCAATAAAAAAAGAAAAAAAAAATCAAGCTATGGAACATTTATACTGAAAGCAAGCCCTTTCTGTTAGCCACCTAAAAATGATGGTAACAAAGAAGACAAACCAGAATTTGCATGTGCTATTCATTGACTTGATTGAAGGTAACTTAAAACATAGCAATTTTTGGCTCTATGAGTTTAAGCTGTCTTAGAATGTCTCCTAGGTTATTGAAAAGAGCTCAAAACCAAGTCATGGGTTCAATTTTCTGATCCTTCTCTGTATTGTGTTTTGAGCTCTTATGTAATTATGTTTGTTTTGATTTCTATAAATTAAGAATCAGGGAAGGAAGCTCTTTATAGGCCTATTGTGTTCATTATTTTACTTGGTCTTCTCAACAGCTGTTTAAGATAGGTAACTTATTGGATAGGACTATTTTGGTTCCAGATGGTAAAACAGAACTCATATTGACTTAAGTTAAAATAAAAGGGAATTTGCAGCCAACCAATGAAAATCTAATGGGTAGATCTGACTTCACATATTAACACATTTCATAAGGGTTTGGTCTCTACATCTTTCCAGTCTTTTCTCTGAAGAGTTGGCTTTTCCACACACAGAAGCCTCAGGCTTACTCTCTATGAGTTTAGTAACTTCAGAAAGGGAATAAGTTTTTCCTCATTGCTCCAGCAAAAGCCTCAGAATTGGTTATAATTGGCCCAGCATGGATCACATGCCTATCCCTGAACCACTAATTAAAGCTCAGGGGATGCAGGTATTTCATTGGCTAAGTCTGGTTCAATGCTCAATCTCAGAGCAGTGGTTTGAGAGCAGGAAAGCCCTTTCCCTTACAGGAAGAGGGAACTTCTTAACGGCTTACCCCCAAAAGGGATGCTGGATGGCAAAGACAAATGTCTATTAGGATCTTATTCGCATTTCACTAATGAGGAAGTTGAGGCTTGAGACGCCTGGGTGGTTTAGTCAGTTGAGTGTCTGACTTCGGCTCAGGGCATGATCCCACCATCTGTGGGTTTGAACCCCGCATTGGGCTCTGTGCTGACAGCTTGGAGCCTGCTTTGGATTCTGTGTCTCCCTCTTTCTCTGCCCCTCCATTGCTTGTGCTCGTTTATTCTCTCTCTCTCTCTCTCTCAAAAATAAATAAACATTTAAAAAATATTTTTGTAAATGAGGAAGTTGAGGCTTAATTAACTAAATTTCCACAAGGCTACACAGCTGAGTGATTAAGTCCTAATTTTGACCCAAATCTGCCTAACTCTAATTTCTATCCTCTTTTCCCCACACCTTGTTGTCTCCCTGGAATACCACACTCCTTCTCCTTACGTTTCTCCAGGAAACTGTGATGGTTGCCATTTTTCTATAGCACTTTTCCATCAGGGTGTGATTTTGCTGCCAGAAGAAATTTGACAAAGTCTGGAGACATTTTTGGTTGTCAGAACAGTGCAGGGTGGTTTGAGGGGTGTTGTGAGTAGAGACCATCCTGCAGTCACAAGCCAACCCCCACAACAGAGTTACCCAGTCTAGAATGTCAACAGAGCTGAAATTTGAACATGCTTTACAGTTTTCATTTCTAGGCTATTACTATTAACATAACTTTTGAAAGAAAGATGTAATGAGGAGAAAGACTGAAATAATTCAACTATCTAGGTACAATTAAGTAACTTCTCAATTAAGGGAAACTGCTTTATTTTCATAGCAGCCAATTTTAGAATACTGCATTCTCTTACTTAATGGGTAAATTGAAATAGCACATATGTGCCTTTAAAAAAACTGTTTTATGCAGGCTTTAGCTAACTTCACAGGCATAATTTTTTTCATTCCAAAGCCATATAAATTTTCCTCAAAATGTAGATCTAGGGATATTTTAAATCAAATACTGAATACTTTTAAAACAAATATATAAGTTTGTCTTGGAAGCCTTTTAAAGATTTCAAATAGAAGATTCTATACCAGGGGACATATTTTTAGAACTTTCAGGCAAAGCATTTTTTAAATTGCTGATGATAATAAGAAATTTAATGATTAAATAAGAGGTTTAATTTAATAAGAGATTTAATTTCTTTCTATGAGCAAGTGCTTTGTAAAAGAATAACGAAGGCAGAAGAGTGCATTTAATGTGTTATAGCTGCTAGTTTGGGGGTGTGACACTTCAGAGAAATCAACCTTCATGTTCAATGATATTAAAATGGATCGAACTGTCCACTTCCCTGAGACTACAAGGGAGTTCTGAATGGTGCAAATCTGAATTATCCTAGGAAACTTATGTTTCTATAGTTCACCACAGACAGTGTTCCAGTAGAATAACCCAATGTTTAGGGGGATCCTACACATTGCATTCACATAAGAAATCTTCCGCAGTTCATCAAAATCAAATTTATTATTGGAGTTGGAAGATTGGGGGTTTAGCATTTTCTGATTTTGCCAGTTTTCCACAAATAGTTTTTCAGTGTTATGTTCCAAAAACCTCATGACTACATCCATGGAATCCATTCCTCTCTCAGGTTCTTTTCAACCTCATCAGACCCAACCCAGATCAACAACATTTTCTCTGATTTCAACCAGATAATTCCTATTTGCTTTGATATCTCACATGGAAAACCCTCCTCCCATCATCTCTCTTAATCACTTGAGGTTCCTTCAGCTCACGCCCGTCCCCACTGGCTTGGCTTCACTCCCTCACCTGACCGAGCTGCCTAATCCAGGAAATACGCACTGGTTTTCTATTTCTTCTGTTCTTCTGCCCTCTCTTGGGGCCTCTCTTCCCTCCCCTGTATTATCTTTTTTCCCTCATGTGTTACTCCTACTTCCTTCTGTTTCCCAAACTTTATTTACTGGCTCCCTGTCCTGAGACTTAGCCGTTTCTTAGTTCATGACCTCATCTCCTAAGGTGTCTGTTGTCTACCCACTACACATATTCTAGTAAGGTATGTATGTACTTGGAGGCCATCTATTCGTTGTTAATAAACTAGTTTGTAGTTTCCTAGGAAATAAGGCAGGCAGCTTCTGATCTTCAAACCACCCAAGGTCTTAATCACTAAAATGCAAAGCCTTTTGTCACATTAAGATAGGCAATAATATTTGTCTGCAAAAAAATGTCAGAAAAATACTTTGATAAATGGTGCTGGGTAAAGTGTTATAATTTATTATTATGCAGGCCTACTATTTTTCTTGAGAAGAAATGTTCTTAGAGATTTGGAATTTCTTTTCTATTTATGAGCATTTTCCTGGTGCTATCTGAAGTTTACTCCTCCCCATAGCTTTGTTATGTAAGTTGGTATTCTCTGTTTTATAGAGCAGAGAGATGAGAAGTCACTTGACTAAACAAGTCATTTGACCTGTTTAGAATTTCACAGCAAGCTAATTGCAGAGCCCTTGAGTTTCCTGTGTCTTAGCTCCCGTGACATAAATATAAAATGATTTATTTTGCATTGCTTATTGATATGAATGCCTTGGAGCATTTCCTTTCCTTTAATAAAATCATGAAAATTATTACCTAGTAAAGAAATTGTTAGAATAGAAAAGAAATGAACTAGGCACAATGTACCTGCATTTGATTACCACCTTTTCAACTGACTGGTAATGGGGGATGTTGTTTCCTAGGCTCTCCTTTTGAATTGTGAAAACTGTACTCATTTTATTCTGTCTTGGTGATGTTCCTTGAAGCTCTTTGAGGGGAAAAAAAAAACTTGAAGTGCAAACTGTTATTATTGATTAACTTAAATGACCCTTGTTTGTTTGCAAAGCTCCCAGTGCTTTCTGGGACAGGTGCTCCCATTGGGGAGCATTGTGGAGTGTGGTGGGAACCAGCCGTGTCACAGTAATTTCTTTTGGATTTCTAGAACTGTTTTTCTGTTGGGTTGAAATGGAGAAACAGCTTGTGGAACTGCTTTTGGTGCTGCCATGAGTGTGTTTGGGAAGAAAGAGTGCATTCCGATGGAATGTTAGGGGGATGTTAGCTGTTCAGGAAAAATAACCCTTACCAAAGTTAATGGCTCCCACTAGCATTTTCAGTAACATGTACCAGATGTGAGTAGTTAATTATTCTCAGATCTGATAAGTACCTGCCAGCCAAGGCTAATTTTATTTTCAGTAAACAGTGGCCAAAGGTCCTAGCTGTTCATTTGATAGGATAGGGCCTGTTTGCACTTATCTATTAATAAAAGCACAACACTCCTTCAGTTTTCCTTTCCCAGGGCCAGATAAAACATTTCAGACACTCAACGTATTTGTCTTCGTAAATCAGACAAAGTAAACAAATCTGGTAGATTAACTTGGTAAACAGAGTGGTTAAGTGTTACCTTTCGAGTTTAGCTCAACGCCATATAAATAGCATTAATCGCATGGTATTTTCAATAACCTTTATGGAGCAAGACAGAGGGTTTTTTTTCCTCCCTCTCAACCACTAGGAATACAGTGTGTTTCTTAAGTACTTTCAGATGTCCTTCTGTAGGGAGATTTGAAAATCACTCTAAAATGAAATTTCTTTTGTCCCATTAATAACACATTGGGAACTTTGCACCAGTTAACATTGTATATAAACCTGGAAACCTCTGTGATTCATCTCGGAAGGAAAGTAAGACTGCACAGTGGCGTGCAAGCCTTGCCAGACAGAGATAACAGCCATTCAGAGGTTATTGATTTGGATGGAGCAGTGAGAAAAGGGTCAGCTTTTACAGTGGAGAGAGGAGTAGTTAGGTGGAAATTCAGACTTTATTCATCCAGATTTTTTCCCTTGGGCAGAGAGTCCTATTAAGGTCACAAGTACTATTTATTTTGTGATGTAGATTCTTGACTTGCCAGAAGTGGCATGAAACGGATCAGTTATTTCACACTAGCCAGAAAGACACTATTATCTCAAAGTAACTTCCAGTTATACCAAGGCTCAACTAGATGTGCACGATGACCAGGTGGTATGATATAGGGCTCCAAGTCTCATGCCAGCTCTCAGTATCATCTTGTCCACCTCATTAAACTTTCTTTTTTTAGTAATGATCAAAACAACTCTCTTTACCAAGATAGAGTATCTTTTGCATTGGCATTATACTTGAAGTTGCAAGTACCTTATAAAATTCTTTTTAGTTTTGCATCATGTGTAGTAATCCACTTAATTTGGTAAAGATGGTACATAAAAGAAATAGCTGAAAGGCCTTAGAGAAAATTCCCACCCCGCACCTCCAGCCCTGCCCCTCCAATGATCTTTGCATTAATATCTTATTCTATGAGAATGGCTGGCATGTGCCATGAATATAGTGCCAGGTTCCTGGCAGTACCATCCTAAAGGTGACCGATGATGGTGACAGTGTTGAGTGAAGACCAAGAGTCTGGATATCTGTATTCAGTTTCCAGCTTCACTTTAATGACCTGCTGGGAGAGCACAGGCACATTGCTTCTACTCTTTTGGTTTTAGTTTCTCCAGCCATGCCATGAAGATACAAGTCTTAGTCCATTTCCCTACCTGACAGGCAAGTTGTTAAAACTGAGGAGAGAAAGTATAAAGTTCTTATAGCCTAAATGGATAAAAAGTGCTATAACCAAGGGGTAGAAAATATTTATCCAGTTCAGAAGAGTAAGCCTTTGGAGTAAAATTTTTCTGTGTTAATATTTACTAGTCTTGCATATAACAATCATTTGCCATATTTAATGTTTTTTTTTCTCTTTTAATTAGACCCTGAGCATAGTAAAATCCATGGCATGACTTTTAGAAATTGTTTTGTTATCTGTACCAACACTTCAATTAAATATTATATTTTTAGCTATAAACTAAGTCACGTCTTCAACGTGTCCTTGGTTTTAAATGATCTGGGAATACTTATCTGGTGGCACAGGCTAAGTAAAGTAGCAGCAAAGAAAGTGTTTAGAAAGTGTTGCCGAATTCGTAATTCCAGTTAGCCCCAATCTGTTAATGATTCTCAAATCTGTATTTCTTCCGTAGATCTTTTTCCTGAATAAGAAAAAGTTCTACACCCATATATTTCAGTAAGTATACAACCTCTCTATCTGGATGGCCTATGATAATTTCTACTCAATACCTACAAAACTTAAGTTAATATAATGTTCCTGAATTTCCTCACTCTGTGAATGGAAGCACCCTTCTCTCAAGCCACAAAACTCTCATCCCTTCCCCTCAAAGTCTATGGATTTGGCTCTCAGTATTTTATGCCCTTTCTCTCCATCGCCCTGTTACTACCTTAATTGAACTCTTGCTGTCTGTCACTGGTTGGCTGCAATTGTCTTCCTGCAACTAGATTTATCCGATTGCTGTCTATTCTCATACCATTTCCAGATTAACCTTCCCCAAATGCAAATCATAAAGTGTTACTTTGTCACTTAAAAAAGGTTAGTGGTTTCTTGTGTCCTACAGGACAAGATCTAAACTTATATTGATTATTGAGGTCTTAGTGATCTTTGCCTTGTTTCTGGCTTCGAATCCTCTTGTAACCTATGCCCCAGCCACATTGACAGTTTATGGGTTCCTAAACATCCACATTGTTGAACACTCTACACTCTTCCCAGAGGTAGGACTCAGTTGATAGATTGAATGGATGGATGAAGTAAACCTTATGACCATATCTACCTGTTCAAATCCCACTCCCTTTTCAGTATTGAATGGAAATGGCCTTAAAAAGTACCCAGATTAAGGGGGCACCAGGGTGGCTTAGTTGTTTAAGCATCCGACTTTGGCTCAGGTCATGAGCTCACTGTTTGTGGGTTCGAGTCCTTTGTCGGGCTCTGTGCTGACAGCTCAGAGCCTGGAGCCTGCTTCGGATTCTGTGTCTCCCTCTCTCTCTGTCCCTCTCCTGCTCACACTCTGTCTCTCTCTCAAAAATAAACATTGAAAAAAATTTTTTTGAAGTACCCAGATTAAGATTTGATAGGTGTACTAGGTTTTTATTTACTATTCATATGATTGAGGGGGCAACAAGAATGTCCTTGTAGCCCCTCCACCTACCCAAAGATTTTATGGATAGTCTGAAATTTCACCATGAAGACTCATTTGTTAAGGTTCTGATATTCCATTTATATTTCTTTCCCTCTTATAACTTTATAGTTACAAAGTACTTCCATGAACAAATGTTATCTTATTTAATTTTGAAAACAATCTTATGAAGATTTTTATCATATATGCTTTAGAGATAAAGAAATACAACTTCAAGGCAATTTACCAATCTAAGGTCATTCCATTGACATGGTGGAGCTAGGGCTTGAGCCTAGGTTCATTGATTCCAGCATCCTCTTTTCCTCAGGCTCTTACCTTAGAAGGAGACACAAATGTATTAGCAGTTAAATACCTTAGTGTATATTAGTCACACAGATCACTTGCTCCATGCCACTCACCAAGAGGAGAATTCTGAGGAAATGAGAGTTGTAAATTCTATATTGGAAAAGAGAAACCGATTACAGAGAGAAGATGGAGCATAGTTTTGGAGGCTGGGGCAAGCCTAGGGAAGTTAGACTTTGGTGAGATGTGACAATGGGCCTAGGATGGACACTATCTTAATATAAATGTACAAAATTCATATTTCTTCATTCACCACTTCTTCGTGAAAACTACATTTTGTTCTTCAAATTTTTATTTGAATTCTAGTTGGTTAACATGTAGTGTAATATTGGTTTCAGGATAGAATTTAGTGATTTGTCACATATAAAACCTTGTGCTCAACACAAGTGCCTTCCTTAATACCCATCACCCATTTAGCCCACCTCCCTCCATTAACCCTCAGTTTGTTCTCTATGGTTAAGAGTCTCTTATGTTTTCCTTCCCTCTCTTTTTTTCCCCCTTCCCCTGTATTCATCTGGCAAAAACTACATTTTAACTTAACCTTAATAAAAGGTGTGTAGAAAGTTTCTATCATCATTATATTGATAATCATCTAGATCTTATCAAAGTACAAGATGCTGAATATTAGAATCATATACTTGATATCCCCATAAGAGTTCTTTAAAAATCTTTAATATAATCGTTTCATTGGGAAACACAAGCTATTTTTATGATACAGGTAACACTGGTGGGGTTAAGATCTGTTCTTTGTCTTTCATGTGGGAGGCTTTCTTTAAAAGTCTGCTGATCTTTGGCAATCCATTCATATTGGAGAACAAGAGGTGCAAGCACATGCGCACACACACACACACACACACACACACACAAACACACTGGTAATTCTAGGTATATGGGCAGTTATGTTGATTGGTGTCTCCATTAGAGGGTTGTGGGCACGGATCCCAGTATTTTGTAGGTGGAGCTCCACATACCCTCATCTGTATATCTTTTCTTTATAGCTCATCTCTATGTGTAGAGAGGAACCTTCCAATTTTCTTTTTGGGGGTGAAACAGATGGTCATCAGAGTTTAGGGGGCTGAGGGAAGGAAAGAGGCAATAGATGGGGATCTTGCTCTCCCCATACATAGACTTTTATTAACCTCCCAGTTTGGTTCAGTTTGGTTCAGTACATTCCCACCTCCGCTTTTTTTCTTTGAGTCCAGAATCTGTTTAGGTACACTTCTCCAGAGAATAAACCCTCTGAAGCATGTGCAGGACACACAACCAAACTAAGAGTGTGGGTAAGATTCAAACAGTGGGGAGGGTGAGGAAACCTTTCTGTGCAAGAATAATACAACCAAAGACATGAAGTTGGAGGCAAACCAGAGTGAATGGGAAATAACCAATAATTCACCTTACCTAGAGTGAAGCACACATGAAGAACTGAGTTAGGAGCAAAATAAAGGTGGTAACAGAGACTGCAGCTTCAAAGAGAATACTAAGAAGCCTAGACTTTTTTCTGGAGGTGCCAAGGAGCCAGCTTCCTCATACTAGTTCATTAAATTATGAAGACAGCTTCTGAGTGCATGGTAGATGACTAGCAGGGGGTCACGCATGAATTGAGTTGGGATGCTTCTCTGTGATTTTGACACAATTGACTGTGTTTCTGTTGGGGTCTCCACACCCAAAGTATTTCATATGCATAATGCTGGAGCTTACAGATCCTCAGAGGGTTATCATGCTTGGGAGGCTTGATGTTCTTTTTTGTGATCTGCACCTTTCTGATAGTGAAACCGTCTTGTTCTAATGTGAGAGCTCACAGACGTCTCCCGTCTTCTAGATGTTATCAGTTACAGCACTCCTGCAGGTGGGCCGCATGGCCATGGAGCCAGAGACCCTCAGATGAGAAGAGGCTTGAAAGGACCTTAAAACTTTGTAAATGCAGTTTTACTAAATGTCATAGAAATGGACTCCTAGGATTTTTATGCCATTTAATCGGGAGCAAAACGAGAGATGAAATGTTTGTTGCCTAGTACCTTGCTCCGTTCTGCAAAGGCCTTTTATGCTTTTGATGATGATGGTAGTGATAATTTAGAAACATGTTTTGCCCACGTATGTGTACTATAGTAAGACGGTTTTCTTTCTGAGCAGCCTAGGAAGAACGTTCTTTTTTATAGGCCTCAGATACAAGTTCTCTCCCTCAGACTGTTTGCCCAAGCCTTAAAAATACGGCATGATTACACAAGCACTCTGGAATTTAGATTAAGCAGCATTCAATTCGAAAATCTAATCACATCATCTAAATATCATTAAGTTCTAATAGGCTGATTGATAGGGACCAAAGCTGTTTTTGCCTGGTGCTGCATGCCTTTCCCTCAGCCAGCCTTTTCAAACTAAGATGTTGATAAAGGCATCTATAAATCTTAATAGTTGGAGACAGTTTAAAAGCATAGTTCACTAGGTAAGGTCACACCCACTTAAGTGACCTATTTTGTATACTTTTCAAAAATAGGTTAATTAACTTAATAGAAATAATAGGACTCTCGTATTGATGTGCAATTACTACTAAAACAAGTTTTTTTTTTTTTTCTTTCCAAGTGAACACGATGTTCATGAAATTGAGGGCATAATAGCCATGACAAGAACCAGGCTTAGCAAGGCAGGTCATGTGCAGTGAGTACATTTCAGACTTGCCCTTTAAAACCTGCTTTTATTCCAGTGCTGGGATGTGGGGATACCTCCACTAAAGCATTTCACTCCCAGCACTCTCTCAGTTTGCACTGCGTGGGGGTGGATTATTCTAGCTGTTGTTGTTTTCCCAATCACTAAAACAGCAGTCTATGTAGGCCCTGTTCCCTAAAGACTTCAGCATGCATAGGAACCTCAATGAATCTCAGTCTCTCTTCTTTTTAAACTGAGGCTGTTTTCTCCATTTTTCTAACAAATGATTCATCTGGTATCCCGGGAGAAGCATGGTTTCAAAGGAGACTGCAGTGTAGGAGGGCAAGGGAGTGCCCAGGCAAGAGTCCTATTTGGGACAAGTTACATTATCCTAAAGCAGCCTCGTTTTATTTATTTTTTGTTGTTGTGTAGTGCCTGATTCAAATTTTCTGCTCCCAAAGCAAAGCATTTTATCCTAGTCTTAGACCTCTTGCTGATGGTTATAACCTTTTAATTCTATTATTGATCGCTAACTTTGCATAATTTGATTTTTCCATTCATCTGTTCCTTACAATATACCTCACTGATGTTTTATATCATAAGTTGAGCATATGAGTATTATATTATTCTTCAGAACTTTTATTTATTTAAAAAAAATTTTTTTTTAACGTTTATTTATTTTTGAGACAGAGAGAGACACAGCATGAACGGGGGAGGGGCAGAGAGAGAGGGAGACACAGAATCGGAAGCAGGCTCCAGGCTCTGAGCCATCAGCCCAGAGCACGACACGGGGCTCGAACTCACGGACCGCGAGATCGTGACCTGAGCTGAAGTCGGACGCTTAACCGATTGAGCCACCCAGGCGCCTGTCTTCAGAACTTTTAAATATAGCTTAAATAGTAAGTTACATTTTAAAAAGTTAATTTCCCTCCTCCATGTGATTTCTTGTATCACAAACAACTGTGTCTGTGGACATTGCTGAGTCCCTCATGGCTTGAATTGTCCTTGGCCCAGGTGGTCTGAGAGGCAGTTAGCAGTACACATTCATAGGAAGGCGGGTTGTTCTTGCAAGTTAGTCATGATGTATGCATTGACCTGAAAGGTTCATTTTGAACCAGAGGTCCTCAATGGACTCCTCACTCACCTTCCAGAAATGTCACCATTTTCCCACTTGCTTATACTGCCTTGACAACACAGCCTTAAATGGAAACAAGTTTTGTTTGCATGTATGTGTGCATGCACAAAGAAAATAACAGATCAAACTAGTCTATGGGCCTGTCACTATGTTAGAAAGAACCTTATAACCATCCCCCAGCAATGGGATCTTCATTAGGAACATGACTTTCTTACAGAAGGTTGTAATGCTTATGAAGTTCAGTTTTCTGACTTCTTGTGAGAGCATAGGCATATGAGAGAACTCTTTGGTTTTATGTTGAGTAACGGAATGGTTCACTCTCCAGTGCATGGAACCCACCCCACTTGAATATGCTAGTTTCCTCCTAATGGCTAGGTTAATGTTGGTGGTTTTCCCTCCCAAGCATTTTCTCTAGAGTTAAGCAGCATCTCTTTCTTGAAAGCAAAACCCTCATTTCCTATTTCATATCCTCTAATTTGCCTAGTATAAGGTCCAATTCAGAGCAAGTATTCATTAAAAACATTTTAGTTAATTAACTACAAAACGTCTGGCTTTGGTTTAGGAGAGAATAAGAGATTGGGCAGGGAAAGCACTGGCACACAAGAGAAGTAAAATCAAAAGGATATCTTTTTATGTTACTTTTTTTCTTAAATAATAAAAGTATTATATATGGCTTGTGGAAAATTTGGGAGCCCAGCAATGTTTTAAAAATCACCCAGCTGCTCCTGGCTATATGCTTAAGATAACTGAAAATAGGTTGTTACACGAATGTTCATAGCATTATTCATAATATCCAAAAGTAGAAACAAATATTCATCAATGAATGAATGAATAAATAAAATGTGGCATGTCCATACAATGGAATATTATTTGACAATAAAAAGCAATGAAGTACTGACACATGTTACAATGTAGATGAATCTTGAAAACATTGTGCTAAGTGAAAGAAGCCATTCACAAAAGACCACACATTGTATGATTCATTCATATAAAATGTCCAGAGCAGGGAAATCTATAGAGACAGAAATTAGATTAGTGTTTGCTTAGGGGTGGGAATGGGGGACTTGTGGGTAGAAGCTAAAGGGTACAGGATTTTTTTTGGAAGTGATAAAAATGTTCTAAAATTGACTGTGGTGTAATGGTCATACAACTCAGTGGATAGATTAAGAACCACTGAAATTTTTTAATGGGTGAATTTGGATGGTATGTGAACTATATCTCAAGAAAGCTGTTATACAAAAAGTTAATCATCTAAAACTCAATCCTGAAATGTCTACTAATTAATGGCATTTTGTTATATTTCCTGTATTTCCTTCTAGTCTCACTTTACGTAAATCTAAAATGTTTCATAGTTTGGCTCATACTTTGTGTACAGTTTCTATATAGTGTTTTTCATTTACCTTTTTATCATGAACATTTTCTCATCCCATTAAGAACATTTTTGTAAACACAGTTCTAATGGCAGCATAATAACTTACCTCATGATTATCACATAATTTCCATAGCCATTCTTCTAGTGTTGGACATTTTAGCTTGTGTCTATTTTTCACAATTGTGAATAGCAAGTTGCATTTTAGAAAGGCTGTGAGACCTTTTATTGTCATTTCTGAGCATAAAAGTTTTATGTTAAGGGAAAGAAACATGCAGAGAGTAATGCCTTCATTGAGTTTTAGACCAAAGTTTCCGAAAATAAAAGCTTTGTGTCTTGGTTTTATTTAGCCTTTGGGTGGAGCAAAGTAAATTTTCACCAGGAGTCACTAAAAGGGCAAGACCCACCTTCTCAGGGGGAATTTTGAGGTCAAAATGCAGATTAGCCCCACCTCAGCAGCCCAGCAAGTGGAGCAGTCTCCCACTCTTCTGTGTGAACACGTGGACAGGGTCTCAGCCTGACTGAGTTCGTGCATTTATTATATAAGAAGTTCTCTTTTTCTTGAAGCATCTTCTCTGGAGGAAAGGATTAAAGGCTGCAGTCTTTTCACTAGAAATATTTATTAATATTATTTTTAAATGTTTATTTATTTATTTTGAGGGGGGGAGGGAGGGAATATGAGAATTCCAAGCAGGCTCCATGCTGTCGGCACAGAGCCCAGTGTGGGGCTCGATACCACAAACTGTAACATCATGACCTGAGCTGAAATCAAGAGTCAGAGGCTTGGCCAACTGAGCCACCCAGGCACCCCTTTATTTTTTTTGACAGAAAAAAATTAAATGTAGTTTTAGACAGTGATTACCTTTCATCTGGTCCATCATATTTTATATTCTTATTTGAGGCTGATGAAAATATTTAGAACTTTAACACCTCTGTATCTTAGCTCCAATTTTAATGTACTTCTTAATGTTGTATTCTGTTTGGTCTTCGGTTGAACAGTATCTCCCCCAATTTTACTTTATACCTTCCCTTCTCCTTAATACTGTCCAGTTCTCATTTGGAAGGTGTAAGGAAGTGCTTCATCTGTTGTAGAGAAGAGGATGTGGATCCTGTATATTTTCCAATCATTGCATTCTTAACCTATTACATGTACATTTGTGTGGTCCTTACTGACTTGACCTGATCATATTGCAAAGTACAAACATATTACTTAAGGAAAGGAGAGCCAGGCACTAATGGTCTTTTTTCATTAGCCAAAGCCCACTTCATAATTTCTGTTTTCTAACTTGGAGAAAAAGAAGTTTAGCTAGATTTAGAGACTTTTCTAAGTCACATAGCGAGAAGCTAAGAACAAGAGTGAGAACCCCTGCCAAACTATTCCACAAGAATTCATAAGCTTCCAGGCTCAGTTTTACAGTATATAAGTGGTTGCATAGGTTAAGAAAAATAATTTAATCTCCATGTATCCAAGTTGAACTGGTATCTTCCAAATTTCAAGCGAAGAAAGACCCTTAGAGGAAGAACTTAACAGAATTAAAATTATGTGACCTGAACCATGGTTCCTTTCCCATTCAATTATTTCCTTTTAACCACTGATGGCTTTTTGTGCTTGGCTGGGTATGCTAGTCAAGCCTATGTTATGAAAGAGAAATAAGACACTTAATCCTGTGAATCATTAACCTGCATTGGCCTCCTTTCCCAGTAGCTTGCCCTTCCTGTATGTAGTCTGTTTACTCACTTCTGAGCCAAGTCTCCAAGGTCTCTTATTATTGAGTGTAGGGACACCTGGATCACAGGGAGTTGGGCCTTTGTTTTATTCTGACGATGACGTGACTGATTATACAGCTCCAGGCATTTGCATGTTTCAAAGGCATTTTTAAAGTTTATTGCTTGTGAAAACCTAGTTAGTAAAATATCATTAATTTTTTTTTCTTTTTTTTTTTTTTTTTTTTTTAAACAAATGAGGCTGTTGAACTTAGGGAAGTTTTGACTTGCCAAAAGCTCCACAACAAGTCAGTGGCAGAATTCAAATGGGTGTACACTCTTATATACTTAGTTCGGTGTCTAACTCATTGAGGCATATTTTTGTTTTTTATTTATAAATCCAGGTAGGACTGACTTGAGTCATTTGTAGTTAATAAATTTTTGTGTTTGATCTGTTGCCACTGAAGCCTAGCTCAGACTTATCAGTATTATATTCTCTGGAAAGAGCTGGAGAAACCTAACCTCAGAAACACAGCAGTCAGTAGGTTCAGTGAGACCTAACCAGGAGATCACCTTTGGGCTACAGATTTTTCTTCTGTGAACAGGAAGTCCTCATCAGGATCTTAGAGGCGACAGGAATAGAGTGATTACTCATTGATTTAGATTCCAGGGTCTGGCCACCTTCTGTGAAATATGAATCCCATGGAATATGAGTGATTTTGTATAAAGGTCTCTAGGACTTGGTGCTGGGGCATCGACTGTTTCAGTTTCTCAGTAGTGGGAACTTAGAAAAGAAATGACTTTTGCATGGTCATATTGAAAAGCAGAGGCAGAGTATGGGGTAACATCCATGTTTCTTGGCTTCTTTCCTTGGGCTGTAACCACTAGACTTCATAGATAAATATTTACTCAAGGAAGAATGCTTAGCATTGAAAGAGTGAAGTCTTAAGATGGGTAAGATACACAAAATACTCCTACATAAGTCATTATATTGACATCTGTGGCCACATATTGGTCCATGAAGGGAAAAGTTCTAGCCACTGAAACCTCAGCCACTAGCAACTTACTCTTTAGGCCATCTTTGTAATTATGGCACTGACTAGCCCAAGTCTTAGGTTATTTCATCATGATATTTTCAGTATAGCATTGACTATATCAGTGATTAGCAGCTTCCTATTAATTCATACTCCCTTCCCCTTGTCATTCTTTTTTTGATGTTTATTTATTTTTGAGAGAGAGTGAGGGACAGAGAAAGAAGGAGACACAGAATTTGAAGTAGGCTGCAGGCTCTGAGCTGTCAGCACAGAGCCTGATGCAGGGCTTGAACTCACAAACTGTGAGATCATGACCTGAGCTGAAGTCGGGTGCTTAACCTACTCAGCCACCCAGGTGCCTCTTCCCCTTATCATTCTGATGACCCTAGCATATGTTGCTGTATGTTCTTACTCTCTGCACATAACACTAGTTTTTACTTTGCATGTTTAGACACTGATGGAGGCACTAGTAAGTTCTGCGTGTAGATTTTAGAGTCCAGGGTAGTCAAGGAATAAAGAACAGAGAAAGAGAACATCAGTTTGACTAAGACGAGGATATAATCTTGATGGGCCTCAGTGACCCCAGGCTAAGACAAGAGCAGCTTAGACTTAGTGTTTTGAACCCTTTAATGAAAGCTGTTTTAAAATAAAGCATATGGACATAGGGCAGGATACACTGAGAATACAGAACAATGCTGGAGTAAAGCCAAGAGCATGTGGCAAGACTATCCAGGGGGCCAAGACCAGGGGCATTGGGTTGGACTAAAATGCTCCTCTCCCTGATATACACATAACTAACTTCCTCACTCCCTTCAAGTCTTCGCTTAAATGTCATCTTCTCAATGAGACCTACAAATCTATGCTGACCCACCTATTTAAACTTGCAATGATTTGAATGAGTTAATTGAAACCTCATGTTGATTATTCCTGCATAACACAAGAAAATGTAATGCAATAAATGGTGAGCTCAGTGGTGTTCCACATCTTGGTTTTTATTTTAATGCTCCTTGCAAATAATGGTATTTGGTTAGTGTAAATATTAATAATATTTACTCACGAGAAAGAAACAGAATGTTCTCCTTTTTCTAGCTATACTCTGAATTCTTGTATTCAGGATTTCCCTGAAAGATTAAAAGTTAAATAAAGTGATATTGATAGAGTTGGCATACATGATCTTTGTTTATACTGATACAGCACATTTTGTCATTCCATTTGTTTCTTCCCCATGGTTACTTTTTTTTTCTCAATGGAAATTTGCAACTTCAGATTGCTTTTTCCATCTTTTTGATGTCAGTGAGGAAGGAAAGAAGCAGGGTACATTTGCTGAACTTAAAGATACTTGGTGTGTTTAAATAGAAATAAAGCATACCAGAGAGGCGCAGTAGGTGAGTTTCATCAGTAATGCAGGGTAATTTAAGTATTAAATGCGTCAGGCTGATTATTTCCACTTTATTCATTGTAGGTATGGCTTATAAAGACTTGGTAGGTGCACTTGCCTATGGCCCTCCCACCTGTGTTTGGGATGAGCTCATCATACTTCACAAACATAGCTGACAGGAGATGGTCTCTATGTCGACTAAGAAACACCTATTTGGGGTTGTATAAGGTGAACTACTACTGACTCAGTCTGTGATTCTTTTCTGTCTAAATCAGTGCTGGGATGTGATTAACTGTGCAATGCCTCACCAGAAGCACCAGGGTTTTTCTATGGTTCTCAAACCAAATTCAAGTTTTGGAATTATGGTGTCTGTTTAAATTCCAAGTGGCTGAGATAAAGTCTCAGTTAACATTTACACATTGGATTATCATCTCCTAGTAAATTCAGAGTATTGGTAGAAAATGTATGGGTCAGTCTGATCTGGATTCGAATCTTTCTACTACCTTATTGTGTGAATTCTATTGAATGAAACTCTCTGGACCTCCACTTCTTTGTAAAATTGGATAGTTTCAAGACAATGGCTTCACATTTCTTAATTACATGTTCATTTTTTAGAATAGTTGCAAATAATTTGCAATATCTGTCATCCAAGTATTTCCTGTCCCCCTACCCCCTTCCTCCTTGCTCTTGTATCATGGTAACTGATACAGCAGCCTACCTACAGCAAGCATTACAAAATCTCCAGGTGTGTGTTCTGATAGGCTGGGTCCTCTCACTGAGCCCAGACTCAGTTTGGGTACTGTGTTCTATTAGCTGGGATCTCAGAGTATGGGATGATTTGCCAATTATCTAATCCTTAAAACATCTTTAGGAGTTGAGGAGGAGGCCGATTTTCTCCCTTAGGTATGCATCTTGGGAAACATACCACCTCACACCTATCTACTTTTCTGGGGCTTTGCATGGCTGGGTAGAAAGTGAAGCACAAGAGTTTAAGTCACTTATTCAGGATCCACAACAGTAAATAGTGAAACTAGTATTCAAAGCAAGGTCCACATAATTCCAAAGCCTGGATTCTTAATTGATAGGCTGATCTCAAAGAGTTAGCTCTCAAATCCTTCATCATATCTAAAAATAAGATAATAAAATCTAGTGCTGCAATGTTGAATCAGGAAATTCAGATTTCACTTTTGAGCTTCACTACTGACTTCACCTCAGGCAACTCAATCATCCTTGGATGATTTTGCCATGAAGAAAATGAGGATCATGATGTCTGTCACTTAGGGGTAGAATAAGCATTAAAAAATAAAACACAATAGCATCAGTAAAGCCCTTTGGTCTCCAGAGAGGATGAGCATTGCATGAATTTCTAGTGTTAATATTTCATGTTGAAGACTTCTGAGCACATTCATTTTAAATGCAAAAAAAGGTAAACTTTGGACCATGAATATCCTGATTCTGGGAATTAAATGGTAACCAATCTTGAAATAGTTATAGCAGTGCCAAAAGAGGGTAGAGTAATGGAACAATATCACCTAGCTAACTCCCAGAGAAGGCTTCTGGATTGTTTCAGTTAGCAGCAAGAGTATGTATTTTGTGGGCCCAGAGCATATTAATCAACTGCACTATGCCAAGATTGAGTTCTGTTTTTTACTAGAGATCTGTTCTAAATCACTTTGTTCATAATATTGTCATCAAGTGTGCCATCCGCAAACGGGACACGTCACAAAAGGAGCAAAGAAGCTTTTGTCCCAAAGTATAACTCCCAGAATAAGCCAAGAAAGATAACATTGAGGATTAAGACATGTTTCTGGGAAAGGTTTTCCTTCCAAACTCCAGAATACTACTGAGTGTACATTGCCACACCTACTCCCCAGGGCAAACAGCATGCAATTCTGTACACAAATATACTTAGTGATATCTCTCCTGGGAACTTTTAGAAGTACTGCCTTTTCCTGGGTGCCAGAAAGACAATCAGCCTACCAGGAGGTGCCTCTGCAAGTGTGTGTGTGTGTGTGTGTGTGTGTGTGTGTGTGTGCATGTGTACACACATGCACATAAAAGCACCAAGGTGTTTTGTTGTTAGTTGTTTTTTTGTTTTGTTTTGTTTTGTTTTGTTTTGTTTTGTTTTGTTTTAGAACGATCCTTTTGCTGGCCAGTACCAGAATGATCTAATTATGTGTGCTTTACTGATTCTCATGTACCAAAATCCATTTTCAAGTTTAACTAGGTTTTCTTAATGGACTTTTCCTTAAAAACACACACTCAATCACACTTGAGTGTGATCACACTTATCTTTCCTCTCACTAGGATAGAACTCAATTCCATTCATAAGGAGAAAATATATAAAAATGTTTCCATTTTGGAAACATTATCCATTATCGCTAAAACTTCTCCAAAAACTTCTAGATTGATGTGAGAGAGAGAGAGAGAGAGAAAGAGAATAAAGGAGGAGGAGGAAGAAGTGGGAAGGGGAGAAAGGGGAGGAAGAGGAGAGAAAAGAATGAAGAAATGGAAATAAAAAGCAATTAAGCTTAAAAAACAAGCCAGATGAAGCTCTGGCAACATATATAAATAACTTTACTTTAAGAAAGTCTTTCAAGGGTTAAAAGAATTTTTTTCTCCAGCTAAGAGGTTCAAACCTTCTGACCTTTTACCCTGTCTTGTCTATTGATCATTGAGCACTCTGAGATGAACAGATGACCAGGTGCTGAGCACACTTTAAAGAAAGTTACTTTGCTGGAAAATATTTCCCTACTCAGGTATCTTTAATAGCTCAGTACATGACCTTGGCATGACCCAAAAGGAGGCAGCTCGTTCAAGCAGGTAGAATACCAGGTCATCTCAGCACTGCCCTCATCTATAATGTTCTTTTTCTAACACCGAGCCAAGCCTGTGACCATGCTGCCTTCTTTATTTTGCAATAATCAGGGGCTTCTTCCTTTCTCACCCTTGTTTCCTGCCCTGAGGCTCTTTTGACAATAGTAAGTATAAATTGAAACCTGTATTTCTTTGCAGAACAAAGACTGGAATGAATTCATTGAAAAGTAGCTTTTTAAACCTTTGGACCCATTTATCAAAATTCTATATGAGTGTGTTTCCTGGTGACCCAATTAATTGAAATATTTTTTTTTTTCTGAAGCCAAAGGAGAAAGGCTGGTATTGTTTTATATGCTTTCTCATTTTAGTTGTATATCACTTTCCATTTTGCAGTGTGCTGAGCTTAGCATATTTTCTTTTTTCTTTTTTGTCACTATCCCCTCTGCCTCTACTTTCCAGTCTTATGAAGAAATGGGGTTAGCTACTTGACCGTAACCACATGAGGAGTTGGCAGTGGAGAGTGGATTAAGATTTCCATCATCCTAGTAATTGGGCCTGTTTAATCCCAATCCTGCACAAATCCTTCTTGTTAAAAGTTGGAAGTTTTAATTTTATCTTCTTCAAGTCAACAAAGGAGTTTTCAGCCTGCATCTGGAGAGTTGTGACTTCTTCTTAGTTCTGGCCTATAGCTGGCATATTGGAAATTGGCAGAATGTATGGTCAGGAGAGGAGGGAGATCTCAGTAAAGCACCACAAAAATTCCACTCCCCCCTCCCCAGCATACCCATTTCATTGCCCCAATTTTGTATGGCTGGCAACTGATGATGTTTGGGTTGTAAAAAAAAATCATTTTGCCCCACTTTTTTGGGCAGACTGAAGACAGGATTGAGGTCAGAACTAGAGCAAAGTATTTGGTTTTGTTGAAGAAGCTGAAATAAGAACCACTTTGGAAGAGATGTGTAGATAAAAGTGTTGCTGTGGTCTGAATCACCAGATGCTTGCTTGTAGAAGTTGGAGTGTGGGAGTGTGTTTCTCTATTGGCATTTTGACACAGAGGCAGGTGAGATCAATGCCACCTTTCTGCAAAGTACTCTAAAACCCCTTCTTCCTTCATTAATATTTTTCCTTTGAAGATAAAGGAGCTGCCTTTAGTATGTGTTAGCATTCCTTTCACAGTTAAATTACTGTTTAGTGGTATGTGATTTCTTTGTTACGCTAGAATGTGGTAGATACTCTTCATATATAAGCCCTGGATTTCAGGCTTTGTTTTTAGGATGAAGATCTATTATCTTTTCTTTTTTCTTTTTTGGCAAGAACCTGTTGGGGATAAGACACATTTCATGAGGCAAATTAAAAATAAATATTTAAATTCATTTTTTTTCCTTTATCTAAAAAGTTCAAAGCACTTATGGTCATTATTGCTCTCAGGTCAATCCTCTGAGACAAATGTATTTATTTTTGACCTACAGATAAGAAATCAAAGTACAGATTATTAAAGGCATAGTATCACATGATTTATACTTATTAGGTTCTCAGTAAACGTTTGGAATGTATTGAATAGTAAGTTTCTTTCTGATAGTAGTCTAGAGCAATGCTTTACAATTTTTCTTATGTTATAGGACGCTAGAAATTGATACTACTTATATGGCACATGGAATAGGTCTTTTCAAGGAACATCTCTAGTAATAACATAATGTAGAAAGTTGTAAATCTTGAAAAATGTTATGCTACAATGTATCTGTTGAGAGTAATGCTGCCACAGAGCTCATGGGTTGGACTGCTAGTCTGTGCTAGTAAACAGACAGTGTAGGAGTATCATGCCTACTATGATGCTGGAGATTCGAATGGCTTAGAAGGAGACACAAACACTAGGATTCCAGCCAGTTCACATCTTAAAGTATTTCAAGACAATTGGTTCTTGTACAAATGGTACAAGGTACATGTATGCGTATGCTGAGGGTGGGGTGTGCTTTATACTCCACCCTTATTCCTACCTCGTACTCCGTGACTAGAGTTGGTCTGTGGCAACAACAGCTTCTCCGTTCTGAAGAACATCTGTGGGCCAGAGCATTGCCCAACTCATTGCCTAACTCAACAGTCAAAGAGAGAAGTTTTATCACTTGCCACCTTGAGATACCCCAACTTTGGGTGGATTCGGGAGCATAGCCTACAGTTTTAGAACATTTAGTTTGATGGAGTACTGAATGTTTGAGAGCTCCATCTTCTTCATCTTTCTTTTGGCCTTGTGTGGTATTTTGCCCAGACTTGTTTATCCTGCAGCAGGAGAGAGTTGTACTGTGAGCGAGGGCCAGCTGGAGGAGTATTCTTTGTAAAGAAAGTACTTGACCTTGATATGGAAGATATCAGCATGATGATGATTATGCTTTCCAACATTTCAGGCACTATTCCAAGATCATATAGTGAATCCTTACAACATCTCTATGAATGAGGTAACTACTATCATTATCCCCATTTTATGAATAAGGAAACTGTGGCAAAGAGGCTCAGTAACTTTTCCAAGGTGATATGAGTAATACATTGCAGAGCCAGAATGCAAAGCTAGAATGTCTGGCTCCAGAGCCTGTGGCCTTGCTTTACTTCTCCTCTAAGTAGGGATGGGGAAAAGCACCTTAGGGAGCAGATTCATGGAATACAGTGGTCCTAGTGGCTGGGTGAGCCCTATTCTGAATTATACTTGAAGAGGTACAGAAAGGAGATGGGGGAATGTGTGAAAACAGTTTCTGTGGGTGGAAGCAGCCATACTGGCTGCCATGGCAAGCCATGTTGGAGCCTGCCTGGCGACTGCAGCAAGACTTCCTCTCTTTACAGGTTGGGGGCACTAAAACGGGGAACTGGAAAGACAGGCTGGCATCACCTACTTGAGGCAGGTGAAGAAAGGGAAACATACAGTAGAGGCATTGGTATTTTGTGGTTAGATGAGGACATGGCCTAATGCGAAAAGTCACTCATTAGTTACATCAACGTTTGGATGCTCTTTGACAGAGCTATAGGAGTGATTTGAGGGTGGGTTTTGGTCTTGACCCTGTGCCACAGTAAACAAAATGAAACTCTCCTTGAGCTAAAGGTAATGGAGATGAAAGTGTGTTTACATAGATGAGCAGTGGGATTTATCCAGTGACTCTGGAAGGTAATCCCAGGGTTCAGTGCTCCATGAATACCATGCCGTGTTCTTAAGCTGGTAAATTACTGTGAGCTTTTATGAGAATGGATTGTGGGAAGCATCTAGATGAAATTCAGCCTGTTTCACCTTGAGTCCAGGGCCCACTAATGCACTCCAGGTGTGCAGGCTGCCCAGGCTTTCTGCCTTGGAAGCCTCAAAAAAGAACTTTCATCCCAAAAGGGAAGCTTTGAAGAATACCAAGGATCTTTCTATCTTTCCTTGTTTTTTGTATTCTTTCTGCCCATATTTGGTAATTGGAGATATTTGTGGTGTTAAAGCCAGACTTGTTCCTTCTCAGCCTTCCCCTCCAACAGTGAAATTTTAAGCCTGTGGCTTCAATTGTGCACAGCAGTGATTTCTCTGCAGTGTCCCTCAGATGTAAAAGGAGAATGGCTGAAATACTAGAAAGGGGGATGTAGGAAATCACCAAACGACAATTTTCCACGTCTATAGATCCTTTCATCTGAGGGCAAAAGAAGCTAGAGAGGGTGCCCTCCAAAAAGATTGAGGGGGGTGCACAATTTAAAACTCTCTGGTTATGGGCTAAGGAACTAAAGATCAAAGCACTGTGTCCTCAGAATTACACAGTGAGTCACTGGAAAAACTCTGAGTAAAAGTCAGGCATCCTGTTCTCCAATCTTACATGGCTAATAAGTACAATTGGCTTTAAATAGTGCATTTATTTTTTTTTTATTTAGATCCAATACTATCTTAAAGAATATAATTATGTGCGCATTATAGATTAAGATTTTCAAGCCCTAGAGCATTATGAGCTATTTTGCCATGATGATAAAGTGGGTGAGGTGAAAAGGTGCCTGAGAAGCCCTCATGTCTGTTGTGTGGTCCCTATGCTTCCAAGGCATATCGGCCTCCCTTAAAAAACCACTGCCATTATTCAGGCCGTCTTGTGGCTTCCATTTAAAAGTTCTCCTTTAAGAGAGATTTTTCCAAAGCTAAATTAACAGCTATGAGGTGCACTGGGTAAGTCTGTGATTTACTTTTTTCCAATTTTGACTGCTGTAAGCATTTCAGTCTGTTGCCCACTAGTTCAGATCAACATACTGGTTTTAGCTTTATCTCCAATGTAATGATTTAACATAATATAGACTAATGTGTTTGCAGGGTTGAGGGCAGTAGAATTTGCTTGAACAGGAAATATGTAAGTTCTGTAAATGTTTTAATGTTCCCTTCAATTTGGGCTCTTTTTCCTTTCTTCGTATTTTTTAATGTTTATTTCTGAGAGAGAGAGAGAGAGAGAGAGAGAGAGAGAGAGAGAATGCACAAGTGGGGGAGTAGAGAGCGAGGGAGACATACACTCTAAAGCAGTCTCCAGACTCTGAGATGTCAGCACAGAGCTCGATGTGGAGCTTGAATCCATGAATGGTGGGATCATGACCTGAGCCTAAGTTGGTCGCTTAACCAACTGAGACATCCGGGCATCCCTAGATTCCTTTTCATATGTCCTCTTGATATATGCCAGTTTCTGATCATGGGTGATCTGACTTGAAGGTCAGATGACTTGAAATTCAGATGGTTAAATTGTGTGTGTATGTGCACATGTGCACACGCACATGGTGTTCATATAGTAAAGGAGAGTCAGAGTTGTCAATCTTCTCACCACCTGCCAGAAGCTGGAACAAACATCCACTGCAGAGAGGAGTTCTAATGCACCTTCCCTAAGCATGTTCTAAGAAGTCACCTCCCAGAGAAAAATTTGAGGCATCTGTCTCTTCACTTCTTAGAAAATTAAGGGGCATTGACTCTCTGGGACTGTTACCTAGAGAGGTGAGACACAGGACAGTCACCTTTGGGGCCATCCAATAAGTATATTAGGGTCAAGGAAGCTTTTGCAAATCTTTTGAAATGTGTGTAAATATCAATAACAAGGCTGTAGTGAAATGAATATGAGCTTTGCAGTAAGACAAACTAGGGCTTAATGTTGGCCCCACCACTTTCTAGATGTGTAAGCTTAGATTGATGACTTAATTGGCATGACCCTCAGTTTTCTCCTTTGAAAAAATGAGGATTGGGGTGCCTGGGTGGCTCAGTTGGTTGAGCATCTGACTTCGGCTCAGGCTATGATCTCACAGCTCGTGAGTTCGAGCCCCGTGTCAGGCTCTGTGCTGACACCTTGGAGCCTGGAGCCTGCTTCAGATTCTGTGCCTCCCTCTCTCTGCCCCAACCCACTTGCATTCTGTCTCTGTCTCTCTCAAAAATAAACAAACATTAAAAAAAAGAAAAAAAAAGAAAAAATGAGGATAGTAATAACTATCACATGGATTTGTTGTGAGGACTAAGAATATATATATGAAGTTTCTAGGATATAGACTTTGAATAAATATTAGTTTTACTTTCCCTCTGTCTTAACCACCTGATTGGTATTTTTTTATATTAAGCATAATTTATTGTCAAATTGGTTTGCATACATTACCCAGTGCTCATCCCATCAGGTGCTCTCCTCAATGCCCGTCACCCACTTTTCCCTCTCCCCCACCCCCATCAACTCTCAGTTTGTTCTCAGTATTTAAGAGTCTCTTATGGTTTGCCTCCCTCCCTCTCTGTAACTTCCCCTCCCCCTTTCCTTCCCCCATGGTCTTCTGTTAAGTTTCTCAGGATCCACATATGAGTGAAAACATATGGTATCTTTTTTTCTCTGCCTGACTTATTTCACTTAGCATAATACCCTCCAGTTCCATCCACATTGCTACAAATGGCCAGATTTCATTCTTTCTCATTGCCAAGTAGTATCCCATTGTATATATAAACCACATCTTTATCCATTCGTCATTTAGGCTCTTTCCATAATTTGGCTATTGTTGAAAGTGCTGCTATAAACATTGGGGTACAAGTGTCCCTATGCATCAGCACTCCTGTATCCCTTGGGTAAATTCCTAGCAGTGCTATTCCTGGGTCATAGGGGAGATCTATTTTTTTTAATTTATTTTTTTTTAACATTTATTTGTTATTGAGAGACAGAGCACAATCATGGGAGGGGCAGAGAGAGGAGGAGACACAGAATCCGAAGCAGGCTCCAGGCTCTGAGCTGTCAGCACAGAGCCCGACGTGGGGCTTGAACTCACAAATCGTGAGATCATGACCTGAGGTGAAGTTGGACGCCCAACTGACTGAGCCACCCAGGCACCCCAGGGTAGATCTATTTTTAATTTTTTGAGGAATCTCCACACTGTTTCCCAAGGCGGCTGTACCAGTTTGCATTCCCACCAACAGTGCAAGAAGGTTCCCATTTATCCACATCCTCTTCAGCATCTAGAGTCACCTGATTGTATCCTCACTTGGCTAAGAATAGGGAAAGAAGAAAGCTCTTTTGTGTCTCTCCCTATAAGGCACTAATCAAATCACGAACGCTCCACCCTCATGACTTAATTACCTTGCAAAGGCCCCATCTTTGAATACCATTACATTGGGGATTAGGGCTTCAAATTATGAATTTGGGGGATAACACATTTAATTCATAACATGCCTCTCCCTTTTGCATATCTGATTTGGAAAATCTATATGCTCTAATTTGTTTTGTGTTTTTTTCTCTATAAAACATTATCAAAGTCTTCTCAAAACTTGAATGGACGTTTGGATTTTGTTGAATCTTTTCATGATTTGCCTTTAACACATGTATGATTCCATCTGTCATTTGATTTTCTTAGCCTATGTGAAATTCAGAATAAAAGTTCACTGACAGAAAGTAATTCAGCATGCTGAATTTGCATATCAAAGCCTGGTCAGCAGGTATGGCCCTAGACTGAGGAAGATAGGCAATCCATGACTATGTTGGAGTCTGGCCTTGCCCACATGGCCTGGTTGATTCATCACCTGTCAGGGAGACTGTAACACTAATTACTGTAATACATAAACCCCCAAATTTCAATGATGTAATAAGTACAAATTTATTTTTTCCTTACATCAAGTTTAATCAGATGTTCTTGATTGATCGGAAGCTCTTCTCCAAGCAGAATTGTTTTCCATCATGTGGTTCCTTCTATCTTGTGGCTTTACCATTTTCAACAGATTCATGACTTCCAGAGTCACCCTGTAAGAAGAAAGCATGAGGGATTATGAATCGGGAGGTTTTTAGGGGCCAAGTCTGAAAGTGTCTCAGATCATTGTCATTGATATTCCATTGACTAGGACTTACATGGCCATACTGAACTGCAGGGATAGCTAGAAAATGTGATATAGCTGTGTGTCCAAGAAGAAGAGGAAATAGGTTTAGTGATCAGCCAGCAATCTCTGACAAATGTCATCCTTCCAGACTTACATTTCTTTTCTTTCTTTGACTGACCCTTGTTCCAATGTATGACATATTGATTTGTGATTTTAATTCTAGTTTGGCTAACTCCTTTTTTATGAGATTTTGATTTACTTAACTTGCCCTCATCTGATAGCCTTTTGACTCAGATTCTTGACCCTGTCTTCTGGCCATTTTTCATTCAGAGAAGATTAGAGTTAGAACATTTTAGAGATCACTGAGTTTGACAGTGGTTTTTATACTAGAGGTACTAATTTCCAAAGACCATTGGTAAGCTCACTTAGTACATCTAAACAAAACATGAATATATCAAAATCTGTGTTTCTAAGGCTTTCTTCTTTATAATGCTTGGACATTTTGAAAGAGGAAGAGGTTAGTAAGAAGGAAGGTGTGATGTGTTCATGGATGTTAGCCCTTGCTTTGACTCTCATTAGCCATGTGAAAATTTTCTCTTTTTTTTTATTTTTTATTTTTTTAATGTTTATTTATTTGTGAGAAACAGAATGTGAGTGGGGGAGATGCAGAGAGAGAGTGAGACAAAGAATCCGAAGCAGGCTCCAGGCTCTGAGCTGTCAGCACAGAGCCTGACACGGGGCTCAAACTCACAAACGGTGAGATCCTGAGCTGAAGTTGGAGGCTCAACCGACTGAGCCACACAGGCACCCTGAAAATTTTCTCATCTTCTAATGGGCTTAATGGAATACAGAGAAGAAATATTGGAAACTTACACATCCAAAGAGCAATGTTATCTCTGGTGGTGAGATTATGAATAATTTTTGGCTTGGTTTGGTTTTCTATTTTTTCTGTTTTTTATTTTCCTCCAAATTTTATGCAGTGGCAATGTGTTCATTTTGTATTTACTTCCCCTCCCAAGCCCAGTATCTCTTAAGATGTAAAACTCATGAAGAGCAAAAAGGATGGAGATTGTTACCAGCCCCAACTACCTCACAAAGTTATTATGAGAATCACATGAAACAATGTAGAAGAGTGTACTTTGAAAAATGAATAATAACTAATAAGGTAATGCTGGCAGGTTATTGCCAGCAGGGTAGATTTAGCCTTAAAAATTTTAGAGTTTCTGTGTAGGGGCAGCAGGAATGCACGCAGAAATCCTGAATCTCTTGAATTCACCATTTGGGTTTGCTGCTCCTCCAAGAGGAGGAAATTCCACAGGTCCAAAATGCATATTTGTTCTCACAAAGACAAAAATGGAAGATTATTTGTGGCTGGTATAGACTGACCATAAATTAATCAGCCTTCAGATCATCATTTAATTAAAAAAAGTTTTTTAAGTGTTTATTTTTGAGAGAGAGAGAGAGAGACACAGACAGAGCACGAGTGGGGGAGGGACAGAGAGAGAAGGAGACACAGAATCCCAAGCAGGCTCCAGGCTCTGAGCTATCAGCACAGAGCCTGATATGGGGCTCACACCCATGAACCATGAGATCATGACCTGAGCTGAAGTCAGACACTTGACTGACTAAGCCACCCAGGCGCCCCTCAGATCATCATTTTAAAGTCCACAGAGAAAAAATTATGTTAGCAAGGAATTACACCATGTTCTTGAATAACCTGAGGAGAGAGAATAGAAGAAGGCAGATAGATGACAATTGCCTGCCCGCTAATCTGAAGACTCTCCTATTGGTATGTCATGCTGACCACATAGAAATGTGATGAAACTGCTTGTTGGTGGTGAATCTCACATGGAAACTCTTAGTTCACTCATCAGGCTTCCCTCAACTTTTGTGATTATAGGCCACCATCGAAAGGTTTTATTTAAATTTAAATTGATCTTTCATGCATTTTTCTGTCTGTAAAAGTAATACATACTTATAAAATTTAGACCTTTAAGAGATATATTATGGAGAAAAAGAAAAAGCCTCCCATAATCTTAGACTTAACTACTGATAGCATGGTTCTTTTTTTATATTTCTTCAAAATTTTTCCATGCATATATGAGCATGTTTACTATTCATTGTCCTAACAAAAATGTGTTTCTATGCCATATACAGTTTCGCACAATTTTCTCATATTACATCTTGGACATATTTTACAGGAGGATTTTGATACCAGTTTTCTTTTCTTATATTCCTTCAGAACCCCTTAGACCCTGATTTGTATGGTAAATACCTTACAAAGTTAATAAAGAAGGGAGCTGGAGGGCGACTTTTGTTGTTGTTTTCCTTTAAGCAAGAGATTTTTAGGTTTGGCCATATTGGCCAATCTATTACTTGTGATCGTTGTATTAATAGTGTGAATCCTGAAGTAATGATTTCAGGAAAGCAATTTTTTTTCCACCCTGTCATTCTTTCCAGCAATGAGCTTGTGAAAACTAACTGAATTTAGAGGTGATGTTGCTTTGCTCTGGAAAGAAGGAATGAGTGAGTTATTTACCTAGAAACAAACCTAATCTAGTCACTAGAGAGAGAATTTCAATTCATTATCTTGGTATGTGGGATTTTCTTGGTCCATCTCTCTAGCCTCAACTCCCAGCATCCCATCCCATGTACATGTGCTTCAGACACATTGTATTTCTTGCTGCTCCTCACCTTTGTGTTTTTGCATTGATTTACCCTCTACTGGGTTACTGTTTGCTAGCCTCTTTGCTAGGTGAGGCTTTCATGTTCATTAGCTCTTTGGTCCGGTTTTGCTAGACTCCCTAGACAAAGAAAGGAAACGCCTTTTCCTCTTCTCTGCTTCTCTATTATGATGGTTCGGATGCTTTAGTATAATTTGCCTTATGTGTCTTCACCCTTTTAATTTTTTTTTATCGTGGCATAATTTATACACAATAAAGTGCACAAATCTTAAGTATACAGTTGATGAGTTTGCCATGTCTGAATTTGTACCTGGACTGTGAGCTTTCAGAGTTTTGGAACCATATTTTATTCATTCTTACAGCTCCAGAGATACTTAGTAGTGCCTGAATGAATGAGCGACCACAATAATTTCCTCAGTCTGTCTAGTGTCGATTCCTTTATGGGAAAGGGACATTAAAGTTTGTTTCTTGTAGGAGTGTGGAACCAGTTGTATTTGTTCACCTCCTTGCTATTAGCCCTAAAAGAGATACAGCCTGAATTATTATTGATTTCCTCAGGGGCGATTATGGATCTATGAATAAAAACAAGTTGCATCCATTTTTCTACCCATTTGATAAAGTTATATGAGAAACTATAAATCTTAAAAAAAAGAAACTATAAATCTCAAGACTTGAAGTAGACAGAAAAGAGATGTAGTTAAGATCAAACTGCCTTTTTCTGACAATTTGTTCCTAATAGAAAAAAAAGCAACAAATCCCTCCCTTAAATTCCTAAATCTAGGTTTAAGTTGCTTAAGAACTGGAATGACATTTAATTTCAAAATTACTTCTCCCATTAAGAGTTGCTGACATACTAAAGGAAATGGTATTTATGCATTTTTTAAAGCTAGATATCAGAAAACTTAGAGTAATTTGATTTAACAAAAGGGTTTAGTAGCCTTCCTTGAAAGATGATCCTGAAATCAATCCCTTTAATTTACATTAGGCTCTCCAAGGAAATAAACAAACTTCCCTATTTAAAATGAGGCTGGTCTAGTTACCTTCTCTGTGCTAGAAAATCCAGGCTGAAATATCAGTACCTTGCTCTAATTCAGATTTTAAACTTTTTTTTTGTAAATTTATATAACAGTTTATTTTATACTTTTATTTACATTTTTACCTAAGCTCATTCAGATTTCATAATTTTTCTATGAGGAAAACATTAACTCTGTTGCAGTGGGAAAACAGATTAACTCTTTTTTTGAAAGGTATATATAGAAATAGGCAATATATAGCACCAAATGGACCTGCTTTTTTCACTATCCTTAGTGACCTAGATGGCCTTATCCTTTCTCTGCCTGTCTTAGTATTCTTATACTACTACCCTTATTCTATTAATTAATTAATCAGCTCATTCATTCACATAATCAGTCATTGTTGATGCCAATTATGTACAAGGCACTCCATACTCTGGGGATACAAAGATGACAAGTTCAGATTAAAATTTTATCTCTGCTCTCTGTTCTTAAGAAATTATTTTTTATTCTCTGTGGTTCATTGGCTCAAGTTAATGAGTACCCATTTAGGATTTATTCTGTGCTCAGTACTGTTCAAGATCGTAATCAAAATCTCTCTAGAAGCTAGCAATTCATCCCATTGATTTAAATAGTGACTAATGAATTTTCAGTTCTTTGTGTGGTTAATGTTATACGTTTCATTAGTAATAATGAAATGGAAGATCTAAGCAAACTCCTTTTTCCTGGGAAACATGTATCTTCCTAGTTCCCAATATTAATTGTCTAAATAATTTTAGCTAATGCTGTATCACTGCAGGGCTTTTAAAGAAACAATATCCTTTTTCAAATTGTTATTGTAAATTCACAAAGAATGTATTTATGTCAAATGTTATTGTTCATTTTTGGAGGAATTGAGTGGTTTGTTGGCAGAGTTGGGAGTAGATATGTGATTGCTTAAATCTTACATTGTGTTAAGATATGGACTAGCGACAAACAGACAAAAATTAATCATATGTGCTTTGGTCATGGATCTGCTTTATGGAAACTTGAGTTTTTGTGTAACAGCTTGAAACCATTACCTGATCAGGCCAGTTAATAGGACAACCCAATAAAAGGTATGGGAGGTTCTATCGTAAGAAACTAGGTATTAAGTGATATGATTACTTACCAATTGAAGTGAGAAAAGTCAGGCTCTTCCTTTAGTTTTCATCTATTATGGTCATGGGGAAAGTAGTTTTTAGAATTAGGTCCTGAACCCATCTAATTAACTAAGACTAGAGGGACACTGGCAGCTTCTCAGAGGATAGTTAACGGAGCAAAGGGATAATGGAAGATCCTTTCTTCCTTGTCTTCGGTGGTCTCTCTTTTGAGAGCCCATATCTTCCTCAGGAATAGCTTCCCATACTCAGAGAAAACTCAGATTGCTTTGGTCTGAGCCTGTAAATCAAGAGGTAAAGCCTTTTCCTGCTCTCCTTAAGAGAGTTCTGCCCTCAGTAGAGGGCAGAGAAATCGTGTATGTCATTAATCACTCGAGAATTGTTTACCATGTTAATCTAAAGGGCACTTGCCCATGGCAGGCAGTAAAGTTACCTTAGTTGTTTAAGAATAACCTGAGTGGTTTACTCAGAGGGTTTGCAAATGTTTGGACATTATTCAAGAGCTGCCCTAGACTGACCAATTAGCTTTATTTTTCACTGCTCTTCTCAGATTTATCTTCATACCATCCAATTGCATTGAGAGGAGCAAGGGTTCCCAAAACTGCAACATTACTGACTTTCCAGCCATGTGACATAGCTTTTCAGACACCGAGTTAAATTTCAACCCAGACATCTCTCTTCAATTCAGGTCACCTACAGGCCAGACAAAACCAAGGTCATGTGTTGAACCAATGTAAGGAGTTTTGTTAGTTGCAATAACTATAATGTTATTCACTATTTGAAATACTATACCATGGTTAATCATAAGTTGCAGCTGTTGTGTCCTTTTATTTATGAGCCCTTAATCAAGAGGACACAGCAAGGGCCACTGTTTGAAAGGAGCCTTTCATGAGGTCTTCCTTTTGGATGCTCTCCCCCTTTCATTGTGAAAAGAAGAGGACTTCGTGTTGACTTGCAAAAGTTATTGAATATTATATATTGACTTCTCTGAAAACAGATGTTTCTATTCCAAATTGAAATGATCAAATTGTAATCTTTATGTTTCAGCTAATGACAACAGAAACAGTAGGCCAGTGCTCTCCAGACAATTTCTTTCAGTTGGCCCCAAACATGATTAGTTCTTAAATGTCAGCCACCAAATGTTATATATTGTCTCTCTGAAAACATATTTTGCTCTCCAGAATTCAGAGTGTCTGTTTTTAACCATATGTTTCCACTATTGGTAATGTAAACAGCCTAGATGTCACCAGACAGCTCTTTTTCCTGCCCTCCACCAACCTGATGGATGCGACTTTAAATGTCAGTCTCTCTCTTTCTCTCTCTTTGTTTACTTTTATATCCTTACTTTATTTTGTGAGAATACATCTTGTGAGTTACCCTTGTTGAAAGGGGGAGTCAGATCCAGGAATTTGGATAGAATCATTTTATGAACTAATTTTGGAATAGATTGCTTATACAAATGGATTTTTTAAACCTAAGAATATAGTAATAAGTTATGTGTTCAGATTTGTTGATTCGTCAGCTTCATCCTGCCCTGGGTTTGTAACACTAAAACTGGGACAGCTGCTTTTCTTTGAGGCACTCAAAAATGTTTCCAGACTTTCAAACTGCATTTCCTTTTTACTGATAGCTTTTTCATGGATTTCACTCAGGTGAACTTTTACTCTTCATTTGATGATCTCTTGGCGAGTCTTTTGCTCCAACCATTTAGATTTCATGTGGCTCCCTGAATACAGCATGCTTTTACACATCTGTGTGGCTTGAACTATGCTCTTACCTCAGCTTGGTGTTCTTCTCTCATTTCCTGCAACGCTTGGCATCTCTCAAGGCAAGGCTCAGACGCTTCTGCCATCATTGAATTTTGCCCCTTCTTTCCAGTTGGACTTGAAGACTGCTCCCTTGTACTGCTCTCTTTGACCTATAATTGGAGCACTTAGTTCACTCTACCTTATGTTTTAATTGATTTTGGTACATTTCCCTCCTTTATGAGAGGCAAACTTTGAGAACTAGGAGCATATCTGTAAGCAGCATCCAGATGATCGGCCGGTGCAAAGTTGCATGCATTTGCTGTTTTCTCAGCAATATCTGGAAACGGGGCTATTTAGAGTTCTCAGAACTGCTGCGAGGTAACAGCTAAGAGACTGATAGCAAAACACTTGGTAAAACTCAAAATGTGCTCTTTAAAATAGTCAATACTGTCTGCCAAATGAATACCTCAAGTTTTCAATGACACATGGGCGATGTAACCCATCATTTGCATTTTTCTGATACCCAGAACTCAAGAGAGATAGTTGGCCAGAATAAAAGGTGATCTCTGCCTCTAGTCTGTTTTGACCAAGTGCATTTCTGACTGAATGTGTTTGTTCAGGCCTCCTTCAAATTTCTTAACCCTGGGCCTCCTCTCTGCTTACACCTATCCTTTCAGTGTTCTTTTTGTGTGGGATGGCGTGTTGGCTGTAAGAGATGGTAGAGATCATACGCATCACACCAGTGATAGTCTGCCTTAGTGTGATCACACGCAGTGAATAATTTATTACCAGGAACCTCGGGTGGGGCAGGGGGAGGGGGGTGTGGTGAACAGCATGGGACATGAAAACAAACAAACAAGCTCAGAGGCCTGTCTGGGACCAAAGGAACAGAGTTACTGGATTTGTTTAAAGAATTAAGCTTATGAGCTACACTTTCCCCTTTGCAGCACAGATAAAAATCTTTGCTTGAGGAACATTTCAACATCACAGCTGCAAGTATAATTTACAATGGAAAATGTTTTTCATTTTGGAAAGAGGCGATTGCTATTTTGTAATGGAAGACGGAGACGGCTGGAGATAAAACTTGCATGCAAGACCAACACAGCTTGACGAAGGGAGCAGAGTCTAGTTCAGCAGCCTCTAAATCAGCAAATCTCCATGTTATTCTTACTGGCAGTCCGGTCAAGAAATATTAAGTGTCTAGTGTGCTCAGGACTGCTAAGCATCATGGACAGTACAGTAAAAGTAGAAGACACAGTGTCTGCCCCTGAGGGAGTGGAAGTTTAATAGAAGAAGGCTCATATATACCAGGGTCAACAAAGAATGATGTTAGGGAGAGTGTCACCAAAGTACCACAGGGCTGCCTACAAACTGGAAGGCCAGGAACTATTATTTTGAGAGAGAGAGAGAGAGAGAGCGAGAGAGAGAGAGAGCGCATGTGCACGTGGGGGAGGGGCAGAGAGAAGAAGCAGGTAGAGAGAGAATCCCAAGCAGGCTCCATGCTGTCAGCGCAGAGCCCCACACCGAGCTCCATCTCACAAACCGCGAGATCATGACCTGAGCCAAAATCAGGAGTCAGTCACTTAACTAGCTGAGGCTTTTAATTAATAAGTGGAGCTTTATAATGCAAATCTATCCCAAGTTGATTTGCTCTTCCTTGACTGTAAGAAATCTAGGACATGTCATGTTCTTGTTAAGACTAACTACTTTTTCACTTTTATTTTACTCCACTCATTAACCCATTGAACACGTAATTCCTGAGCATGTACTACATGGCAGTTGCTGTGACTGTGCCTGGGACTCTCTGGTTGAAGAAGATATGGACCATATCTAAAAAGCTCTTGTGAGCACTGAAGAAACCAAGGAGGGAGAAGCAGTTTTTACTGTTTTAAATAAGCTAGATTATGTTTTATAGTTAAATATGAAGAAAATTACAATTTTAGCTAGATTTACTGTGCCATCATCATTTTCTCATTTGTTCATGCATCCATTCATTTTTCTAGTAAAGGTGCCAGAAACCTCGAAATGCAAACATTCATCAGGTCCTTTCAAATGTCTGTCTCCGGGTTATGTGTTGGATCCATCCACTTCTCAACACATTTATCATCCTGATTATTCCATTCACCTCTTAACCGGTCTCCCAGTTTTCACTCCTGATTCCCTCTAATTAGTGGCTTTCAAACTTTTTTCACTGTGACTCACAATAAAAATACATTCATGATACCCCCAGTATACATACATACATGTATGTCTAAGTAAATCTGAAACAAAAGGTTCATGAAGTAATACCTACCTTTACTCTGTAGGATGCAGTTTGATATTTTTAAAAACTCTAATTTTTTCATCCTCGGCATGATCAACTAAATTTATTTTGTGACACACTACTGCACTGAAATACACTGTTCCAATCCTTTCCTTCCTTCCTTTCCTTCCTTCCTTCCTTCCTTCCTTCCTTCCTTCCTTCCTTCCCTCCATTCATTCCAATATAATTAGCGTACTGTATTATATTAGTTTTAGGTATACAATGTAGCGATTCAACAATACTATACCTTACTCAGTGCTCATGATTAGTGTACTCTTAATCCCCTTCACCTATTTCCTCCATCCTCCCCTCACCCCAGCCTCCCCTCTGGCAACCGCCAGTTTATTCTCTATAGCTGAGAGTTTGTTTTTTTGTTTGTCTCTTTGTTTTCTTTGTTTGTTTTGTTTCTTAAATTCCACATATGAGTGAGATCATATGGTATTTGTCTTTCTTGGACTGAGTTGTTTCACTTAGCATTATACCCTCTGGATGTACCCATGTTGTTGCAAAAGGCAAGATTTCATTCTTTTTTTTTTTATGAGTAATATTCCACTGGGTGTGTATGTATGTGTGTGTGTATGTGTGTGTGTGTGGGTGTGTGTGTGTGTGTATATATATATATATATATATATATATATACCCCATCTTCTTTATCTATTCATCTATTGATGAACACTTGAGTTTCTTCCATATCTTAGCTATTATAAATAATGCTGCAATAAACATAGGGTGTATATATCTTTGCAAATTAGTGTTTTTATATTCTTTGGGTAAATATCCAGTAGTGGAATTACTGGATTTGTATGTGGTAGTTCTATTTTTAATTTTTAAGGTACTTCCATACTGTTTTCCACAGGGGCTGCACTGGTTTGCATTCCCATTGACAGTGCATGAGAGTTCCTTTTTCTCCACGTCCCTGCCAGTGCTTGTTGTTTGTTCCAGTCTTTTTCAGTGCAGCTGTCAGAGGGATGGTTTCTATCATTTCCCTGCTTAAAATCTTTCTTTGGCTTCCAGTTGCATTTAGGATTAAATCTGGGAATGATAGCTTGGCCTGCGAGGTCCTGCGTGGTCCTACCTCTGTTTCCACTTCACTTTATTCCACCTCTCAACACCTTTAGACAGATTCTTTCTTCTCCATGGACTAGTCTTCCTTTCTCCAGCTTTCACCTGGCCAACTCCCATTTTCCTTCTTGACTCTGTAAAGATTACTCCCTTAACAAAGCTAGATTTCCCTTAGAACCCCTCATTCTTCTCTTTACTTTTATTCTTTGTATTTATTATAATTTTATATTTATGTGTTTCTTTTTATGACTTTTTGTTGAAGACTGATGGCTCCCACTAGATTGTAAGTTCCAAGATAGGTAAGACCAGGTCTGTTTTGTTTTTGCTGTATTCACAGCATCTAGCACAGTTAGAAAATCTCTTTGAGCACCTACTTTGTGTCAAGCTCTGTGCTTGGTCCTGGGAGTACAAAGGTAAAAAACAAGTTCAACTTTTTTGGCATGTAGTGTTTCTGAAGATCTGATGTCTAGGGGCGCTTGGGTGGCTCTGTCTGTTAAGCATCCAACTCTTGATTTTGGTTCAGGTCATGATCTCAGGGTACATGAGATTGAGCCACACCTTGGGGTCCCTGCAGATAGCACGGAGTCTGCTTAGGACTCTCTCTCTCCCTCTCTCTCCCTCTCTCTCTCTCTCTCTCTCTGACCCTCTCCCACTTGTGCTGTCTCTTTCTCTCTCTCTCTCTCCCTCTCCCTCTCTCAAAATAAATAAACTTAAAAAAAAGATATCTAAAAAGCATAACAGGTTAATAAATATAGTAGAAAGGGTGTTAGAATGCTGGATTTCCTACAAACAATGCTTCCTTTGTTTTGGAAGGAAGGAAGACTTTCCTGTTTACTCTTAATACAAACTGAAAGAACATAGTGGTATTGTTGAATGATTGAGTACATTTCCCACTTACATATAGAGAAGGAGGTAAGCAAATGCTAGGTAGGTGCCTTTCATTTTTAATGTTATTGCTGTTTCATTGTGTAGTTCTCAGGTTCAGAATCTAAGGAGCCATTGAGCCCAGCCTCCCACTTAATGCTGGAATACTCATAACATCCCTGGCAGGTTTAGACTTTGAACTCTTCCAATGCTGGAAAAGGAACTATTACACAGAACAGCCGATTCCATTTTGGAGCAATTTGAATTGTTAGAAAATTTTTTTTTAATTTGGGTTATTTTTCTGCCCATTTGTCTGCACTTTGGAGATACAGAGAAAAGTTTGCTCTGTCTCCCACAGAATGACTCCCCAGCTATTTGCAGATAGTTAACCCACCCAAGAAGTTCTTTTTTCCCAGTTGAAGCAATCCTAGTTTCTCCAGTTATTCCTCATGTGACATGCTTTCCACCCCCTTTTTCTTCCCATGACACTCTTGACATGCTCCAGTTTTTCTGTGTATTCTTTAAAACTTGGCACCAAGAATGGAGGCAGGACTCCAACTGTGTCTGGACCATTGTGGAGCATAGGGGGCTATTTTCCCCCCTTATTCTGAGCACCATACTTCTGCTAATCTGGCCTTAAATTAATTGCATTGGATTTTTTAGCAGCCAAGTCTCACTGTTGGGCTCATATCCTGTTCAGAGTCAACTAAAACCCCTAGATCTTTTCACATGAACTCTTGTTCAGCCTGGTCACTCTCCCATCCCGAACTTTCTTATATCCATGTAATAGGTTTTTACATTTATTCCCATTCAGTCTCCTCTTGTTAACTTCAGACCAATGTTTTGTGGAGTCTACAGGCTTGGCAAAAGAAAAAAAACTCAAACTCCAGTGAATACCACAAACAGTTATTTGCTTTAAGTTCAGGAAATGAAAAGTTATGCTGGCTTTAAATTTCTCAAGTTGCCTCCCGCCTCCCTCCTCCACTTCGTCCCCCAGCTCCCTTCAGTGTTTTGGTCTGAGGCCCCGTGGAGGGTGTCTGCAGCTAGACTGTCTGGAGGGAGGGCCCAGCTCTCATCCTCTACATGCCGCCATTCAGTAATAGCTGGGGGCTCTCTGGCTAAGCCAAGGGAACATCTAGCTCCACTGAGAAAACCCTTGCTGCCTAGTGATACGAAACATGCCACCTACTTGCACTGTAGCTTTGTGGGGCAGATTTTCCCAATGTCTCCCAGAGGAAACAGAAATCAAGCCTCTCCCTCCCCCCACCCCCTCCCCAATCTCTTTTGTCCCCACAATCCAGCTCTGGAAAATATCTGAAGGCCACAGAAGTGGGAGTACCCTTTGATGTTTATATTGGCTGGCTCCTTTTCCTTTTTACTTCTTTTTTTAATAATCAGAGTAGTAGAAAATGTGGAGAATTAACCGCATGACAGCAGCAGAGGAATTCATTAGAGAAACTGAGATGAATTCTGCTCAGATTTCAGGCTCTCAAGCAGGAGTCACAAAGGAGTAATCGTCCTCTAGTTGTTTTTAATCATTTCTTTTGTGGCACCTTCCTTGTCCCTGAAACCAATCTCAGTGTCCGGCACGAGGGAGCCTGAGAACATAGGCCATCCTCAAGGAGGCTTTGATTTGGGGATTACTACAGCGATATTAGCTGCCCCCTTCGAAATGCCCTTTGACAAGATGGAACTTGTCCATCTTGGAGAGGGCAGTGCACAGTGCCGTGTCATTGCTTTTATCTAAAGTGCTTCTCATTAAAATTTTGCATTAAAATTGTAAAAAATGGGCAGAAAACTCTACTACAGAAAATTCCCAAATAGAGCAAAAATTGCTGAGGAATGAACTTCTGCAAATGTGTTTTCTAACTTAATCCTCAGAGACCCTTCCTTTCATGAACCTCAGAGATAGCTTCAGTGATGGCTTTGCCCATGACTTAGTTAATTCATGCTTAAAATTTGACTTAGAGGAACTCGGTAAAATAAAATAGTGCTTTTTCTCCATAAATGTATTGAGGCAGCAGCTGGATCCCCCAGAGGCTGTGGTAGTAAGGTTTCTGTCCCAGAGTCCAAAGTAGTCCTGACTGCTTTGCTGAAATACTGGAGCTCCATTGCAATTCTGATTCTTCAGTGCAAGCATATTAGGAAGTCTCATATTGAAAAATCTTCTCAAGCGCTTTCATATATTACTTATTGAGCTTATAAATATAAATTATTTGCATCTATTTATTAAGCAGCTCTGTAAATCCCCTTCTAAGTTAGATGTTTTAGCATTGCTCTTGATAAACATATCTACCTGAAAATAATGAAAAGAACACTTCTTGAATCTTACTGATATTTTTGGAAAGAGAATTCATTAACCTGAAGTACTTAGGCATGTAATTAATTTTAAAACCATCTGCTTTTAGCGTTAAGCTAACCTGGTCAAATGCGCTTACATCAGACATAGAGGGCCTAACAGAGACAAGTCGAGTATCACAAAAAATTTCCCAGGCAACACACTTCTTGTGGCTTCTCTTTGGGCACAGGCTCTAACACCTACTCAGAGACTCAGAACCAGAACATCGGCGAGTAAGTCACCTTTCCATGTCATGTTTCTCCCACCTGCCAAGTGGAGGACACATAGGTACTTTTCACCTCCTTGTCAATGAGAGAAAATATTTCAGTCTCTTATGTCAGTGGTAAGCAGAAAGGAGGGGTAACTGTGGCCTGTAGAGGTTTATAGGGAAGTCTATATGAAAGGAGGGAGACTTGGGTGAGGCCTGGAAGAACGCAGAAGATGCTAATCACTCAAAGACCATTTTTTGAGGACTTGTGATACAAAGACATTTAAGATATGTTGCCTGCTTCTGGTTTGGACTGACATAGAGGAGGCATGAAGGCAACATGAGAAAGGCAATAAAAGCACAGGAGTGAAAAAGTCATGGTGTGTTTTGTATACATTAAATAGTAGAAGATTGATTTGTAGAAGATGTGATTCGGTTTAAGATTTTTAAAAACTGCCATTTATTCTTTTTTTTTTCAATATATGAAATTTATTGTCAAATTGGTTTCCATACAACACCCAGTGCTCATCCCAAAAGGTGCCCTCCTCAATACCCATCACCCACCCTCCCCTCCCTCCCACCCCCCATCAACCCTCAGTTTGTTCTCAGTTTTTAAGAGTCTCTTATGCTTTGGCTCTCTCCCACTCTAACCTCTTTTTTTTTCCTCCCCCTCCCCCATGGGTTTCTGTTAAGTTTCTCAGGATCCACATAAGAGTGAAAACATATGGTATCTGTCTTTCTCTGTATGGCTTATTTCACTCAGCATCACACTCTCCAGTTCCATCCACGTTGCTACAAAAGGCCATATTATTTCATTCTTTCTCATTGCCACGTAGTACTCCATTGTGTATATAAACCACAATTTCTTTATCCATTCATCAGTTGATGGACATTTAGGCTCTTTCCATAATTTGGCTATTGTTGAGAGTGCTGCTATAAACATTGGGGTACAAGTGCCCCTATGCATCAGTACTCTTGTATCCCTTGGGTAAATTCCTAGCAGTGCTATTGCTGGGTCATAGGGTGGGTCTATTTTTAATTTTCTGAGGAACCTCCACACTGTTTTCCAGAGTGGCTGCACCAATTTGCATTCCTACCAACAGTGCAAGAGGGTTCCCGTTTCTCCACATCCTCTCCAGCATCTATAGTCTCCTGATTTGTTCATTTTGGCCACTCTGACTGGTGTGAGGTGATATCTGAGTATGGTTTTGATTTGTATTTCCCTGATGAGGAGTAACGTTGAGCATCTTTTCATGTGCCTGTTGGCCATCCGGATGCCTTCTTGAGAGAAGTGTCTATTCATGAAAAACTGCCATTTATTCTAAGGAAATCATTAAGAGATAAGTAAAACTATGTATGTACAAATATTTTTGAATGAAAAATTGACAGAAAAGACCCTCAAACTCTGTGAACTGATTAAGTTAGATTACATGTATACAGTGGAATGCTCTCTAGCTATTAAAAGGAGGGCACCTTTTGGGATGAGCACTGGGTGTTGTATGGAAACCAATTTGACAATAAATTTCATATATTAAAAAAAAAATAATAAATAAATAAATAAATCGTGTTGTATAAAAATCTTTATTCAAGTGGGGAAATACTCATGGTATTCCCATGAATACCATGGGGAGGAGTGAAAAATATAGATTATAAAATAGAATGTATAGTATAATACCAATTTTGTAAAATATATTTATTATGAGAAAAAAATCAGGGAGGACAAAGGACAAGCAGTTAGCAGTGGTTATATATAGTTTTTGAGAGCACGAGTTATATCGATTTTCTTCTTTAAGCGCTGATATTTTCAACTTTCTTCTGTCATGAGAATGCACTATTTTGCAATTAAATTTTTTTTTTTACATGAGGGTAAGAAGTTAGGCACTTATTTGTTGATTGACTTATTCATTTATTTTAGGCAATGCAGAGTCCAATGTGAAAATCAGAGAAGAAAAGTGACAGGATGAAAATAATACTGTTGCAAGACAAATGTATAAATAAATGTAAGATGTTTTAGAGCAGAGAGAGCCTCATATTGGAGAGATGAATCTACAGGTCATAGCAATAGTTTATTGTAAAACGATAGACATTTGAAATAGTGTGGTGTTTGTAGGCATTCAAAAGAAAGGCAAGGTGTGAAACATTATGAAGGGTGAATAGACAATATATTGTGGAATGACTCTGAAAAGTGAGAGAGGGGAGAGTCCTGGGGACAAGTGCAATATTTCTCGCTTGCCTGGAAGAATAAAATCAATAGGAGGTAGAGACAGCTTGCTTGGAAGCTGGGATAAATTGCTTCAATCCAGGTTTAGTTTTTGTTTGCTGTTTTTTATTTTCTGGGTTTTTTTTAATTTATTTTATTTATTTATTTTATTTATAAAATAAAATTTTTTATTTTTTTATTATTTTTTTATTTTTATTTATTTATTTATTTATTATTTTTATTTTTTTTAATTTTTTATTTATTTTTATACTTTTCTAGTATAGAAAAGTTACAAGAATAAAAATAGCACAAAGGGCGCCCAGGTGGCTCAGTCGGTTAAGCGGCCGACTTTGGCTCAGGTTATGATCTCGAGATCCATGAGTTTGAGCCCTGCGTCGGGCCCTGTGCCCCTTCCCTGCTAATGCTCTGTCTCTCTAGCTCTCAAAAATAAATAAACATAAAAAAATTTTTTTTAAATAACACACTCAAAAGACATACCCTAAGGAATACGGTCAATGATACTGTCATAGTGATGTCACAGGACAGATGGTAGCTACCCTTGGTGGTGAATTTACTAAAATCATCTGTTGCTAATATTTTACATTTGCTTCATAATTTATTCTGTCTACCTACCTACCTACCCACTAAATAACTACATATGCATATACATATACATAACAGTTTTCTGATTTTTTTGAGGGTAAATTACATTCATCTTAATCCTTTTCCTCCTGAATACTTCATTTTTTTATTTCCAAGAAACAGGATATTCTCTTATAACCTTTAGAGAGTTATCCCCTTCAGTAAATTTGATTAAATACTTCCATCTAATCTATGATTCATATTCCAGTTTTGTCAATTGACCTGGTGATGCAATGGTGTCCTTGATGACATTTTTTCCTTCTCTAGCGTAGGATCCTGTCTAGATTAGGTATTGCAATTAGTTGTCATGTCTCTTTAGTCTCCTTTATTTTTATTTTTTTTATTTTTTAACATTTTAATTTATTTTTGAGAGACAGAGCGTGAGTTGGGGAAAAGCATAGAGCGAGCGAGACACAGAATCCAAAGCAGACTCCAGGCTCCGAGCTGTCAGCACAGAACCCTATGCGGGGCTCGAAACCACCAACTGTGAGATCATGACCTGAGCTGAAGTCAGAGGTTTAACTGACTGAGCCACCCAGGCACCCCTCTTTAGTCTCCTTTAATCTGGAACGTATTCACAGCCTTTATTTTTTATGACTTTGACATTGTTGAAGATCACAGTTTCCTCCATTACATGCTTTTTTTGAATTTGTCTGATGTTTCCTTATAATTAGATTCACCTTGTCAGCCAGGTGATGTTTTCCCCTTCTCAGGTTACCTGGAAGTATAATGTAATATCCATCTGTCCTTCATTGGTGATGTAAATTTTGATCACTAGGTCAGGATATTATCTAATTTTTCCTCTATATAGGAAAAATATATATTATTTACTCTCTATATGTTATCTACTCTTTTTCCCTTGTAAGCACTAAGCAATCACTGAGAAGTAAATCTCTTGATTTTCATCATCCACTCAGATTTAGTATTCCTTGGTAGTTCTTGTATAATCCAAGCTGCAGAAGATAGCTGCAAAAGTTTCCAACTCTAACATTCCTTCTGCATTTACCGGTTATCACCAAACATTTTCCTATAAGCAAGAGAGCTCTCTTTTTTCCTCATCCATCCATCCATCCCTTACCAGTTTTGAACTTCTGAATTCCTATTCTTTTTAGTGGTTAATATTGTACTGAATTATTTTGATGCTCAAATTGTCCCAGATTTAGTCAATGTGTTCTTGTGTCATATCCACCCCCCCATTATTTTTCTCTTTTCTAAAACATTTTTTTTAATGTTTATTTTATTTTTAAGAGAGAGAAAGAGAGAGATCACTAATGGGGAAGGAGCGGGGGTGGGGGGTGGTGGCGGCACAGACTGAAACGGGCTCCAGGCTCTAAATTGTCAGCACAGAGCCTGATGCAGGGCTTGAACTCATGAACCGGGAGATCATGTCGTGAGCTGAAGTCAGTGCTTAACCAACTGAGCCACCCAGGTGACCCTATTTTTTTCCTTTCCTTTCTTTTCTTTTCTTCTTTTTTCTTGCCTTGCTTTTTTTTCCTTTTCTTTTTTTCTTTACTCTCTTTTCTTGCCTTCTCTTCTCTTTCTTTTCTTTTTTCTTTTCTTCAGCACTTCCCAGGTTCATCTTGTGCCTATCCTTCCCCAGTCCTTAAATCACCCATTTCTCCAAGAATCCCCACTTCTTTCTTAGCGGAAATGGTAGCAGGGACCAAGTTCTGGGAGGAGGTGTGCTCTGTGCTTCTTGGCCTTTTCAACTGACAGAGCTGGGAAACAAATAAACAAAGAAACAAACAAATGTTTATGTGTACATATGTATACACATATGCACATACATATTTTAGAAATTGTGAAATGACTCTGATAACCTCCAGTTTCAGTCCATTCCCACAGGGTTCTTTCTTGCTCAACCCAGTTTTATATAGCTTCCACATTTGGAATAATGATAAGCAAAATAGTAAAAGATGTAGCATGCAGTAGGGGAGATAGAAAATTGAAACTCACAAAGATGGTCAAATTTAATGATTCAGGTTAGGGTGTTATTCACACAGAGTTAGAGGTGAACACAACTAGAGTTTGCCAAATCCAAAGGCAAGACTATAAGAGCAACAAGCTAACAGAGAAAGGAGATAGGATGGCCACTGAATTTTGAGATCCATGAAGAAGTTATAGTAGGACACAGAGGAGACAAATAAGAATAGCTCAGGAAGGAGATGTAGAGAATGAAATCAAAAAAGTAGGAGGAGAGGGGCGCCTGGGTGGCTCAGTCGGTTAAGCGTCCGACTTCAGCTCAGGTCACGATCTCACGGTCCGTGAGTTCGAGCCTCGCATCGGGCTCTGGGCTGATGGCTCAGAGCCTGGAGCCTGCTTCCGATTCTGTGTCTCCCTCTCTCTCTGCCCCTCCCCCATTCATGCTCTGTCTCTGTCTCAAAAATAAATAAAAACGTTAAAAAAAAAAATTAAAAAAAAAAGTAGGAGGAGAGCCAGTACTATGTAGAGTCATGAAGGTCAAGACTAGAAAGGTTTTTAGCAAAGACTGCAGGTAGTCAGAGAAAACTGTAGACCCAGAGTAGGCCTTTGGATTTGACATTTGGTTACTAAATATTTTAAAAACTGGATATAGGGGCTCACATGTGAGTTTTGGAGAGTACAACTTTGAAGCAGCAATGCAGTGCCCGTTAATTAATATTTGACACTTATATTTAGGTGGTTTTTTTTAAACTTTTTAGATATGTTCACCAAATATTATTTTGTTTCTCATTACATGCTAAGCAAGTTATGCTTTGTGTATAAAGTGCCCAAATCTAAGAGGCATTGTAGACAGGCTATTTTTAGGGAACTCATGTTTTTCTTTAAAAGCTCGGTTAGCATTTGGAATCGATATACAGTATAATATTTAAAAGAAAAACAACATATTTCCTCATCCCCCAAGAGATTTCTTAAAATAGCATGTAATCTTACCTACAGTGGGAAAAGTTTCAAATTTTATAAATTGGGTTGAATCTAACTCAGATTACCTGACCAGGAGAGCCCCCAAGAAAAACAAGGTGTGGTAAAGGTTATAGTAATGGTAATTAAGGAATTTGTGTTGTGTATGCTGGGCCTCCCTCACTTAAAGCAGTGACCCAGCCTGTGGCTACTGGCATCATTTGTAAGTGCTGAGACATGCTGTCTTTTTAGAGAGAAGTCCAAACCAAATCTTTGCCCACTCCAAAAGCCAAAATATTCTTCTCATTCCTTTCAGCCACAGAACAGGCCGAGCTTTTGCTAATAGGACCCATGTCTCTGTGACCTGTGGATGCATCAACCTGTTTTCTGTGCAGCGTGTAAGCAACAAAGGGTTTAACTTTAGTTGCTTTTCTTCCCAGGGTCATGGAGTGTTAGAAGTGCTAGAAGCTAGAAAGGATCTTCAAAGTGAACCACTTTAAGCCTCTCGCATTCCAGATGAAAATACCAAGGCTCAGACAGGTGAAATAATGTGTCCATCTTCCCACAGCTAGAAAATACTAGAGCTTGAACTCAGGCCAACTGACCCTCCACCCAGGTCTGCAGCTGGGTATCATACATTATAGCATCTCTTCTCAAGAGCAAAACCTCTTTGGGGCGATACGTTACACTCTAGACTGTGTGTGCCAAATCTGTGTGATGACAGGCGGTGCCATCAGAGAGCTGTACCATGTTAAGCGGCAGTTGGGTACCCAGCAGCCACAAGCAAATCCCATGGGTGACCTGAAAGTAAAGTCTTTTCTGAGTTGAATGGGATCTGTGGAGATCTGGGAGAGGCTTGTCCTGAGAGGACGTTTTGTTGAGTGGTTGAACATATGCTGCAGGCTGTAGCACATTATGGAAGCCCTTTCCTTTGTCATGTTAGGTGATCCAGTTTGGAGACTCTGATGCATCAGGATTTTTCTCGTCCTTCACATGGCAAGACTTAAAGACATTAGATTCAAAATCGTATTTCTTTCTCCTTTCTGCCAGTAATGAATAATTCTACTCTAGTATGCTAGTGTCTAACGCATACTTAGGGACGTTTGGGAGGCTGTTTCCATTTCATCTCATTTCAGTCAGCAAATATTTACAGAACTCTGTGTGAGACAGATGCCATGCTAGGAATAGCAAGAGCATTGAGGACCACTGCCCTCCCTCCTAGGTTCAGGGCAGTGACAGTGTGCATAGCCACCATTGCTGACCATCCCTGCTGTGGCCTTTGCTGGGTGACCTCTCTGGCTCCCAGAGCCTTGTGTTTTCACAGATTCCCTGATTCTTCCTCAGAACAAGTTGTCCCTCCTACTAATATTCCCTTCAAAAAGATGAGGTTTTTCCAAGAGAATTTTAAGATTTTCTTTGTCGTCTTATTTACTTCGGTTTTCAGCAACATTTGAAAGAGCTGAAGCGAGGACAAGGAAGAAGAATATTTAGGCCTGGAAAATGTAAAAAAAAGTCCCCTTTACATCTACTTTTGAGAAGATGATTTTAAAATATTCTGTACTCTCAGGGATCCACTGCCCCTTCGATTCGCATACCTTGGCTACCGTCACATGAGAAGACACTGTGTTTAGGCTTCAAAGAAAGGAATTATACTGAGAACTTTTAGTGATAATTCTTTGATTGTAACCTTGGTTTTCTTCCTCCTGCTAATCTTTTAAAATGGGTATTGCAGGAAGCTGCTTGCCAGGCTGTAATAGACCTCCAGGGAACGTAGCACATGATCTTTTCCCTTATTTGGCACTGAAATTTCACCAGGCTGTGTTAATCTGAGTGAAACACACTCTAGGAATATCTTTAGAATAGTTCTGTAGTTGGAAAAATTGAGACCAGGTAACGATGGAACCAGGTTTTACATGCCATGCGGGAAGCCCATTAAGGCAGTCAGTATTTCCGTGGCACTATTCAAATATAGCAGGGCCAGATATGTAGGCCCACCTTGAAAACATTCTTGTGCATGTGTGTTTTATTCTCAAGATGTTAGAGCTGATAAAGCGGTGTGGTGTGGTGTAAGTGTGCACAAATCGAAGCTGGGCTTGTCTGGATGACTAGGCTCCAGGCTAATTAAGGGTGGGAGAGGGATCATTGTGTGTGTTTTGGTTGCCTTCAGGGAAGGAGTTGCAGACCCCACTGCTGTGGTATCATGGAAAAAGAAAAACTCCTTGAACTTAAAGCAGTTGCCTTACCTGTAACAGAGCAGTCTCAGCCTCACGGACTTTGTGTGAGGGTCAAATGAGAAAATACTTGGAAAAGTGCTTCATAATCTCTGTAGCACCCAGCAAGAGCAGGGAAATGTGCTTGTGATCATTATCACAATGACTCGGAGTGAGTTATTCCCCAGATAGTCATGATAAGGTTGTCAGAAAAGAGTCGGGAGGTCACTTTACCAAGCAGAATTTTGTATGTGTTGCAGAAACTCCCAGTCTGAGTCACTGAATAAAGTGAGGGGTCATGAGAAGTGTGCTCCATTTAAGATGTTTGGTTCTCTTTCACATTCCGTCCTTGACCAGCAAAACCGTTTCACTTCATTTCCAGTCACTTTCACTTTCTCAAGCTTTGGTTCGGTGTCCATGACATTCCCACACTTAAACATTTGCATTGTCTTCCTTGATTTTTTCTCTCAGAAGTCTGTTTATGTGACTAATGCACTGTGGTCAGAATAACAGCATTGCTCATGGTGCATTTCCTAGGTAGGAATGTCTAAAATCAACAAGTGGCCCAGCCCAGAACATTCTCTAGGACCTGTGCCCCTGCCCTCCCCGCCCATTGCCTAGTGGCTCTGATTTGTTTGTGTATAGGGCTACTTCCACTTCTAGGTCAAGAGCCTGACTCCCCATGCCCAGAGCCCCACTTTCCATGTACTGTGGTTTGGTGCCCTTATTAGTGTCTGGCTACCTGCTTCCTTCTATAAGTGAGAGTTGTAACAAAGTGGTGAGCCCTTCCATAGCAGACTCATAAGGAGCCAAGGTGTTCTAGCTCAGTCTCAGGAATCATAATCTTGAAAAGATGCATAGCATATATTTCCGTCATCTTTCAGCATCCTTCTCAAAAACCCTAGAAAATATTTAGCCTAGAAGAAAAGCCAAGTAGTAGGTTTATGCTGCATTTACTCTCTAAATGTCTGAGGGGGAGCAGGATGAGGTATGTCCTTTGGAGTTCCAAGGGGTAGAATTAAGGCCATGGGTAGGAGGTACACAGAAACAAACTTTGGCTTAATCATATGAAGATTATTCTAGAAGAGTTGTTAAGAAATGTAATGAACTGCCTCCAGAGCCTGAGTTTCCATTTCTAGAGGTGTTTAAGAGTAAACGGGACAACCAGTGAAGGTATACTGTAGAGAGGATTTATATTATTGGACTAGGTAACTTTTATTTTTTTTCAACTTTATTAGAATTTTTAGCCATAAAAGTGACACACGTATTTTATCATAAAATAATGCAGAACTATATGAAGAATAAGTTAATCCTTTGTCTTTTTCATCTCTCTGACCACATTACCCACCCTCTACCCCCTTTCCCCATTGAAACCAGTGTTTGGTGAAGGTAAAAAATGTTAACAGAAATGTGTCTAATCCTATTTTTGTACTATGTTCACCAAACTGAATATGGTAGATATATTTTTAAGAGGTTTAAAAGAAAAATAGAAAAGATAGTAGGAGAGCTCCTAGCTGTCTTAAGTGAGTCAAAGGCCTTGGGGAAGAGCTAAGTATAATATAGAGGATAGACTAAGATATGGGGTTATTCTAGAACTTGGTTGGGAAGTAAATTAATATATATAGCCATCAGAGAATGGATCAGAGCAGAGTTGTGGACAGTCACCTAAAGACAGTGATTATCTCTAAGCCAAAGACTGGCGTAAACATAAGTGAAGCACAAATGTGTCTGAATGGGAACACCTAAAAGTGAACACTGTGCCCCAGGCTCCCGGTAACTATCCTCAGGAATGGGATTGTCAGCAACCTTCAAAGTTTCAGTTCAACTTATAAGTCCTCCTTTGCAAGAGATTCAATTTAACGTTTCAGTCCTACAGAAACTTCTCCTTCTGACACCTTGTGACTACAATTTGCCTCTGTAAATAGAACTGTCTGAAGGGGGAAATGCTGTGCTCAGACAATGACCGTTAGGGTCTGTGTGAGAGATACATTACTGTTGTCAATCAATAAATTGACATTCTGGTTTGCCGCACTGGTTTGCCGCACTCAAACTTCGTTGTGAGTTTTGTCGGGGTGAGGCAACATAACTATGTCTAGTCAACTCTGGGATACTGACAGTGTCAAGGTTTGGGGTCTTCAAGGCTGGAACTGTAACCTAGCTGTATACTTCATATAGCCATTAGGTGGCATTTGTACAAAAGGGAAGTACTGTAACACTTGGATAGAAGTTCGGGCTCCAGAAATTAATCGATGTGGGTTTGAATGCTAGGTCTGCCCTTTTCACACTGTATGACCTAAGCCTGTTTACTTCTTTGTAAAAAGGAGAGGGATGATCACAACACCAATCTTAAAGGGTTGTTTTAAGGATTAAATTAGATAATCCATGTAAAGTGCTTGACTCAGTGCCTTACACATAGCTGCTACCATCATCACCACCACCACCAAGACAAATGACACCTTGTGATGATTATTGAGAGCCAATATGAGCTAAAAAATGAAAAAGAAAAAGTAAAACATTTCTATTTCTAAATCCTTTTATCCTTCCTCAGTTCATCTGATTGGTTATAGAGTGTCATAGAGTAGATTTTTATTTCTGGGAGGAATCTGGCAGTGATTTTTATTCTTGTTGTCTAGTTGTGATTAATTAAGTAGATTCATACTTAATTTCATACTGGTTTAACAAATGTAACCAAATGGTTTTGAGCTGATTGATGGATTGATGTCCATCTGGACAGACTCAGGAGTCTGTTTGCTAATGCTGTTCTGTCCAGTCCAGTTTACTCAAAAATTTTGATGAAAGCACTGAAGATATGACTGTGTGACATATAGGTCACTCAAAGTTGGAAGAGATGGCTAACACATCTAATAAGAGAAGACACAAGATTTAAAAAAGATATGTGTAGTTTGATGGGATGGGTTTGCTAATAACAACCACAGATAACACTTATTGAAGGCTTACTGTGTTCGGGTAGAATGCCAAATGTATTGTGTAGATTCCCTCGTTGAATCCTCCTATGACCCTCTGAGGTCTATACTATTAATATTCTATTTGATAGGTAGATATATTGAGGCACAGAGATGTTAAGTTACTTGCCCAAGTCCCACAGTCAATAAGAGGCATAGCTGGGACAGAAACCAGTTGTTTAACACTGGAGCCCATGTTCTTTTTTTTTTTTTTTTAATTTTTTTAAGGTTTATTTATTTTTGACACAGAGAGAGACAGAGCATGAGTGGGGGAGGGTCAGAGAGAGAGGGAGACACAGAATCCGAAGCAGGCTCCAGGCTCTGAGCTGTCAGCACAGACCCTGACACGGGGCTTGAACTCACAGACTGCAAGATCATGACCTGAGCCGAGGTCAGACACTCAACCGACTGAGCCACCCAGGCGCCCCTGGAGCCCATGTTCTTAACCACTATACTATGCTACCAGAGCCAGTGAGTCAGAATTTTACAGAGGTCAATGTAAAGTCCTACACTTAGGCTAAGAAAATACTACATTAGGTCCAAAAAAGGCAGGTGGGAGTTCAGTTTGATATCAAGTAATGGGGGAAAGTTTTAGGGATGTTTGTTGATGGGAAATACAACATAAGCCAATATTGTCATGTACTTGCTTCAAGAAAACAGTTCTGTACAAGAAAACAGAGTTCTGTACTCTGAGTGAGAGAGAATGGAGCCTAATTCATGTCTGCATAGAAGTTCTTCTTGGAATTCTTGGTGAGGACTGCAAAAAGGGCCAGAATGCTCTCCTCCTCCTCCTCTTCCTCCTCCTCCTCCAACTCCTCCTTCTCCTCCTTCACATTTATTTATTTTTGAGAGACAGAGAGAGACAGAATGTGAGCAGGGGAGGGGGGGGCACAGAGAGAGTCCCAAACAGGCTCCAGGCTCTGAGCTGTCAGCACAGAGCCTGACATGGGGTTTGAACTCACGAACTGTGAGATCATGGCCTAAGCTGAAGTTGGACACTTAATTGACTGAGCCACCCAGGCGCCTCATGACCAGAATGTTCTGTAGCAGGAGGCCCCTCATGGAAGCCTTAGGGCGGGGGAATTGTGTTAGCCCTGGTACTTGTCAACTGTAACTCCAGTGGGGGCAACCAAGCCAGTGGGGCACTCTTGTCTCTGAAATGCCCTGCCTCTGTAGGGAATTGTGTGAAAAAGACTCTTCTAGCATTGAGGGCTCTGGGGAGTCCAGATGACTTACAAAGTCCCCCTCCCTGAGATTCTCTGAGATCAGTGAAGACTTGCATTGATGAACAACAACTCTGAGTTAAGCAAGTCAATGATTTAAGGCCTGAGTTTGAGCAACGAGAGATGGTCAGTGTTCTGAGAATTATGGCTGGTCATATTCTGGAGGTGGCTTTGCTCCAGCTGTTTGTTCACCAGTGTTTTGAGTTAAAGGGAATGACAGTCTACAAATTTATGCACAAGGCACTTCACAGAATAGAAGAAGCCAACTTCTGGCCTCTGATATCCACATGCAACAAATATAGCTTGTGTTCTTCCCCCAGGACTCAATTTGTAAGCCTCTTTATTGCATTGTGCTGTAGTAAACAATTTCCCAGTTTTTTGGGCAATCTGTGAAACCATCTTTCCCTTTATTTCAACTTTGTTGTTGTTGTTGTTTTACGTTTATACTGTGAATTAAATGGACCCTTAGGGGTTCCAATTATGTTATGGAAAAAAAGAACTTGGGAGTTCTGAGAACCTGAAGGACATTTTGTTTTCCTCAGCTAGATATTTAGGACCTTTAGGACTGGGTTATCATTTTCCCCAAATTTCAAGATTAATCATTCCTGTCACCTCAAATGGCAGCGATAGTGCAGTCAACTCTTTTCTGAGTTATTCTCATAATAACTCTTTATTCTTATGTGGTGTTTTAAATTTTACAAAATGCTATTTTACACACAATAATCATCTCAAGTAATCCTGTTTGGAAGATAGAACAGAGTAGACAGGTAATATTGTGAGAAACCAAGAACACGAAACTCAGAGATTGGTGGTGGTAACAATTATAACAGATGGTTTTTGAACACCAACTCTGTGCCAACTATCTGCAATGGTTGATTTAATCCTTGTAATAATAGTTCTGGAGTTAGGTGTTAATTTCTTCATTTGGGGATGGGGAAGCTGTGGCTCAAGAGCATAACTTGACCAAGGTCACACAGTAGTGTAGAAGTAGACGTAGAAGAACCAGAATCAAAGCCAGAACTTTTTGATTTTGAAATCCATGTTCTCCATCAATACATTATTACTACCAGCGAGGTTATGAACCTGCCAGGGCCATCTGGCTACCCAGTGGCCTAGGCAGGGTCAGAATCTGTGTCTTTAGACTGTTTAGCACATTTTCTACTGTGCACTGCAGCTGTTTCACTGGTTTTCATTAACAATTGGTTCTTTTCAATACATAAAGAGGAAACAAATGAATACGGAGCCAAACCATACCCTTATAACCCAGAGGAACTCACTCAGAACCTTAAAGAATCCTAGGCGATTGTGAGATTTTTAAGTGCCTAATGTTCTCTTCATATTCTGTTTATTCGTCACCACCACTGCTATTAGTTAATGCAGGTGGTTCTTGGCTGATAGTGATTCACATGTGAGCCTGTGCCAGGTACGCCTATTTTACTGTGCTTGGAATTTATAGAGGCAGTATGTTTCTTAGTCAGTTTGGGGGAAGTAAGTTCCGGTAGAAAAACAAACAGGAGAGGCAATGAGGTTCAGCAGAAAGAGCTCAGACCAACCTTTGGCATCAGTCCAAGCAGAGTTAAAAATCCCAGCTCAGCCTCTTCCTAAAGGAGATAGCTTAAATAAGTTACTGAATCTCACTAAAAATCTGTTTCTGCATTTTAAAATGGAAATAACATTTGACTCATGGGTTTGTTATAAAGAACAAATGGAAAGGGTAATTTAATGTTGATTGGGTTTTTTAGCCATTCTAACAGGTGTAAAGTGAAATTTCATTGTGGTTTTGATTGCATTTCCCTGACATTTAGTGATGTTGAACATCTTTTCACATGTCTGTTGGCCATTTGTATATCTTCTTTGGAAAAATGTCTATTCAGGTCCTCTGCCTATTTTTTAATCAGATTGTTTGTTTTTTGGTATTGGGTTATATACGTTCTTTATGTATTTTGGATATTAACCCCTTATTGGATTTATCATTTGCAAATATCTTCTCCCATTCAGTAGGTTGTCCTTTTATTTTGTTGTTGGTTTCCGTTGCTGTGCAAAAGCGTTTATTTTGATATAATCCAATAGTTTATTTTTGCTTTTGTTTCCCTTACGTTAGGAGACCTATCTAGAAAAATGTTGCTATGGCTGATGTCAGAGCAATTACTGCCTTTGCTCTCTTCTAGGGACTTCTGTGATTTCAGGTCTCACATTTAGGTCTTTAATTCATTTTGAGTTTATTTTTGTGTATGGTGTTTAAAGGTAGTCTGGCTTCATTCTTTTACATATAGCTGTTCAGTTTTCCCAGCACCATTTATTGAAATGATTGTTTTCCCCATTGTATAATCTTGCTTCCTTTGCAGTAGATTAATTGACCATATAATTGTGGATTTGTTTCTGGGCTCTCTATCCTGTTCTGTTGATCTCTGTGTCTATTTTTGTGCCAGTGCCATACTGTTTTGATGACTATGGCTTTGTAGTATATCTTGAAATCTGGAATTGTGATACTTCCAGCTTTGTTCTTCTTTCTCAAGACTGCTTTGGCTATTCAGTATCTTTTGTGGTGCCATACAAATTTTAGTGTTATTTTTTCTAGTTTTTATGAAAAATGCTGTTAGTATTTTGTTAGGGATTGCATTGAATCTGTTGATTGCTTTGGGTACACCTGAAACCAATGTAACATTATGTGTCAACTATACTCCAATTAAAAAAAATATGTTTATTGGGCCTGTAGTATATAGTAGGTGGTGTGTATGCATTTACATCATTAATTACAGCATTAATCTTCGTGAAAGCCTTAGGAGGTAGGTATTATTAGGTATCATCCCACTTTGAACCACTTGACAGATAAGGAAACTGAATCTCAAGATTTTATAACTTTCCCAATGTAAACTCCACTTTAGTGCCTTGTAAATGTTTAAGAGGGCATCAAGTCAAACATACCTATTTCAGTTTCCCAGAAGCCATGAAATATCCCTAACTTTCCCTAAAAGTTTTCCCAGATAAAGCTGTCGAAGCGTAAAGAATCCCATCTAAGTTCCATTATTCTGGCTGTTCCTTCACCTTTTTATTTGTTGTTATAAAATTAAATCTAGAATTTCATAGAAATTTAATGTATGATATTCCTCTGTTGTTTGGATTACCTCCTCCATCATCAGGGATTAAGAGAGGGATAAGATCCCATTTCCCTGGCCTTCCTCTCCTCCACCAACAGGGTCAAAAGGGGGCCAGACAGTCATCCCTCTCTGACCCCACTCTCAGCCTCATCCCCAATATCTGCCTCCAATAATGCAGCTCTGATCTCCGTATTCTTGACCACTATTTAGATGTCACCACAAGGAACCCAGCTCATAGGAAACCCTTTATCTCCCAAACTCTGATTTTTCTCTTCTACCTCTTTGCCACTCCTTCCCAAGTCCTGTGTCCCCTAGAATTCAGAATGCAGCATCAGCAGAATCTTCTATATTCCCAACCTCTTCTTGGAACATTCCTTTCATGTTCTAACTCCAACAGAAATATGTCTCTCTCCTGAGCATATTGTCCCCATGGTGGTGGCAGTTTTGTTTTCTACCATCTCCTGCCACTAGGCTGGGATGCCGGGTGGGTGTCATCCTTTTCCTAGTTGCTGCTTTCAGATCGTTCTTCATCCCTCATTCCTAGCTTTGAATCTCACGCTGTCAGTAATATGGAGATATCAGAGAGCTTAATCCTGCACAATATAAAGATGTGTCATTGGTGGTTGATTAAGATCCTTTGTAAAGGTCCCTTGATCAAGAACATAACTGCTTTCTCAGTCAGTCAGTGTTCTATGATGAGGGTGTGTAGGTCAGGGGAAGTAGGTTCTTCCATTGGGCTGACTGGCAGTTGGAACCTTAGTGCACTCAGAGTACAAGACTGCTGTGTTAGTAGATGGACACCTCGTCTGAAGCGTGCTACTAAGATCTGCTCCAAACATTGAACATATACAATCCTTGCCCTACCCTGATAGTCACAAGATTTTTTACTTGGTGGGACTATGCAGTATGGGCCAAGCCAAATACATCAACCTCATTTTCATAGTCTTTGGGGAGGAGTGGGACCTGAACAATGTGGTGCAGAGAGTGGGACACTCATGTAGAAGAATATTTTTCTAAAACTGTGGAAGTCATGGAAGACTCAGGGTCTGGAATATGAAGTGTTTGTCTACCTAATTTTGAAAGGACAACTTTGTATAAATTAGCAGGGCCCTCTTGTTTAAGGTTAGTCTCAAGCAAGTAAGAGGGCCTTGTTGGATTTCTCCATAATTCTCAGTAGTTCCCAGAGGTCAGAACTGTTCCTTATCTAGAACTAGCAGGTCTTTAGATTATAGACCTAATGGGGATATAACTTTAATGTTGTATAGTTAAACCAACTTCACACTATTTACAAGACATGTCATACAACACCAAAAACAAGAAATTAGAGTATGTGGAAACTATGCTACTAAAATTAAGCAGCATAAGGAAAATTAATATAAGCCTATAAGTCACAGCTTGACTTCTGTTTCAGGAGCTGACCCAGGGGCAGTGGAGCCAAAAACAATTTTAAGACCTGTTCTGTTCTGACTTGTAAAGGGTATTTGATGTTGTTCCTCCACCACCGTCTCACTTCCAAATTAGTACGAGGGGTTAGGAAAAAGATTGTAATTTTGCCTGATTCATTTCTGCTCTTTGATTCTGGCTTCGGTAAGGTAAGATGTCTATTTTTTGTTAAGTATCCTTGGCAGTTGGCAGTGCATTTCATAGCAGTTTATGTGGCTGCCGGTAATATTTGTGACACTCTGAGGATGGGCACCCGACAAATATGTGCTCGTTAGAAAGCATGCCAGTTTGTAAGTGATGACTTAATTTTTTTATGGACAAGAGTGCTGGTGGTATGGCATTGACATTGACTTATGTCTATTTAATTAAGAGGCAGAAATTTCAAATGTATAATTGTGACATCAGTATACTGGTCTTTGTTTAGAGAGGACAAACACATCAGAACTGTGAAAAATGTCCCTATTTAAATCAGAAAATTCATATTTCTATATTGAAAAAATAGGCATAGCTAAAAGCTTGGATTTGTAGAATTTTCAGCGTAAAGATACAATGTGTTAGACAGTAGGGTGTATGGATAGTATCAAGGTATGGTATTCCCACTTGGCACTGCTAGACACGGGGGGATTACGCAGTCGAATGTAGATGTTGTTGTGGCCAGTGGCAGGGGAGCACTCGTGGTTCAATAAAGCGCAAAGTCTGGTGACAGGGCGGTGGGAAAATCCCTACGTTCTGACAGACTAGGTAGGTGGATGCGAGGCCGACAGCAGAGATACTTTCAGAATTAGAGAAAAACTACAAAATTCTAAAAAGATTAGTAAGGAGAAAAGGAACTTCTGAGTAGCTAAAGCACCTAGCATGGGAGTGTTGTTTTGACAGAGCCCCCGAATCTTCTATATCAAATCTTCTAAGTTCATTTGGGAGCAGGAGAATTTGTTTTTTTTTTGTTGTTTGTTTGTTTTTTTGTTTTTTTACCCATGAGAATGCTTTATGAAGGAGAATTGTAGGAAACTGGAATTATTCTAAAGAAATTTGCTCTAACCTAAACCCGATTAGACTTCATCTGGTCCACAGGATGTCTTTCCCTTTATCCCACTCAGTTACCTTATGATAGAAAGGGTGTCCTCTAGAGGAGCGTGGTGACACATTCACAAATGGGGCTTTGAAAACATTCTCAAAAGTCCCAAAGCCTCTGCCCTTTTTTTGTAGATCTTCAGAGGTGGTGGAGAGCCCACGGTCCCCTTTAGTAACCTTGCCCTTAGTTAAACTCTGTCTGACTGTAAAGATATACTTTTTTTGTGTCTGTCCTAAATCCTTTGTATTATCTTTTGGGCCCTCTTCTTTCTGCTCTATCTTCACAAGGGATAGAAAGCAGCTGGTTGCTATTCTTTGCTTAAGAATCCTTGTATACTTGAAGAAACTGATTAAATCACCCCCTCTGACTTTGGGTTTTTAGATAGAATCATTCCTATCTTTTTAGTATTCTATATGTCTTATATTCCAAGTCTAATCAGCTTTGTGCCTCTCCTAGAAGCCATCTGTATCCCAGAGCTTGATGCTGTCATCCGTAGGGTCTGACTAATTCTTTAATAAAAAGAAGATTGTTTTGTGATTCCTAAGTACTTTTTCTTATGAATCTCATTGTCTTGCTTGATTTTTTTAACTTGTAATTTTTAATTGAGCTGTGATTCATAAACCCATTTAAAGTGCACAATTTGGTGGGTTTTTTTTTTAGTATATTCACTAGGTGTATAACCATTGCTGTGATCTAATTTTAGAATATTTTCATTGCCCCAGAAAGGAAACTTGGTGCCTGTTAACAATCACTCTCCCCTCCCAATTTCTGGCAACCACTGATCTATTTCCTGTGTCTATTGATTTGCAAATTCTGGACACTTCATGTAAATGGAATCAGGCAGTACGTGTTTCTTTTGGGTCTGGCTTTTTTCCTTTTAATGTTTTCAAGATTCATTCATGTTGTAGCATAAGTCGGGACTTCATTCCTTTTTATGGCTGAATAATATTCCATTGTATGGACGACCATATTTTGTTTACTCTTGCTTGCTTGTTAAACTTAGTACATTAGGGCCAAATAATCCATTCTGTTCCTCCTTCAGGGACATTCTGTCAAATTTGAGTTTTTGAACCTCATTTAACTTTTTAATTTTTGATTTTTTAGTTTATTAAGATCCTGTTGAGTCCCCACTTGGACTGCCTAATGCAGTATTAGTTATACACGGAAGAAAAGATCCAAAGCCAGCTTACAAATCTGCCTAGAACATGACTTGTTCCGTTTTTTTGAATAGATATGTTTCATTATGTAATGAATATGACAACCCCCTTTCATTCATCAGGGTTTCATTCCTCCCAAGTTTGGACATTCACTAATAGTCTTAGAGAACAATACTTGTCAAAGCATGCTAGCTGGCTTCCTACAGTGGTCCCGGGTGGGGGTGGGCAAGGGTGTTTGATGGCAGATCCTCAGTTATTACAAAACCTCCTTCCTGTCACTGATGGTGATCATTTGTTCTGTCTTCATGAGGAGCAGACACACAGAATCATTTAAAAGAGCTTGATTTACCCCTATGATCACAAGACAAATTTGAGTCTGTGGCTTGGCTGTGCCATCTGCCAGCAGTTGTACCCTGATTGTTGCATCTGTGAAATGGAGGAGTAATACCAACCTTGTAGGGTTTTCATGGTGTTTAAATGGAATCACTTTTGTAAAGCACTTACAAAGAATGCCTGGCATATGTTATGTGCTCAGTAAGTGATAGGTATTATTCTCATGTAGAGTCTTGAGAAACAAATGTTATAGTGGCCCTTGACCTCAAGGAGCTTAGTATTCTAATGGCAGAGACAAAAATGAAAATCAATAATCCTAAATTTTAAGAACAAAATCAAAAACTTAGGAAAACGTACTGAGAAGGCATAGAAAATATAAAACAATATTTTCTATGTCATTTTAGTAAATTTGGGGGCTAAGTTTAGAGAAAGTACCACTGATATCAAGAAAGAAATGTTTGTCTTTCTCAAATACCCATATGAGTTGTCATTTCTGTGAAGGCTAGAACTCCATTCTTTGCACCTCACTATGCCTGGAACTACCTCATAAAATGACTCCACAGAGTGGCTATCCAAGAGGTGTTTGCTGAATTGCTGTCTATCACAGCATTCTAGAACCATCCTCGGTTCTTCTCTCACTGTCCATTCTCCCTGGGTGATCTCCTATTTATGTCTGTGGAATCCAGTCTTACCCTGACCAGTCTCACATCTCTGCCGCCGGCCCAGACTTCTCTCTGAAGCTCCAGGCCCATGTGTCCAAGTGTTTGCTGCAGATGTCCTGCTCACTGCATGTTGTGTTGCTGACAGCAGCTCCAATGCCCAAATCTGAACTGTTAGCCTTTCTTTCCAAAATTACCATCACTTGCATTTTTCCTCTCTTGGTCAGTGGGAAAAATTATCTACGTAGTTGCCTACATCACAATTTGGGACCTTCCCACTCACATCCAACCAAGGATGTTTACATTCCTTTTTTTCCTTCTGGTTCAGGATCCCCTCCAAGATGGAGTTCCTTTCTCATTGCTAATTATCCTTGCCCAGCCCAAGGCCTGATCCAAAATACCCATGTTTTATGTTTTTGTTTTTGTTTTAATGTTTTTGTTTTTGTTTTAATGTTTTTAAAGTTTATTTATTTATTTTGAGAGAGAGAGTGCGCATGTGAGCCGGGGAGGAGCAGAGAAAGAGGGAGAGGGAGAGAATCCCAAGCAGGCTCCATGCTGTCAGTGCAGAGCCTGATGTAGGCCTCGATCTCACAAGCCATGAGATCATGACCTGAGTCAGATGCTTAACTGACTGAGCCACCCAGGTACTCCAAGATACCCATGTTTTCAATGAATGTCTAATGAATAGGCGTTTTTTTCTATAGCTTTTCATTTTTTATTGAAAGGACACACACTCACAAATGTGTATGTGTGTGAGTACATACGTGTAGTGTTCACACTAATCCTTCAAGTTCACCATCTCCTGTCCAGTTCCCCAACTCCCTCATTTGATGGGTGAGAGTCTTAGGTTATGCAGGCCTGCAGGCATATGTCATTGTTCTGGGCATGTGGATTGAGAATTCTGCCATGATAACTCAAAATTCCTTCTGCCCAGTTAAGCTACATACTCCATGCTGCCAAACCATTTGCAGACATTGCTCAACCATTTTCCTTCTCCTTTGTTAACAAATTTTCAAAAACTAAAAATAATAATAATGATAATTAATAATAATAATAAAGGAAAAAGAAAAAACTCTACCCTAAGAAATTATTCTGGCCTTGATGAGAATATAGTTTGGACTCCCAGTTGACCATTTTGCATTCTGTCACTGGGATGTATTTGGAGAACAATAATAAATAACCCCCAAGTCCTGCCATTGTTTCTTTATGGTTTATGTTTCATGCTCTGCTGTTTGGCTGGCAAGGAAGGAGGCTTAGCTGACAAACCCAATTTCTGTAGCTGTGTTGACACCATACGTGATTCAAAGCCACAGTGAAAAATTACTAATCAGCCTTGGACACATTTTTTGTTGTTGTTGTTCTTCTTGCTGAGAAACACACATGCACAGGCAAAGAAGTCCCATGTTTGCCAAGTGGGACCAAACTGTCCTTGTGTGGAATGAAGAAAACTTGTGGAACTGTAGTGGGTGAAATGATTTAAACCATAAAAAGCAAATGACTCTGTTTCCCTGGATTGCTTGGCCTTTTAAGTGCCTCCTTTGATGCAGTCTCCATCCTGCACGAAGCCTGTTGTGTTAATTAGTTATTTTCTTATCCTGAGATTGTACTGAAATGGCGTGACTCTGTTAACAGTACTTAGATGACTTCTCAAGGACAGCTTTTAGTTGGAAAAACTATTGCAAAAATAGCATCTCTCCAGAATCCAGTTTTGTTCTTTCCCAATCACTTTCTAGGCCAATGTCTCATTAGCTGTGTAATTGATGCTGTTCTGCCTTTCTTGGCTCAACACTGCTTCTGCCTGGTATATGTTCCTTCAGCTTGGGTGTCTGCCAAAATCCTACTCCTTCTTCAATGTCCAACTTAAATGTCACCTACTCTGAAAAGTCTTTCAGGTTCATACTATGCTTTTTTCATATTCTGTCCTGTCCTCTGGGTACGTAGTGTATGCATAGAAGGTGTCTGATAAATATTCATTAAGTTGATGTTAATATATGGCTCAGGAGATTGCTAATTTTATACTACCACAATCTTGGTTTTTTATGTAAACAATAAAAACGTCTTAAAAAGCTATAGTTTTAAAAGCCTTAATAGCATATGCAGAAAACACAGGAGAAAGGTACATTTGTTAAAGAAAAAAAATTTAGACACATGTTGTGCAATTTAGAAAAAAAATTTTTTTCCTAAAATATAGTACATTTAGAAGGACTGTACAAAGAAATAGAAAACAATATAGTGATGATACACGGTAACTAAATTGTGCTTTGGCAATTCATTGCTTCTAGATACCACTGACTTACCTATACAAATGCAGGAACAAGGATGCACAAAACCTAACCCTACCTGTGTTCATATTTAATACACATTTTAGGATTCCTTTTCAGCTAATTTACTTTTCTTACGTTTTACCTGGGTTCTTATTAAAGTTCGTTCTCCCTTATTAATAACTCCTCATTAAAGTTAGTAGTTAGAAATATGCCAGGAGGTAGGAGATAGCCAGTTCACATTTAAGTTTGCTGCAGAAAAGCTGCCAAACATCTACTTCCAGCCTAAATTGGGTGGCCTATAGTTTTACAAACCAAAGCATGGTCATGGAATGCTAACTGAGGTAACCATCCCATAGGAACCGTGACACAATTCATTCACTGGTCAACATTCAGGACCGTAGTTGGAAATCATGCTTGGTTCTGTGCCTTGTAATCAACAGGGAGGGGTCGAGTTGAGAGGTGGCTGAGAGTTTAGCCACAAAGGTGATTAAAGCATTGGGAATGAAGAACTAGGAGGGAATTTAGAGAAACTGGGATTAGTCAGCTTGGGAGGAAGGGAGGATAAAAGACAATTTAATAGCAATCTTTGCATACATAAAGATCCTTAGCAGAACATAGTGTTTTCCATCTCACCTGAGGACAACGCAAGAGGCTTAAACTATAGCTTGAAGGATTTGGGACATAAGGAAGTATCTAGTAGCAAGCAAAACTGGAGTAGACTACTGAGCAATATAGAATTTCCATCTCTGAGGATTAAAAACTATATACTCTATTCTCTGTGGGTGTTTTGAGATGAGTCTTGCTTGATGACAATGGCATTGATTTGATGGCTTCCCAGAATCCCATCAGTCATGTGGTGTTTTTATTTTTAAAAGCTCCTTATGGGCCGCAGGAGAGAAGCAAGTAGACCAGTCAAGTCAGGAAGTACTAGAAGAAAGGGCACCAGGCTGAGAATTCAGGGAGCTTGATTGTTGTCTTGGGTGTGTGGTAATTAATTGGGTGATTTTGTGTTTATCACTTAACTCCTCTGTGCTTGAGTTTTCTCATCTGTAAAATGAGGGAACCCAGCTAAATGACTTAGAATGGAGTTTAAAAGATGGGAAACATCACATTTAGTAAACATAGGTTAAGAGTCTTCTCTGGACCAGCCATTGAGCAAAACCCCTTTACAAATTATCTCATTTCTAGATCATCCTATCCAACCCATTTTACAGATGATCACACAGAAGGCCAGAGAAACTAAGTGACTTACCAGTTTATATAGCTGCTCTCAGAGCTGGGTAGACCCTAAATCTTTTGACTGCCAGGTCAGTACTCTTTCACTGAGCTGGGCCTTTGATAATCATGCTCTGATATAGTATTTGAGATTCTTTTCTACTTTTTTTTAACCTTCACTTCCCTTTTCTTCTTTGCAGAAATGTTTATTGTGCCCTATTAATATGGCACTGTGCTGGGTGCTTGTCAAAAAAGTGGAACTTTGGGAGTGCCTGGGTGGCTCAGTTGGTTAAATGTCCAACTCTTGATTTTGGCTCAGGTCATGATCTCACATGAGATGGAGCCCCACATCAGGCTCTGCACTGACAGCATGGAGCCTGCTTGGGATTCTTCCTCTCCTTCTCTCCTTGCCCCTCTTCTACTTGTGTGCACGCTTTCTCTCTCTCTCAAAACAAATAAATAAACTTTTAAAAAAGGAACTTTGTTGGAGTCTTCAAGGATTTTTAATTCAAAGAAAAAGTGTTTCAGATAGTGAAAGAGCCTTTTGGATTTTTCCAGGCACGTAGATACCTTTAATGGTGTAATAATGCCTCTCTTGTCCCAAGTCTGTGGTCAGAGGCAGAGTAACAAGAGGAAAGGGTGTATGTCCTCCAAGCCTTCGTAAATTTTTCCTTCCTTTCTCCAGACAGTCCCTTCTCCTTTTTCTCTCTCCTCCCAGACCTCTGATATGGACCCCAATGTGACTGAGACATAAGTGGAACTTTCCCAACTCCTAAGACCAGATTCTGGAGCCCCAGGACTGTACTCCCTCCCTGCCCTGGGGCCCAAGTCTGTAGACAATCTTTTAGTCTCCATGGATTTGAATCCCTACTCTGCCAATCACCAACTGTTGACCTCAGATAAGTTATTTAAGACTTCTGTGAAATGGAGATAACAATACCAATATCTACCTCAGAAGGTGTTGTAAGGATTAAGTGAAACAATACCGGTGAGAATATGATTATTACTAAGAAAGCAGTAAGTGTTACCACTCAATTAGTTTTAGCAGTTTTCATTTCCCAGACAGCAACACTACTCTCATCTCCTTAACAATGGTCTCTTCAACCTAGTTCTGAGGAGACCAGACACCTCGTAGGTCCTGTCATTTAACCTGTGCTTTTCTTCCTGAAGGTTAGTCTACTAGGGTGTATTTGTTTGGGGATGGTAAACAGATTGCTTATGTGTTCACGTTCTATAGTCTGACCAACCTAAGTTCAAATCTCTAATGTTTAATTGGAAAAACTTTCTTTTAAGTATGGTAGACACCTTTAGGTAAAGGCTTTGTAACATGTCTGCTGGGAATTATGTATTTAGTTCTGTTCCTATAGAATTGTTCAGGTTGTATGATTATGCCATTAATTATTATTGGTGACAGTAATGGTAGATATGTATTAGGAGCCTCCTCTGTGTCAGCTGAGCTAAATGATTTGCATGTATTATATCTAATTTTTATAATAACCATGTAAAGGAAATGGTCTCATCCCATTTTAGAGATGCAAAAAGTGGAGACCAAGGGAGGGAAAGTAACTTGTCCAAGGTCGTGAGCTATGAAATGGCAGAATCAAAATTTAAATCCAGGTCTCTCTAGTTCAAAAGTCCAATGCCTGTGATCTTTTTTTTTTTTTTTTACCTTAGCTCCCTTTTTACCATCTGTGGTAAGACTAGAGGTCTAACCTCTGGGCTAGGAATAGGTTAGGTTGTAATGGCTTCTTGACTTTACTGGGAATGGTTTCTAGGCCTTATCTAGAAATGTTCCTTATTGCTGGCAAAACAATTCACATACTGCTTAACTGATATTGAACCATTTTTCTTACTAGGAATGTACAACTTTACTTCCTGTTTTGTCTCAATTCTCTTGCCTTTACCACAGTGTGAAAATGTATTAAAACACTGAGAGGTGTTATTTTTAGAAACCAACTCTCTTTGATTTTTTTTTTAAAGGAAATTATTTCTGTTTATCATTTTGTGTCTCCCTGTAGCAGCTCCTAGCATATCAGACATGTTTCATAAATTTGTGTGCAATGGAATGAATCAATGAGATTTTAGTAGCTTTCTTTCAAAGCACTTGATATAATAAAATAAGGTCTGGAGATGAGTCAGATAATCTGTGCTCTAGATTTAGTCTGGCTGCTGTGTGACTTATATCAAGTAACTATTTCTTGATTGGCCCTCACATGCAGTTTGACCTTTGCAAGATGATGGAATTTAATCTAAGTGATTGCTAAGTTCCCTTCCAGGTGTCAACTTTTGTAGCTTTCTATAGACTATGAATGTGGGCATAAAGTATGATTAGCTCAGTGACTTATCTGGAACCCTAGAAACTTACAAATTTGGGAAGCCTTAATGTATTCTAAAAATACTACAGAAATTCTGAACTTACAGATAGGTTCCAAAAGACTACTTGCTTCTAAGCCCAAAAGGGTACTATCCCTGCCATAGCTAATATAATCTTTGGCTGATGGGCTAAGTTGATGGAGACATAGCTTTATATTTTTGAAAATTTATAAATCGAAAGTGTACACAAACATCTATGGACAGCTGAGAAGTAATTATTCTTTCTTACATTGAGTTGTTATATTTAAATCTTTTATATTGACTTATGGTTATCATGCTGGCCAAGCTAACATGTTTTAATGACCAGGAGCTGGAGAAGCTAGTCACTATTGGCCTAATTGTTGTATTCTTGGCTTACCTATGGGATTCTTGGCCGTTAGGCATTCTTCTAAAACTTTCTGGGAGGGGCTTTATGGATAAGATGTGCAATACATTGCACTTTAGAATGGTATATGATAAGAACCAAGGTGATGAAATAATATTTGAGACTTCTGGATATTTCTCAGTATAGGTAAGAAGTAGCATTGTATAAGATGCCTCTGGCTTACTCATCTCCACAGTGACAAGAATTGTCATTTTCAAGGTCTCCTATGCTGTGGGATGAGAAAGAAGTGACCCCACGGAGTAGGTATCTACAATAAAATCTGGGTTAATCTGCTCACAGCTCATTTCAGAGTAGAGCCCTCTCCGGATTGTTGGGAGTAACTAGGTCCCAGTCTCTAGTCCTAGGCTCAGCTATATTCCGGCAAGGCCATTGGCATATGCTGAACAGTGTTTCCTGTGTAGTTGGTCAGTCACCCTGTCTCCAGACAGAGAGACTGACCCTGAAAACTGTAACCAATAGGGCAAGTATCCCAGTTCCAGTGCAGGGCTTGGAATATGCCTTTTTGGTTAGACAAGCCTTTAATTCAGGGCCAGGATCAGATCTGTGTTGTAGATCAGTTGTATCTGTGTGTCCCAACCAGCTCTTTAGATTGCCTCACAGATAGATTAATGGCTTAGGATTTGATAGAATGGTTGTGACCGCTTTCTGGTGCCATCACAGGCCAGACTACATCCTCATCTTGCACTAAAATTTCAACTTTGACTAGGTTGAAACAACACATAGCATTTCTAGCACAGCACTGCATTCTACCCCTGCTCTTCAGAATAGGTTAAACTTTTTCAACTGGATATCCAGGGCTAAGAAGGCATAAAGAATGGGCCTGTATCCAGTTGAGAGGTTTTTACAAAAGGCATTGAATTGTGGGACAGTCTTACACAGGTGACTTTTTGATTCAGCATAACGTGGATTGTATTTACTGAGACTTTTTGATTACAAGCAACAGAAACTAACTCTGGCTAACTTAAAGGAAAAAAAAACAGCAATGTTTGAGTAGATATGGAGTAGGTCATAGAATTGAAGGAAACGTAAAGCAAACAAATTTCAACTAGGACAGCTCTAGAAATACAAGAAACAGAAACTAATAGACAGTCACATCATAGTACCACTTCTGGGATGAATCCACTCCAGACATTTTCTGATCTTTATTGTTTAGCTAATTATTCAGATCCCCAGGAGAGTGTCTGATTGGCTGATTTGGGTTATAAGCCTACCCCTTGGCTTTGATGAGAGTGACTGACTTCAAACAAATCAGCAAGACAGATATTTCTGCTTCTATAGGCCAAGGGATTTATAACAAGAAGCCATATTGTGGGTAGTAGATTATAATAACAAAGGGGATTTTAAAATAAGGATGACACATTGAGTTGGAATGTTTTCTCATCTGTATTTACTTATTCCTAAATATATTCCTTCATGCTTTCTTTCTCAAGTGGACGACCAGCTGCCGCCACCTTTTTCTTTCTCTTTGCTTCTGTTCCTGATTTCTTTCTTTTCCTGAACCGCTCTACTCTACTCTAATCTTGTGTTTTCTCTCTAAATCTTCTTGTCTCTAACCCTATTTCATCTCTCCCTTTCTTTTCCTTATTTGGTCTTGTAGTCCATAACTTCTGTTCCTTTTCCTGAAATTCCTTTTTTTTCTCCTCATCCAAATCAACATCCTAGTGCCCTACTCCCAAGTTTTTATCTCTTCACTGTTAATCTCCAAGGTGTTTTTATTGACCTGTGGCCCAAAAGGCACAATCCCCAAGGGACTTATCTCCAGGCCAGTGCTGTGCAAACCAGCAGCTCTCATTGCTCAACAAGTGCCCTGTGATCCATGAATCAATGGGTAAGAATCCTGCTGGTGAAAGTTTACATAGATATGTTTTGTATGTATATATGAGATGTGCGACAGCATTCAAGCAACCAGTTTGCTCAATGGAGAGATACTTGGATTTTTTTTCTGGCAAGGAAGAGAGTTAAACAGAAAACCTTTCCCTGAATTTATTTCTGTACTAAGTTAATGGACAAGATCCTAAGAAGTTGCATAAGGAAAATAGATTATATTAAAGAGAGAAACTAGGACTGGAGACCAGTAAACAATTAGGCATTAGTATTTCCTGCTGACACATTATTGACAGCAGACACAAAGAATGTATTATGGATGCAGTGATATAACAGAAAGCAGAACCAGGAAAGAGATGGCAATAAATGGTAATAAAATCCAAGTGATTCATATGTTTAAGTGAAAGAAAGGAGAAAGAGTGCTGTGTACATATGTGAAAGAGCAAGAAGATGGAAATGGAGATATGCTGGTGGAAACAAATCAATCAGAAATTTCAGAAGCTGTCCTTGCATTAATACAACATTACATGTTAAACATGAAACAGGGAATATGCAATTATACTCCTCAGATGCAGTGTCTATAATACTTTGGAAAAGTAAAAGCCAGACAATATTAGAGTAGTATTTTTAAAAAGACTAATTTCAAAGATCAAGTCATTGATAAAAGGAAATGGAAGAATTCTAATAGATGAAATGAAGAACAGTTGTAAGTGGTACAAATCTTGAGCAGATTTTAAATGGTACTACCAGTTTAACAATCGTCAAAAAAGGAAAGCAAGATGGTACTATATACTTTGAGTGTTGGCGGATCAACCTGGTCTAAAAAAGAGCAGACCTACCTGCTGTATGCCAAGAACTGTGCTAGGTGCTTTATATGCACTTCTAATTTAAGCCTCACTATACATAAAAGTGAAGCCAAAGACGGGGAATGATATCCATTGGGAGGAAAAAAGCAGAGGGAATTTTCTGAGCCAGTTCCAAAGTCATAACACCGAGGGGGAATAACTTGGTTTTGTCAAGTCAGAGTGAAAAGCCAAAGGCAGCAGACATAGGATATTGTCAGAGGTAAATCACCCAGCCCAGATTGTTTTGTCTTTATTGCAAGGTCAGAGGACTCCAGCACGCTGGCCACATGTTTTCAACCATGGAAATCCCCTAACTTTCCAATGGCTGTGATCCCATAGTTCTGAAGTTTTACTCACAGGATGGCTCTCTTCCAGCTTTCAAATCTCTCCAAGTTGATTAATCATTTTTTTCTTCTGACTCATTCAGGCCTCTAGAACATAGCTGTAGGTACTCGATGGGCTGTGTAGATCAAGGAGGTCAGATAAATTGGCTTGTTAGTCTATAGAAAAACCTAGAAGATATTGCCAGAACATTTAAGCAAAACATTTAACTGTCCTCAGATGCTAGTATGTGGGCTAAGGCCGAAGGCCATTGGCTTCATCATGTGTTTGAAGCAGGATGGTTTCATGTACGCTGGTAAACCTGGGTATGTGTGGGTATTGTAGTTCTTAATGTAAGGTTAAGTATCGTGGGCCACTCAGCCAGGAAAATTCCATTATGACAGCTTATTTTTATATTTATTTAGATGGACTATGGGTCAGATCAGAACCCCCTAATATTAATAACAGCAAACATATAGTGCTTATTATTTGTCAGGTACTTTACTAATTGTTTTCCTTAAGAGACTATAGTCATAGGACTGAAAGGTCAGTTCTTGTTGTCTAAGCCAAGACCATATGTATTGACTACATTATTTCACCTGGCTAATATTCCTCATCATGAAATTTATTTTGGAAGAAATGTTTATTTTATTTTATTTTTATTAAAAAATTTTTAATGTTTGTTTATTTTAGAGAGAGATACACACACACACAGAGTGTGAGCAGGAGAGGGGCAGAGAGAGAAGGAGATGGAATCTGAAGTGGGCTCCAGGCTCTGAGCTGTCAGCACAGAGCCTGACACTGGGCTCCAACTCACCAATGGTGAGACTGTGACCTGAGCCGAAGTCAGATGCGTAACCAACTGAGCCACCCATTCACCCTGAAATGTTTATTTTTAAATTCACGATTATATTTTTAAATTATATTGGAAAGTCCACTTCTTGCTTTTGTAGTGTTTTAATTTCCTGGTTTATTTGTTCAATTCACAGACATGTATTAAGTACCCAAGTGTTCTGGTCACTGAGACATCACCCTGACGTGAAGTTATACATTGTGTTAGTGCTTTGTGATTGGTATGAGCAAAATACTTGGGAAAGCACAGAGGAAGCAACAAATATTTATACAAAGGAAACACTTGAGTTGGAACTTCAAGAATATATAGAAATTGTCCAGATGGACAAAGGGGAGAGGAATATCCTCGACTGAGGGAACAGCGTGTGTAAATGCAAAGAGCTATGAAGAGCATAGCATGTTTAGGGTAGAATAAGGCATTTTTTAAAGATGGGGCTGTGGCCAAAAAAAAAAAAAAAGATGAAACAGGGCAAGTTAGGGTATGCTTGTGATGCAACTTGTATAGCATACCAAGGCGTATCCTATAAGCCCTGGAGGGGCTAGTGGAGGCTTTAAAGAAAGAGTCACTTGATTTGATTATGTTTTCAGGAAGGAAATTCTGATAGCAGTGTGGAGTGGGAGAAGAGGGTAAGCAAGGGACTGGCTAGAAAGCTGTTGCATAGTCTAGAAGGGGCAGTGGGGGTTGGAGGAGCAAAAGTAAGGGGATGGAATTGAGATGCATCTCAAAAGTCAAAAGGGCAGACTGTAATGAATGACTGGTTAGATACAGGGCTTGAGGTTTAGATGATGACCCAGGCAAGGGATTTGAGGTCTCTGGATGGATCATGTCACTTTCATTGAGAAATTCGGAGGTAAAGCAGCCTTGGGGAGTGATGAGGTCACTTTGTGACATGTAGAGTTGAAATTCAGGTGCTAATGAGATGAGACCTTGACATAGAGAGGTCCATTGGGCTATCATAGCATGGGTCAAGAAAGAGAACAGCTGAAAGGCACGTGAAGTGTGGAAAGCTGATTAGATCAATGAAGCAGAAGAGAAAGGGGGCCAGTAGAGAGTATATTCTGTTCAGATTGTGGGTCAGGAACCTATTCATGCTGTGTACAGAGTTTTAGGAATCACTAATTGGGTGTTTCACAACCAGGTTTGTTGTTCCTATGCAAGACACACTTTGGTTTCTGTTATTTTTTACACATGACTAATAACTTTTTTAATGAGGTTGGCAGACTCAGTCAAAGGCTAGCAGGACACCAACCCCCTGTAGGCTGTTCGCTGTATGTGCTGTTTTGGGGAGGGGTTGGAGAATTGTTCTTAGGGACCCAGAAACACATGTTCCCACTCCGCTTTCCCTGGCTGACCTGGATTCCAAACAACTGCGGGCCCTCTGGAGATTTGCAGGCGTCTACACAAAAGGAGTGTCATTTGTATGCAGCCCCTTAACTAATTGTAACAGTCTGTTCCTGAAGTCTCTGAGAAAGCACACAAATTGGTTCTCCAGTACTTGTTCTTTTTCAAGGACACCTGTACGACCCTTCGTCAAATCAGCTGTCCCCTTCCCACTTTATTCACCTGCTATTTCAATTATGTGAGCAGTGATGTATCTGCTGCAAAAACTCCCTGTTCTGGGTAATTTCTTCAGAAGAGAATTATAGAAAAAAAGTATTTCTGTTTTTGAGCCAACTCAGGGATTTAAATCTCTTCCAGCCTGCAGAGCACCTGGAGTCAAGTGTCTGTTCCCTCTTAACTCGGGAAGAATGAGTTGCATCTTGAACTGAAGCTCATAAGCACATTTAGGAACTATGGGCCTATTTCCTCCTGCTGTTCACTGCAGCAATGCAAAATAAGTGAATTCAGATAGTCCACAGCCCGTCTTAAGTATCATAAGAGGGGGCCCAGCAGTGTGCTGGAACTTAGGAGCCCGGTTGTGATGCCATATGATCACTGTCTTAATGCAGGCTGCTGGATCCATCTCCCTCCCAAGTGCCATACTTCCCATTTGCAATGATAATTGACTTACCATGACTTTTTCTCTCGTTGCGCATTGCCCCTAACTTCTAGTGCCTTACACCTAAGAGGCCGATGATAAATATTTGTCAACTGGTTAGATTTTCCAAGTTGTTAGAATATGAAGGCCTCTGAGCTCCTTGAATGTGATCAACTTTACTAACGGCAAAGAAAAGGTGCATGTATTGATTCAAGGTCACAAGCTGGCAATCATGGCATCCACTGGCCCACAGACATATTTTACTTTGATGTCTCGATGATGTCTTTAACAAAATATGAATTCAGGGGCACATGGGTGGCTCAGTTGGTTAAGCGTCCAACTTCGGCTCAGGACATGATCTCACAGTTCATGGGTTCGGGCCCTGTGTCAGGCTCTGTGCTGACAGCTCAGAGCCTCGAGCCTGCTTCGGATTCTGTGTCTTCCTCTCTATCTCCCCCCACTTGCACTCTGTCTCTATCAAAAATTAATAAATGTTAGAAAAAAATAATATATGAATTCAGTGTCAGTATTAAAAAATGGAGACTTATATAAAAATCCAGGTTTTTGATTTCTGAAAATTAGAAGACCTACAACATTGGGCTATGTTGCCCTTTAGAGTGGGCATGCCTCCCCAATCGCCAAAGCCCTCACCACTCCCTACTTTTCTTACACTTGACCCACCTCGCTTATGTTTCATGTCTTGCCTCTGTAGACTTTTCTTTGTAGGCTCTACTAGCAAATTATTTAGAACTCTTAAAAATTAGGATGATGTTTTTAAAATTTACTGTCTTCATTGAGATATAATTGAGATAATAATTTGTATACCGTAAAAGTCACCCAGGTGAAGTGTAAAATTCATTATTTTTTTTATTTATTCAGAGTTGTAAAACTATTGCCACTATTGTGTTTTTAAAAATTTTCACCCCAAAAAGAAATCCAGTACCCATTAGCAGTTATTTCTTTTTCCCCCCACCCCTACCCTCTACCCTACCCCTAGGCAACCACTGATATACTTTCTGTATCGATGGAGTTGGGTTGTTTCTACTTTTTGTTTATTATAAATATGCTGCTATCAACATTCGTATTCAAGTTTTTGCAAAGACATATGTTTTCATTTCCCTTGGGAAAAGTGGCAATGTTGGGTCTTATGTTAACTCTATCTTTTAGCATTTTGAGGAATGGCCAAATTGCTTTCCAAAGTGGCTGCACCATTTTAATATTTCCATCATCAATGTATGAGGGTTCCAGTTTTTCCACATCCTCACCAGCACTTTTTATTGTCAGTGTTGTAGCTGTGATAGTTGTTGTGAATTGCATTTCATTGTGGATTTGATTTAAGTGTGTGTGTGTGTGTGTGTGTGTGTGTTTAATAAAATAAAATTCTTTGCTTTTTAGAAGGAAATGTTGCTGATAGATTATGCTAACCTTACTTATCACTGGAACTTTCAGCTTGGTTTCAACTCTTTTTTTTTTTAAGTTTATTTATTTATTTTGAGAGAGACAGAGACAGCCTGAGTAGGGGAGGGGCAGAGAGAAAGGGAGAGAGAGAGAATCCCAAACAGCCTCTGTGCTGCCAGCACAGAGCCTGATGTGGGTCTTGAACTCACGAAATCATGAGATCATGACCTGAGCCGAAACCAAGAGTCGGATGCTTAACTGATTGAGCCACCCAGGCGCCCCTGGTCTCAACTCTTATAGTCAGACCACATCAAGTGATGCAGTATACCCTGGGCTGTGGTCTATGGAGCCCTCATGAATGGGATTAGTGCCCTTATAAAGGAGCCCCCAGGGAGCTCTGTGGCTCTCTCTGCCATGTGAGGTTACAATGAGAAGAAGGCAGTCTGAAGCCTGGAAAAGAATCAGAACTCACCCATGCTAGAACCCTGATCTTGGACTTCCCAGCATCCAGAACTGTGAGAAATACATTTCTATTGTTCATAAGCTACCCAGTTAACTATACTTTGTGACAGCAGTCCGGGCAGACCAAGACACTGACCTCCAAGGAACGAGGCAGTTGTCCTGCTCCAGACTTAGGTTTTACTTCTGCCCAAAAAACCATAGTTCTCCATAGTCCTTTTTTTCCTTTTTCTTTCACTGAGCTCCAGGACCCCACTCTCATATCCAATGTTGATATATTTTCTTCATCTTACTACTCTCTTCTTTTGTCCACTGCTCTCTCTCTTCTTCCAATCTTTCTCATTTCTACCTACCTATTCTGGCAGCCCCACCCAGGAGAATGGATTCAGGTCTGAGACTCTGGAGATCTCTTTTCTTTTTTTAATGTTTATTTTTATTTTTTAGAGAGAGACAGACAGACAGAGAGACAGATCATGAGCGAGGGAGGGGAGAGAGAGAGGGAGACACAGAATCTGAAGTAGGCTCCAGTCTCTGAGCTGTCAGCACAGAGCCCAATGTAGGACTCGAACTCATGAACCGCGAGATCATGACCTGAGGCAAAGTCGGATGCTTAACTGACTGAGCCATCCAGGTGCCCTTCTAAAGATTTCTTTGATATCATCACCAGACAGAAGAATCCCCTGTGGCCCCTTTGTTCAGCAGAATCTGATATAATCCTCAGATATTTCAACGATCTCATTTCAAATGTTCGGTTCCATTTTCCCCTTAAATATACTTTACTGACAAGGTTTGTAGTTGAGAAAATTTGGCCTCCCCAAGTATAATTCAATATCTGAATAAAAAAAACAGAAGATCTCAGGTTGCATGTGCAAAAGCTACATTCGCCACATTGTTCTGGCCCACTATATTTCTTATTTTTACGTAGTCTGCCAGGCCACAGTCTGACCATGAGAGCATCCATGGAGGCATCTGGAGCAGAAAGACCTTTTGGCTAAGTGTGACACTGAAATTGTGCAGGAACCCCCAGCCCCTCTTTATCAGCAGCAGTGGTTTTTATAGGGCACCCTTCATACCCTGGGTGTTATATCTGCGATAATAAAGACTGCCTCGGATCTTTAGTTTCCTTCATCTCAGAACAGGCCTCGTTGTATATATTTAGAGCCACAGCCCATGCCTATTCTGTCTGTAATGAATGGGATGACTTAAAACAGCACCTTTCACCCCAGGATCTGGAAACCTTTAACAGCTTCAACTCCACACTTCTTACACAACCACTTAAGGATGGACAGACAATAAACAGGACCTTCTGGTGACTGTCTGCTCAGGGAGAATGGAGAGAAAAAGAAGATGGTGTGCACTAGCAGCATAAGCCTTTTTCTCTCAGGCCACTATGACTTCAAACTCATGTGAGGGTCTAGTGTCCTTTTTCTACAACATATGTATATGTATATACGTATATATATGTATATATACGTATATACATATATATATAATCAATACATATGCTTACCTAATACCTCATTGCAAGTGCTTTACTCATCAGCTGCTAGAAGGTAAAATGGTCATAAAGGATGATTATTTCTCTAAATACAGAAGAAGTTAGAGGTTTCAACTGGCACAGGAACTTGCTCTTTATGGTGAGTCACTAATAGAATAAAGACAAAGTGTCCAGAGTACAAAAGGCCTCTTGTTTTCATGTGGCCTAATATTTTCTCACATCCCTGTGTTCATTTACTTCTCAAGGAAACAGACTGTATTCTCATAGTTATCCCAACTCACTCATAGGTAACGCCAGAACTCAAGGACTTTACCCCACGAACACTTGCCTTGATGTTTTTCTTTCTGTAGATTCCTAGAACTGTTTTATGTTTTTCTAACTGAAGCTATCAGAGAAAGCTTATTCATCTTACCTTTGTGTTGGATAGGATGGTAAGAAGCTGAGAAGGAAAAGCAAAGGAACTAGCATTTGCTTTGTCTCAGGCACTGTGTTGGTCACTTTACGTGTTAAACTAAAATGAAACCTAATTCCTAGGTACCATGTCTGGTAAGAAAAGCGATTCCAGTGAGCTTGCCATCTTGGCACGTTTATCATGTGTTCTGTTAACCCGTAGCTGTTCATATGGGATCATGGTTTTAACCTCAGAGATCCACCAGGGCCCTTTCTATGACATCTTTGTGTCTTTCCCTTTAAATGGGGCTCAAGTAAAGCATAAGAGACTCTTAAAAACTGAGAACAAACTGAGGGTTGATGGGGGGTGGGAGGGAGGGGAGGGTGGGTGATGGGTATTGAGGAGGGCACCTTTTGGGATGAGCACTGGGTGTTGTATGGAAACCAATTTGACAATAAATTACATATATTGAAAAAAAATAAATAAATAAACTTGGGGGGAAAATAAATAAATGGGGCTCAAGTACATTGACAAACCCAAATGGCATGTTCTTGCCTCTTGTAAGCTGCTATTTGGTGTTGGGACCCAGCATGGACTTTCTTTTCCTCTCTTCGCTTCTCTCTCTCTCTTTTTGTTCTTCCTTTGTTATGACAAAAACATATTTTTGCTCTTTTAAAATTGTCAATCATAATGTCATAAAGAAAATATTCAGTTTCATCATTTTGACTAAGTCTAATAAATATAGGTTCTATGTAAATTTAAATTCTTTTGAGTCTCATATTTTATTTTTTAAAAATTTGTTTCTGCTCACCACCTCCTTCCCACCCGACCTGAGGCAGCCCAGCCCATGTGTATTTCCCCACTGGTCAAAGACTGTCACATGGTTCCCCTACCCCATCTTGTCTCTCTCTTCATGAATTCTGGGTTCAGAATTCATATTCCACCCCCATCACTTCTGCACTGTGTGAGTCTTGGGCACACACTGCCTCAGTTTCCCTACTGAAGAATACTCGTTGGGCTATTATCAGGATTAAATGACCTGGTAGTGTCAGTCCCATCTCCCAATTCCCCCTGCTTGGGTCTACCCTGCACAGCTAACAGATCAGTTTGTCTCAGCCTGGCCGTGCCTTGCCTCTGAAGCTCCTCTGGGTCCTACCTCCTGTGCCTTGGCTCTGAGGTCCTTCCAGGCCAGTCTGCCCTACTCTTCCAAACCTGTCTCTCACTACTCCCCAGCATAAACTCCCATCCTCCAGCTGGCCTGGCCTAGTCATCATTCCCTAAAGATGAATTTGCCTTCTACACATTACACCTGGCTTAGTCCATCCCGTTTGCCCTGGGTGACTTTCTTTTCTCATATTTGCTCATCAAAAATCGCATCGCCCATCACTAGCTTAGAGAACAGAAGTGACCTCCAGTCTCTGAACTCCTGGATAGTGTGCTAGATGGTACTTATCTCCTGGAAAATGAGGATAATAACACAACTCATTTCCCCTTCTAGACTGTAAGCCCCATGAAAACGGGAAATCTACTTTTTCTTACAGGTCAGTGTTTAATGAATATTGAATAGATAAATAATAAAGCTCTCTTTGTCACCATTTTGTCTTCTCAGTTTGAATTGGATTGCTTCCTCTAATGTCCAAACAGAGGAAGATAGAGTGTGTGTGCAATCGGGATTCTGCTGTACTTCATCAACACACACTTTTTGAGTACCTCCTAAATGTTAGAAACGGTGCTAATTGCTGGCATTAAAAATAAGAATTATAGCTACTATTTACTGAGGGCTTTCTAGGTGCTAGACACCATGCTAAGTAAGTAATTTTCACAATTTCTTACTGAATACTCACGACAACCTTATGAGGAAGATATTGTCAGTGTATTGTCATGTAAGCAATAGGTCAGAGAAGTCAGTAACTTGTTCATGTTCGCCCAGCTCTAGTCAGTGGGAGAGCCAGGATTTGAACCCAGGTTGTCTGCCCCACAAATTTGTGCTCTTAACCAGATAAATAAGATATAGTTCTGGCTTTTGAGTTACGGGGTGTCCAGTAGTGAAGATATGCGAGCTGGTCTACATCTTCTCTGACTTCATCTTGGAACACCGTACTTCAGTCACCTGGCCTTCCCACTGTCCCTTCAGCATGCCAGACTCATTCCTGCCTCAGGACCCTGGAACTGCAGTAGTCCATTCTTACCTGGAATGTTCTCAACCCTGATCTTCACAGCTGGCATGTCTCGTCACCTTAACTAGAAAGTCATCTTCTAGAGATTTCCCTGAACTTCCCAGCTAAAGTAGCACTCTTCTTTCCCACCTCTTCCATACACTCTCTACCCTGATTGCCCTGTTTTATTTTTTTCCAGCGATTTATCACTGTGTGAATTGAGCACATATACTTGCTTGTACGTGTACTGTCTGTTTTCCCTGCTGGAATTGAAGCCCAGTGGTGGCAGGGATTTACTCAGCACTGAATTCCCAGTATTGAGAACAGGGCCTGGCACATAATAGGTGTTTAATAAATAATAGTTATATGTTGAGTGAATGAATGAAGTTTGGAGCAGATAACTGTTTCAGGTTGCGTTCTGCAAAAAGCAGATATGGGGTAGACTTTGGGTGCAAGATGTTGCAGGGATCAACACTTGTGAAAGGAAGGGAAAGGAGCAGGATTGAGCCAGAAGTAGGAACTAAGCTGTGATACAGATCCAACAGAGTTTCAGCCAATCCTGTGGCAAGTTCTATAGTGCCTAAAAATAAAGTACTCCCCCCCACCCACTAGACTAATAAAAAACTAGCATTATAGTTTAAAATCAGGTTTACTCTAGAACTTGCTGTGGCCTTTATACCCACGCCCTCCCCCACTGTGCCTCTTAGTTAAAGGATGTGATCTACTCCTACAAGGGTATGACCTTGGGCAAGGAGGTCCTCTAAAACTGAGGCTGGCAGTAAAGGAGCTGATATTGAGGCTGTCTGCTGACATTGGCCCCATGGCTGTATGGCAAGTCTTTCCTTGAAGGGGCCTTTGGGCAGTGCACTTTAATTTCTGCCAGTTAATGATACCATAAGTTGTATGTACCGTAAGCATCATTATCACTGTTTTTAAGATGTGGTCTTCAGAATTAATTTATATCTAAAATCTGGGACTATATACCAGAAATTTTAAAGCAAATTTGTTACCTTTAACAATCATTGCTTTGATTCACATATGATAATCAATGACATTTCTTTCAGCTTTTTTTTTTTTTTGTAGCCATAATATCTGGTATTATAATTTTTGGAAATGCACCAAAAACTTACCTAGAATTATCATGCCTAGTGACATATCTTCAAGGTGATTGCATTTAAGAAAAAATGTTGGTTTATTTATTTATTTTGAGAGAGAGAGAGAGAGCAAGAGAAAGAGAGCAAGAACAGGGAGGGGCATAGAGAAAGGGAGAGAGAGAATCCCAAGCAGGCTCTGTGTTGTCAGTCTGGACCCCAGCACAGGACTCGATCTCACGAACCATGAGATCATGACCTGAGCCAAGATCAAGAATTGGACACTTAACTGACTGAGCCACCCAGGTGCCTCAAGATGATTACTTGTTTTTAGCCTTTACAAGTTCCAGTAAATAGAAGTTACTTTTTTTTCTTGTATAAAGTATTGTTCAATTTTTTTCTGTTGTAAATTTACTTATACAATTTTTTAGTCTGAAAGCAACTTTCTGCATATGATTTCATATTTTTAATAGTTTATCTTTTTGGTTAGGTCATTGGCATGTAAAATTAATGAGTAACATAACTATAAGTTATCATAGTTGGTGTTATTTGTATTTTCTGAGGTCTAGAGCTTGCTGATTTTTTTTGGATCCAGGCTTTTCCTTCCTTGGAGAATTCAGTTCCCCTTTGTTAACTTATTTATAGTTTTACTGTGGGCATGGTTTGGAGACTTGGTTTTTATTGCTTCAATTGCTCTATAGTAATTGACATACTATACACATTCCAGGTCCCATGTTCCATTTACATGTGGACATACACCACTTGATGACTCACATAGACTATAATGAATCCCCTTTCTTCTGGGATATCTTTGAGATTCTGGCTCATTGTGTTGGTCTGTTCTCCTTAAACATGGGACTGACAGCATAGACTATTGGAAACAACTGACCTTTTATTTCTACTGGCATTTCATCACCATGGGTGCATCACAATCTAATTATGTGTTGATTTGTAATCAACAGAAGCTTCCTCTCATTTAATTTTCTGCTGACTTAATTTTCTCCCTGTTTGGAAACCTCCAGAATTATTATATCAATTTCAATTTCTTAAACAGGTTTCCTTTCACATTGGCCTGCTTCCAGTCCATTATTTATGTATTCATCTACTCTGTCCACCCATGTTATTTGTTTTAAAAAGCAAAAAAAAACAAGACAAAAATGCTGATATGTTGGTGGGCTCTGTGCTGCCATCTGAAATGTTATGGAACGAACTATTTATGTTGTTACTGCTCGCTATGAATTATCTCAATGGCCCATAAATCTCTGCTATATAAGATGGACTTACCTTAAGGGGAAAAAAAATCTTAACCAGAATCCTCACTGAAGTCTGATTTGGCTATAATAAGAATTCATCAAAAACATAGAAGCTGCATTTCCTAGGAAATTGAGGCTTTTTCCTGTATTTGGGAGTGGTAAAGGATACGCCCAAGAACTTGGAACAGATACGGTATTGGCAGACAAACAAAAGATCTGTAGGGTAGGACTTCCTTTTTATTCCCTGAGCTCTCTCTCCTATTGTCTCAGGGAAGATGGGGCAAATACCCAGACAGAAGCTGCTTCAGTATTGTCTTTTATTGATAGGCTGCTTGTGTTCAGTGATTCCTCTGGCCCATAGTGTTGGCTGGACAGTTGGAGGCTTTTTGAAGCCATTGTATTGTTGGAGAATAATTAGGGTGAATGAAGCAGGGGGTAGGGGTTAACAACAATTCTTTGTTGCAAGCAATTGCTAGTCTTGGCATCAGTATTGGTAACAAGGCCAATCTACTGGAAGGAATCGAAACAAAAGATGGAGAGGTTGCGGTTGGTTTGTCTAATCCATCTAGCAAATCCACCCATGCATGGCCATTGTGCCCTGTGAGCTCTCTGGAAATGCCTTTGGTCACACTGCATTCCAAGCCAATGGGTGGGTGATCTCTGGACAGTCTTGTACATGAATTTCCTAGAATGCTTCCCATAGCAAAAAAAAAAAGGGGGGGGGGCGGGATGCACAGGTGTTGCCTTGGCAATTAATCAGCATACTTCATAAAGAAAATAATCTCCTAACATTTGGGTAGTTGAATGAGGGTGGTATGAAAGGCTTATGATCTTTCCCTTCGAAGGAGGTGTCAGAGAATACCCTGACACAAAAGAGTTGAGATGTGTTGACTGATACCAAGGTGAAAACACCTAGGCAAAACTATGTCTTGCATCTTCACTGTCTCCTCCAGCCTCTCTAGGCCAGTCAGGCCTTGTCCTGATCCTAGGGGTCTTAGTTCCACTTAAATTGTGATTTAGAGGACCCCCAGTCAGGCTGAGGTCTAGCAAACTGGGGTGGCTATGAATTTAATACTTCTAAGAGAGTGGTTCTTTCTGGAAGGCTTTACAAACTGGATGCCTGTCTCCCTCCTCTGATTTGGGGAACTAGCCCTGCTGCTAAGTTTGAGTCAAGTAGACTTCCAGCTACGGTTGATTAGATTCATAATGTGTCACTAGTACGTGGCTGTGGTACCTTCTATGGGGGCCCCGTTGCCTCCTTGGAGCCCATCATTCAGATTGTATAGCATTGGTGGGATTTGCTAGTGTGTGATGAGGCTTATGTCCTTCCCCCAAATCAGCTTTCCAGCAGGGGTTCCCAAGCATGGGGTGGCCTGCCTCAAATATTTGTTTCAAATTGTACAACAAAAGTTATCCTGTATATCTTTTCCTGTTGCTTTATCAAAAAGGACAGAAACACAGAGGCATTTGGGAGGTAGGCCTGTCTCCAAGGAGATATTTTGACCTCAGGCACCTAGCCCCAAAAGGTGAATTCCTGCTCTCACATACTGAGCAGGATATTAATCCCACAGTCTGATTTAAACCAATGATGGCTTACATTTGTGATCTCAAACCAGGGATGTTCAAGATCACTATTAAACTCTAAGCAGTGAGGCAGAGGTGGTGTTCACCTACACATTATTTTGAGAGTGCACCTGACTTGTTGGGTGCATGTGTGCAAGAGAGGAGTGTGGGTTTTCAGGGAACGGGGGAAGGTGGTATGGATAGTAGAGGAGGGGAGTGCAGCGTGCTTACTTTAGTTTGTCAGCTGTCCTGGAAAACTGCCAAAATGGATGAGCTACAACAAGCCTTCAGGGTTTTTGTAAGCCAAGGAGACGCAAGGCCCCTCCTTTTAAAAGGCTGTATGGAATTTAGACTTAAAGTTTCATGTGTATTTGGTTTGGGGCAAATGTGAAATCCCAGAACTTTCCTCAGAAAAGTGTTAGCTCCCAGGAACCCACAGTGGGCCTAACTCCATGGACGGAAGTGTGTCCTGAGGGAGAAGAAAGAATCCGTCCCCACCTTTCCATTTAGCCTGCTGGCTCTGTTTGGCCAGCAGAGAAAGATTGATGAGAACCCTGATTAAGTTTGTTTCCATGGCCTCCAGCAGATTATTGGCAAGGCCTGAAAAAATCCTTTTGATATGGGTGGGGGGAGTTCCTGTAGATGGGGGGAAGGGAAGGGACTAAATCTTCCTAGCCCAAATGTGCCATGATGTATACAAACATAGCAGCCGGGTGAATGAGCTGAGCATTTTTTACAAGGCTAGGCACCGCCATCACCCTAAGGGAGAGCGAATCTGGGACATTTAAAATAAGGCGGCTTTCCTATGGCAAGAAGAGCTTGTAAACCCAGTGTGGTTGTGATTTCTGAAAGAGAACTCAATGGCTGGCTTTTTCTAGGCCTGAGTGGTATCTTTTATTGGCAATCATGTTCCAAGTTTGATCCCTCTGCAGTGTGACTTTGGTCTGACGTTCACATCATGAAAACTCCAGACTATTTGTGCTGTACTCCCAAGTAATGTTGACATTTGTGGGGAGGGAGTAAATCTGGATAAATACAACTCTTTTCGTGGCATTATTAGAAATATTACTAAAAAGAGCAAAAAGTGTTTTCAGGGCTAAATGGAAGCAAAATCTTTCTTTGGAATTTTGAAAGCCTAGGTAGGTGGCTGGGTAAGCACTTTCCTGCAGCCTGTTTGTTTTAGCCCACGGTGGTTTCTGAGGAGTTTTAAGAGATTCTCTGATAGAGGACACAAAAACACTGCTACTGCGACGGCCATCTCTCTTGAGGCTGTCCTTTCCTCCTGTGACTGGAAATTTATATAAACTTTTAGGACTTTTCTCAAGAATTACAGTATAGCTAGTCTGCCTCGAGCTTTGAATTTTCTTTGAATTTCACTATCAAAAGTGGAAGAACAACTTTTCAATATAGAACTGGAAGGAGAGGTTAGTTTACCCCTTACTTTTTGCACATTTGGAAACTGAAATTGAGAGCAGTTAAGTGACTTGCCTGCAGTTACCCGACTTGGTTCATATGGGAACAGAAACAAAAAACTCCAGTTTCCTGATGCCTGGTTTATCATCACCCTGTGGGCTATGCCCATGAGAAGGAAAGTTCAGTTCAGGTTCTCTGTAACTTTAAGAACTTGGAGGAATATATCAACCTTAGTAGAAACAGCTAATCAAGATAACCTTATCATTCTCAAGGGAACACAATTTTAAGGAGAAACACTTGGAGTAACCTGATTTTAGACTGCAATGCTAATCTTCACTAGTCTAGCAGGGAGATCTTTTCATGTTGTTGTGTGAATATTTGAACATTTTCTTTTAACCATAAAAGCACTTTATTTGAGAATGAACACTAGCACTCTAAGACAAGCTGGTTACACAAGCCCTTTACACAGGGGGCCACATACACATCAGTGAGAGCCATAAACCAGAGAAGGGAATAATAGTGTGAGGAGATGGTCCTCGTGGTACTTTATAGTTGACAGAATGCCTTCACACACATTGTTTAAGCGACCCTCTAGGACGGTTTTGTGAAAGTTGGAAGAACAGACCTAGGTGCTGTTTTCTAGTAAACCAGATCACAGCTCAGAGACACCGAGCCACGTACGCAGCCTAGCTGGGAAGCTACTGACTGGGGACTCAAACCCAGGCTTTCTCTCCAGGCTACAACTCATTTCATTACCTCCTTAGACCTTCGCTATAGAAGGGATAACAACGTTATATAGAAATCCTTGTTTTCTCTGTTTTTTTTTTTCCTCTCTTCTTCAGGGCAGAAAGTGTAAGTGGCTACACTGTCCACGCCCAGTCCTAGGTGATTTCACTTCCTGGTTTGTATTATTGTACCCATGGTATTTACCTTCATGGAAGTATTTGCCTTACCTTATATTCCTCCTTGCATGGAGGAGTAGGTCTTTTAAAAATCCTTAAAATGGGTTTTTGAGGTTCTACCCCTTTCTCCCTCACATCCTAACTGCAGACCTAATGCTTTCTGGCTTTCCATTCAAACGAGAAAAGGACTATTGTAATTGTTGGTGATGCCTCCTCAGGGTGCCAGCATAAATGAAGGAGGTTCTTTTTTAGAAAGGAAAAAAAATGCAATTAGCAATGTTCTTGATTCTCACCCCCGCCCCCCACCGCCGCTTTTAACACAAGCGGTCATTTGCTTGTTTCGCGTACAACACTAGGTGGCAGAATGACTACACCACAAAGTAGGGTGTCCTTTGTTTCTTGCTACTCTAGGGGCTGGGACCTGAATAGTGAGGCATAAACCATCTGTGGCCGCATGAGATCCGACCAGACAACCTGGCCAATATTTTCTTGACAGGGAACTGGCTGCAGTGATTCTAAAACATATGCTTCCAAGATACTGCCTTTAAGGTTTCCCTCTTTCTTTGTTTTTTCCCCCAGCTCCCCAGCATTTTAAATTTTTCTGCCCCATTGCATTCATGTAGCAGAGGGCAGACAGGGCCTGCAGGCAGCTGCTTTGAAATGGCAGATTGGGGTGGATGCACCCAGTGGCGCTGGCACTCCAGCCCTGTGTGCCAGTGGCTCATCGAGGGTCTGGGGGAGAGTCACCTGAGCCCTTGCCCTGAGTGCTGTCCGTCGCTCTGGCTGAGGGGCAGCAGTGGCCCGGCTGGGTCAGCTTGAAGATGCTGCCTTCACCAACTCAGGTGTACAAAGCAGGTTTTTGTTTTCCGAGAACAGCCTGATGGTGGTTTGGCTCTTTTCTCCTGTAGAAATAGGGCTGCATGGTCTGGGGAACATTGCCCCCAGTTTTTGTTTTCTAACCATGCACTGGTGTCTCAGCACACTCCGAGGGTCTGTTACCCCAGGCACTTCACATGCCACAGGGGGCACAAGGCTACATCAAGCTGGGGCACCAGTTTTGTCCTGCCGTGTTGCGAAGCACAGGAACTTGGGGCACAGAAATACTTCCTTGAGTTTTTGCTGAAAAAGAAAAGAGTAGCATTAAAACAAAACTACATACGTACAACTCATGATAACACCAAGTAGACACTACGTAAAGGAACTCCAGTGAAATCAAGTCTGAATGTATAAAATTGATCATAAGGATTTTATTTTAATTATGGAAGCATTCTGTACTTTACAACTGGAACCACAATTGGATTTCATTAAATAGCAAGTTCCTGATGTGAATTGTAAATGGTTCCATTTACAAACATGAAAAGAATAAGTATTTAAACCTTGACTTTTCAGGAACCCGCTTGTCGCCTAAAACAAAGACTAACTGGACTGTAGTTTTACAGACGTACTCATCTCACACTCTCTGCTACTTTCCAACTGGGAATCTCAGGGTAGCTTTAGTTTGTAGTTGGGGGTGCTGGGATTACCCTACTTTTGCAGAGAAGGCACTGGTGACTTGAAGGGCTTGCTGAGGTGACGCAGGTGAGTGGCTGGGGATCAGGATTAGCCTGTTGATTGGGGGAGGGGGGGCTTTGTTTATTAGTTTGCCTGCCAAGGCTGCTACTCTTTCATAAAGAATAAACTGTATGACTCTTGAGAATACCTGAAACAACACCTATAAATCAGACCAAGCATATCAATCACAGGCCACCACCATAGTGATGCTTTGAAGCTAGAAGATTGTGAGACTTTCTTGTTTGTTAAGAATGAAATGTCATAAAAATTCCAGAGCAGGGTTCAAATTTCCAGGGGGAGGGGACCTCTTTATTGTTTCCTCTAATAGCTGCTTTGGTGCTTTAGTGAATCAATGTGTTGCACAAAATAACCCTAGATGCAGTCTCTGAACTATAGCCTGGCTTTGCTCCCACTTTTGTGTTTAGCATCCATTCTGAATTACTTATGATATTTTTGCTGTTGTTTGTCACTCCTTCCTCCTCACTGCCACCACCCCCCCCCCTACCATTTGTTCTGTCTTTATTTTCACACCCTCCAATTAATTGGTATCTTCTGCTCTTAGGACTACAGCAAATGTGTCTGTGCATTTTTATGTGGATCTTCACTATGCAGGCCATGCTTTTAAGTTTCTGGAATAGAACAATGGCAAAAATGAGTCACGGCTTGCTTCTATATTTGTTTCTGAGTCAAGAAGCTTAATTTTCTCATTATAATTTTCAAGGTATGGAGCTGTGTAGTTTACTTTTAAGGGAACTCAAATTTAAACAACTTCTTTAAATAGATACTTTTCATATATTGCAGCATTCTCTGGGTTTGTATTTCCAAAATGAACAACACGGTGGTAGTGGTTTTATTATTTTTATCTGTAGGGGGAAAAAAACATCCAAAATGGGCAACATTCTCTGGGACTAGGCTTTTTAGGTGTTACCCAGACCTGCACATAGCCTTAGGATAATCAGCATTAATTCACTGAGGGCCTTATACCTACATCTAAATGACATCTCAAAACCAGAGACCTGAGGGGCTGGGGTCTAACTCTAAGAAAATAGGAGAATAGAGGTGAGGGATAGTGGGCATCCCTAGGAGAGGAGAGAATGTTGGCAAAACAGGATGACAGAGGTGAACTGGATGCACAGCCGCAGTGCAGTGGCAGAGTTGTGAGCAAAGTGTGACCAAAAGTTCTGGTCCCTGCACCCTCATGGACACAAGCTAAAGACACCCGTTTACTATGGTTTTCAGCGTTAAAGAGCCAACTAGTGTTCCCGAGTCGCAGTTTATTGAGCTCTCCAGTACAGCCTCATAACTTACATTAATTGGGAGGAAAATGCTTCCAGAGAAAAGAGATGCTGGACAAAACAACTTCGTCTTTGACCAGTTGTCAAGGTCCTGCTGTTTGGAGTCACTGACAAGTCCTTGGCTCTTGTATGACAGACCCAAAGAAAAAGAAGTGATTCATCTTCTTCTCTTGCACCTTTCAAGGAGGAATTTTTTTTTTCTTTAAGACAGATTTTGTTTATGGACTTAACGTCACTGGCCGTGGCCAGTGGGTTCAGACTCTATAATTTACTATTGTGCTCCTCCCCCACTAAGTGTGTGCACCTCGACGAGCGCCATCCCATTAAAATTCCTTCTTAAAAGCATAAGGTGAAAGAGCCAGGCATGTGTTGTTTTTTTAGAGGGGAGTGTAGCCACAGAAGGGAAGAGGTCCCAATCCTTTTCTCTTTTAAATGCCGGTAAATAGCTTGAAGCCTGTGGAAACTTTTTGAAGGAATGTGGAAGAGTTGTCAGTTGGCTCTCATGTTTAGGAGAACAGAATAAAGGAAATAATTTTAAGAAAAGAGACTTTCCCATGATGGGCTTCTGTTCTCTGAAGTGTTCTGCAAACATCCCATCTATTCCTCTGTGTGCACAAGCCACCTGAAGTGGCCTCGGTGTCTGCTGGGCCCAGCATCTTTGCTCATTGCTGTGATGATTGTTTTCAGACTTTAGTGCTGTCCTTTCCAGCTCAACCCTTATGAAAATGTGAAATGCTGTTGTGGTTTTCTTTTTTTTTTTCTTTTTAAAGATTTGAGGATCACTTTTTTTTAATTATTTTTTAGAGGGAGAGTGTGTGTGAGCAGGGGAGAGGGGCAGAGGAAGAGACAGAGAGAGAAAGAGAGAGGGAGAGGGAAAGAGAGAGAGAGAGAGAGAGAGAGAGAGATAATCTCAAGCAGTCTCCACGCTCAGCACAGAGCCCGATGGGAGGCTTGATCCCACAGCCCTGGTTCAGTCATAACAGACACTGGTGTGTTTCCCATAACATCTGAAAGAATTTTTACATAAATGTGTTAGCATAACATCTTTAAATAACACTGTTCTTTCTCACTATTGAAAACACCAGTGTCTGCTATGCCTGAACACAGTTCTCACTCAGCCATGCACATAAAGATTGACCTGTCTGCCATTTGGGGAAGGCTTTGTAACCTGTGAGGCACAGGAAGGAACTGATTTTTATTGAGAATTTAAAAGGAGTGTCTTTCACAGCCAATAGCCTTTCATTTTTGAGTCCCTTAATTCTAAAGGGTCTTTTGCAGCTTCTACAAAAGAGAAAGAGCTCAAATTCCTCTTTTAATCCTACAGCCTGAAGGAATTGAGTATACCTATAGCCAGGCAGCTAAAACTTAAAAATAGCAAAACAATTTAAACACACACACACACACACACGCACACACGCACACACACACACATTTAATTGTATTTCAGCTGTGGACATTTTGAGCTTAGAGCATGATTAGGTTCTGGTTTTCCTGGAAATCGTCTTTGTAGGAAATACAGGTCTCAAATGTAGGTCTTGAGAAATTGAATGCGGGGATGGAGAAATAGGAGCCATCTAAAAATAATGTAAATCTACCTTGGAATGTATTTTTGAATTTACATGTGAATATGGTCCTATCTTAGATTCTGGAAATTCAATACACTCCCCCAGGCCCTAATCTATTTTCCTACTTCTCCTTCACTACCCATTCTTCCCTGCGTGCATGCATGTGTGTGTGTTGCACACACACATATTTTTGCCGAATAATGGACAAATAGACACAGTATTGTTAATTGGGTCATGCTTAAATAAACTGTTTTGCAAGTTGTTTCTTTTTATGTAAAAACATTGCAGAAAGAAATATACTGTATTCTTTTTTAACAGCTTCCTATGAAGTCATATTGAATACATACATACATATTATGTGTATTTTTAACCCATTTGTTATTGATGGGCAGTTAGATGATGCCTAATCTTTCACTATTTCAAGCAGTGCTGCGTGTTATGTTCTTTTTTTTTTTTTTAATTGAAAAGGAACATTCCTCATTGTAAATTTGGTCAAATTCTCCATTCACAAAGGTAGAAAAATATGAAGAAGAAAATAAAAATCACTTACTCATAATTCTGTAACCAGAGATATCTTTAACATTATCATGAGTTTCCTTCCATGCTTTTTTCAACATATTTGTGCAAGTATTTACAAAACTAATACACTGTATTTAGTTTTGGTCCTATATTTTTCTATTTAACATTTTACTTTAGGTATTTTCTCACATCCTTAAATCTTTTTTTGAACAACTTGTCTACATGTTATGTTTTGTCTGCTGTGAGTCGTCTCTTTATGTCCTTTGTTCATTTTCCTACTGGAATGTTAATGTGTGTTTTTATATTGATTTATAAGAACTCTTCATATAGTGAGACTATTAACCTTTTGTCTCTCTTGTTTCAATTATTTTCCTTAGTTTTCCTTTGTCTTTTAATTTTGTTTATGGAAACATTGATATATACAAATCTTAAATTTTTATATAATCAAATATGTTAGTATTTTCCTTTATAGTTTCTTTTGTTTAGGCTTAAAAGGATTTTAAAAGAGGTAGTAGTAGTAATAATAATAATAATAATAGACACATTTTTGGGAACTTAGCTACCATGTCAACTCTTATAGATGTAAATTTATATATATTTACAGTTTATAATGTATCTGTGAGGTAGGTAATGTTATCTCTGTTTCACTGATAAGGAAATTAAGGCAGAGAGAGTCATATAAATAGAAGTGGCATAAACCCAAGCAGTCTGGTTGGTGAACCCACACTCTTCCTCACTTCTTTTATTGCCATATGTTTTACTGGTACGTTTGTTAAGCCTCAATACTGTACTAAATCCTACTCTGTCTCAACAATCACTAAAAACAAAGAAGAAGTAAAATACCCAGATCTCCTCCTAGTGTTTTAAGTAGTTTTAATTATACTTCATCCTAATTTGTCTGGCTGTCACCTTGATGTGTGGTATGAGGTGGAGCTCAGATTAAATTTTTTCAGTTAGTCAGTGTCACCAATATGTTAGCACCTCTTTAGGAATTTGGAAAGGACTCACCTTTTCTAAGAAGTCTTTATAATTAGTGCCGTTTCTTCAGTTACATTTCTTCAGAGCTCTTGGTTTCTCCAGCAACTTTGGTCTGCATAATTTTGTGGAATCTCATGTTGCCTGAGATTAAAAGGTTCACAAAACAAGAAAGATTAACTCTTCATGTTGTTTTTATTCACTGTATAAGAATAGGATAAGCGACTCTTATCCTAGGCTCAATGAACTTGCTCTTCCCACTTCTGAATTCAGTATATCCATGAACTTAGATAAGAAAACAATTACATCTCCATTTTCACTAAACTTTGTAACTGAAATTGACCATTTCCTTGGGTTTTAACTGTAGACAACAAACTATGGTAGTATTAGCAGTACCCATGATTTTAAACTATGGATATTTAAGGGGCGCCTGGGTGGCGCAGTCGGTTGGGCGTCCGACTTCAGCCAGGTCACGATCTCGCGGTCTGTGAGTTCGAGCCCCGCGTCAGGCTCTGGGCTGATGGCTCGGAGCCTGGAGCCTGTTTCCGATTCTGTGTCTCCCTCTCTCTCTGCCCCTCCCCCGTTCATGTTCTGTCTCTCTCTGTCCCAAAAATAAATAAAAAACGTTGAAAAAAAAAATTAAAAAAAAAACTATAGATATTTAATATTACATTTTAGTTGTTTGAGATATTTTGAAATATTTTTATGCTTATCACTACTTTGACATTATAGTATTCGTATTAGATCCACTATTGGATTTTGCTGTGTAATGGATTAAGAAGTGTATTTACTAACATTTTACATATTCAAAAATTATTTTCAAAACTGGGTTTCTATAAAACTGATTTTCTTTGTAGTCCTATGTATTTTATGCACTTAGAAACACACTTTTTGAGAAGAGGTCCACAGGCTTCATCAGACCACCAAAGGGATTCATGGCATAAACAGTATGAAGAGCCTTTCTCTATTTGAATGCAAGGTATCCCATTGGGCTTTATAAATACTCATTAGGTACTGAGTGATCAAGAGGTGATTTGGGAAGGGCTGAAAACAGTCCAGCATATCCCTCTCTCTTGCCTTGATCCTTTCATGTCTGGAAGAGTTCTCTTTATCATCCTAAATAGAACTGCTTATTCTCTTCTTTCTCCTTCCCCTTTCCTACTCCCCCCCACTTTTCACTTAGTACCTCTCTTTCTTCCTACTGTCTTGTTCGTTTCTCTCTCATCCTCTTCCTCCTTCACTTTGCTTTTTCTCCTTTTCTTTTTTTTTTTAATGTTTATTTATTACTTAAAAAAATTTTTTTAACGTTTATTTATTTTTGAGACAGAGAGAGACAGAGCATGAACGGGGGAGGGATAGAGAGAGGGAGACACAGAATCTGAAACAGGCTCCAGGCTCTGAGCTGTCAGCACAGAGCCCGACGTAGGGCTCGAACTCACGGACTGCAAGATCATGACCTGAGCCGAAGTCGGCCGCTTAACCGACTGAGCCACCCAGGCACCCCTAATGTTTATTTATTTTTGAGAAAGAGAGCGAGAGAGCATGAACAGGGGAGGGGCAGAGAGAGAGGGAGACACAGAATCTGAAGCATGCTGAGCTTACAGCTCAGAGCCCTTTGTGGGGCTCAAACCCACCAACTGTGAGATCATGACCTGAGCCAAGGTCGGACACTTAACCCAGTGAGCCACCCAGGGACCCCTCTCCTTTTCTTGCTGTACACTCTCTGAAAACATTAATATATCAAGGAGTTTGTGTTTCAGCCATTTTCAAACAATGTTTCCTCTTTGGGGTCTAAGAATGAATTTAGGACCAGGGGTAAACAAAAGGGTTGATAAAAAGGGTTAATAATATCAACCAAAAGTTGAAAGCAAGATCTGTCAAAGATAAATGTAAGGTAATTACCTGGAGATAATTAAGAATTGACCTTAGAGGGCACCTACCTTGCTACTTGTCTGGCCCCAGGAAAGAGCATGTGTACCTCAGCCTGGCCCCATTGTTTCAAGGCCTGCTTCCATATCTGACTTACCCAGCTTCTTTTATAAACTGCTTGCCTCATAAGACAACCATTCACTCTTAATTTTCACAGTACCCACATGGAAGGACCTGTTTTAAAAGAATTAGACAATTAGACTGTCTTGTTGAGTTGCGGTCATTTCTTTGGGATTGGTTCCAAAGTATACATATTTATGGGCAAAAGTTATCACAGGTTTTTTCACCAAAAGTGGAACTTCTGATGCCTGAATAAGTTAGGGTTTAGTTTCTGAAACGCTCATGCTGTGGTTTCACCTATCTGCTGAAATGTAATAGCAGTTCATCTTAGTCATTGGTCATGGATACCTACTGATACAATCTGTATAGAATCTGCTATAGAATCTGTCTTCTTTTTCTTAAAGTAAGTTCTAGGTCTGGGATAATGCCATTTTTTCTACACTAAAAACATTAGCTCGTCTTACAGCTAACATAAGCTGAAAATTAGAGGTGCCTGGGGGAGGGAAATGAGGCAGGTGGATTGTTTACATGAGTGCTATAGTTTCACTTTTTATGCACCAGTCACCTTGGAAGAATTAATGCCTGTAAGTTTGCCAATCAGATTGCTCCAGTCATCTCTAAACATTCCATTTGGTTTATTAGAATAATAAATACTGTGCAAAGAAAGTTCATCTGGATCCAGGACATTATACTGTGGTCAACCAAAAAAATATGTGCTGCACCCTATCTCTGACTAGATTTGGTCATGTGATACACTGAATTTGACAAATGGCTACAGATTTACCCTATTTGGGCATTGAATTTGTGGGCTGGTACGTGGAATTGTAGCCCTTATAACTGAAGTCACACCATCTTTGTAACCTGTCCTGGCCAATGTTGGTGGCCATTTCCCTGGCCATTTCTGTCATGCCCTTCAACATCTGATGTCTGCTAAATGTTCTCTGTGGGGAGGAGTAAGGGGTCTCTCTACACTCTGCCAGATAGATTTGGGTATCTGAAGTCACATTTTCGACTTATCGAAAGGTCCATGAAATGTTTCATCTGATTTGATGACTGTGACTTTGTATTTACTTCACTTGGGGACGTCTCAGTTTTTTATGTCTGCCTTTCAGGTCCTCGCAAGATCTGTTTCTTCTCCTCTGAGTCAGGCTTGTTGTAGCTGTTCCCCAGATACCTCTACCGCTTCCAGGGAAATAGCCCTGTGAAGCACACTGCTCAGTCATTATACATTGATATTTCTCCCAAGCTCTTTTCCTTATCTGTAGTGTCCCTTTTCTCTGTGGTCAGTTCATCACCCTACTGTATTTCCAAGGCATGGGTTAAATCCCGCCTCCTTCATGAGCCTTTCCTATTGTCTTAATCTTTCACCAATCCCTCTTGCCACTACACTTCCACAGATCTAACAGTTGGTACAGAAAGATAAACTTCAGCGTGGGAAGCAACCTAATAGATTACAATAAATACTAAAGTTATCAATGTAAATTCTGGTTTTCCTCACGTAAGCTACATATTAAAGAGATTGTAAGTAATTGATATTTCTCAGGACAAAGTTTATACATAACATTTCATTGCTTGGGATATAGGATTCAGGGGAAAGTAATAAAATCTGAAAGAAATTATAAAATGATCAATGCACTAATCAAATTAATTGTAGTGTTAATTACAAAGGGAAAAATGCCTTCAGTGTCTAACAATGGCAAAGTGACTAGGTTTGACTATAATATACACACTGAATGCACTATGCATTTATTGATAACAATTTAAAATTAAGTGATGGGGGCACCTGGGTGGCTCAGTCAGTTGGGCATCTGACTTCAGCTCAGGTCATGATCTCACGGTTCGTGGGTTTGAGCCCCACATTGGGCTCTGTGCTGACAGCATAGAGCCTGGAGGTGCTTCGAATTCTGTGTCTCCCTCTCTCTCTGTTCCTCCCCTGCTCATGCTCTGTCTCTCTCTCTCCTTCAAAAAACAAATTTAAAAAACATTTAAAAAATAAAATTAAATTAAATTAAGTGATAACTTTTGAAGACTCTGCATTGATAAGAATTTTTGTAGAGTAGTAAGCTATAAAAGCAGAATACAAAATCATAAAAATGTGTATATTTGAATCAAGATGAGAAGGGAACATGGATAAATGTTAACAGTTGATTGTTAAGGTTATGGGATTGGTAAATTTTTTTGAAATATTTCTGTTATAGATATTATAAACCCTAAACTTTATGTATATAGATATATTAAGAGCTTAATATATTTTCTGTGATGATTTTTGGTCTCCTAACTTGTCAAGCACTGTGAAAATAGTCTGTGTTTTTTATTTCTTCCATACCCCATGTTTTTAAGAGAGTAAATTGCTGCAGCCACTATTGAAAACAGTTTGGAGGCTCCTCAAAAAATTAAAAATAGAACCATCACATGATCCAGCAATTCTACTTCTGGATATTTGTCCAAAGAAATGAAATCGTGATTTTGAAGAGACACCTGTAACACCATGTTCACTGCAGCATTATTTACAATAGCTAAGACACGGAAATAACCCAAGTGTCCATCGATGGATAAATAAAGATGAGGTGTGTAATATTATATATATATAGTATATATATTATATGTATATATATGTATATTATATATATAATATATATACTGTAACATATAATGTATATATTACATTATGTGTAACTATAATGTATATATAATATTACATTATACTGTATTATATGATAATAAATATATATCAGTAATATTCCATTATATGTATATATGTATACATAAAAACAGATGAAATCTTGCTAATTACAACAACATGAATGGACCTTGAGGGCATTATGCTAAGTTAAATAAGCCAGACAGAGAAAGACAAATACCATATGATCTCTCTTATATATGGAATTAAACAACAACAGCAGTAACACATCAACAAACTCGTAGATCCAGAGAACAACAGTTTGGTGGTTGCCAGAGGGGGGTGGGGTAATGGGATCAAAAAGTGAAGAAGAGAAAAGAAAAAAAAAAACCTCCTTTAAAAAAGTAATAAATAATGGGGTGCCTGGGTTGCTCAGTCGGTTAAGCATTTGACTTCAGCTCAGGTCATGATCTTATAGTTCTTGAGTTAGAGCCCTGGTCGGGCTCTGTGCTGACAGCTCAGAGACTGGAGCCTGCTTTGGATCCTGTGTCTCCTTCTCTCTCTGTGCTCCTCCCCTTCTCATGCTCTGTCTCTCAAAAATGAATAAAGGTTTAAAAAAAAGGTAATAGTAAAAAAAGAACAGATGTTATCTCTCCAAAGAAATATTTAGTAATCAAGAATTACCAACAAATGTAATGCAGTTTAACTTTGGGAGAAAGAAAGATTTGTTCTTCTCTAAGACTATATGCATTATTTTGGGGGTGCATATGTTTTTAAAAAGTCATGTCTTCTCTGTCACCTGGAAAAGCAGAATATCAAAGAACAATTAAATAATCTCTTGATTTATAAGATGAACACTTAATATGCATCAAGAGTCCTCACTGGGAGTCTGGAGGTTTATAATCAATCTGTAAAAATATACAAACACAAAATGGTGGAGAATTGCACAGTAGATAGTTAATGCCTTTGATTAATGGATAGATGTATTAATTATAAGGAAAGTAAAGACATTCAAATTAAAGGATGCATTTTGAATACTTACCATGTGCAAGACATGATGCTAAATATTTAGTAGTTTGTTTCATATAAATATTTGTAAAACCCAAAAAGTTATTACTACTCACCTTTTAACGATGAAGTGTCTGAGATTCAAAAGTAGGAGTTGCGGGATAACACATGGTTAGTAAGATTTGAAACCAGTTGTTGGTTTGGTTCTTTGTTTTTTCTTACTCCAGAAGCATATTTCTTTAGTCAGTAATAAAATTACTGTGACCCTGGAAAGTTCCCATGGACTTTACATCTTAATAAAATTTAGTCTTTTGGTTCACTGACTAATAAAATAATGTGTGGGTATATGTGTGTTTATTACCAATGATGATTTCTATAGTCCCTTCAAAATATAATTTATTTTATAAAACTAAGTCATCTCAAGGACAGCATCCACAATGTAGACCATCCTGTTAGATTGTGTATGTGTGTGTGTTTGTGTGATGTCAAACAGTGAATGTACCTTTCCCACCGTATTCCAACTCAAGGCTTTCCCACAGGTTGCCTGTTTGAGGGCAGTTCATGACCATCCCCACGAGACAGTTTACTTACTGGAGAGTATTGTTTTGTCTTTCACACACAGATACTGTTTGAATTAGACTTTTGTGGTTGTGAGGAATAAAGACCCACTGAAACTAGCTCAAATGAAAAGAAGGTTTACTGACTGCAAAGGAGGAAGAGTCTCCTGGAAAGTCAAGAACAGAAGCCATGATAGGTGGAGCATCAGGGAGGTTCATACCGGAATGTTGACTTTAACAGCAGGAACAGGGGAGCCTCATTCACTGACATGTCTCCATTAGAGTCTGAGCAGTTTCTCCTGGACCCCACCCACTGTCAAATTTTCCCCTCACTTCTTGCCCTTGACTCGGTTGCTTAACACTGTCTAGTCAGCTTTGACTAGGAATGGGTAACCATGGTCTGAAAAAAGACTACCCAAAGCCACTGACAATAGACGCTCTAGAATTTTTCCATATTGGGGCATGGAAGCAGCAACAGCAATGGTGGGAGGGAAGAAGGATGCCTCTTGATGCTGTATTTTCAGAAACATTTACAGAAAATTTTATTTGTCTATATCAAAGAATGTGAGAGAGAGGGACGTTGGGCCTTGAACCAACACTGGTAGAAGGGACTATAGATAAGTGGTCTCCCTAAGGAGACATACTTGTGGCAGGCCAAGATCCAAAGTGTCTAGTATAGAAACATGAAACATTATTGTTACTTATTCAGGCATTTTAGATTTGTTTTTAATAAAGTACTGATACTTAGACCCATGTTTAGACTCTGAGTCACTCAGAGGTAAGAGGTTCCCATTAGAGGTAGAAAAAAATATAAAACCTAAACTAGAGGAAATCAGACCAATGAAATGGCAATTTCTTTATTAAAAAATTTTTTTATTATTATTTTTAATCTAAATTCAAGTTAGTTAACAGATAGTGTAGTATTGGTTTCAGGAGTAGAATTTAGTGATTTCATCACTTACGTATAACACCTAGCACTCATCCCAACAAGTGCCCTCCTTAATGCCCATCACCCATTTAGTCCATCCCCCCACCCACCTCCCCTCTGGCAACCCCCAGTTTGTTGTCTGTATTTAGGAGTCTCTTATGGTTTACCTCCCTCTCTGTTTTTCTTAATTTATTTTTCCTTCTCTTCCCCTCCATTCATTTTATTTCTTAAATTCCACATATGAGGGGCGCCTGGGTGGCTCAGTTGGTTAAGCCTCCAACTTCAGCTCAGGTCACAATCTCGCGGTCCATGAGTTCGAGCCCCAGGTCGGGATGTGTGCTGACCGCTCGGAGCCTGGAGCCTGTTTCAGATTCTGTGTCTCCCTCTCTCTCTGACCCTCCCCCATTCATGCTCTGTCTCTCTCTGTCTCAAAAATAAATAAACGTTAAAAAAAATTTAAAAAAATAAAGGAAAAAAAATTCCACATATGAGTGAAATTGTATATTTTTCTCTGACTTATTTCACTTAGCATAATACACTTTAGTTCCAACCATGTTGTTGCAAATGGCAAGATTTCATATTATATATATAATATTATTATCTTTTCATCAGTCGATGGACATTTGGGCTCTTTCCATAATTTGGCTCTTGTTGATAGTGCTGCTATAAACATTGGGGTGTGTGTACCCATTCGAATCACCATTTTTATATCCATTGGATTGAAATGTCAATTTCTAAACTATAGCCTCACCCCCTCCACCACCCTAACCCAAGTCGCCATCATTTGTGATTGAAACAATTATAATAGCTTGGCTTTCCTGTTTCTACTTTTGTCCTCTTAAATCTATTCCTTGTATAGCAGCAAGTGTAGTCTTTCTAAAATATTAATCATGTCCTATCACTCCTCTGCTGAAAGCCCTCTAGTGGCTTCTCATCTTTCTCAGAATATAATCCAAAATCCTCACCATGGCCTCCAGGATTTTACGTGATCTCCCATCTTTCTCGTAGGATTTCTCTCTTGATTATAGCTGTGCTTGACTACTTGTCATTCCTCCAGCCAACACACCAACACAGTGTGCCCTGCTATGATAGAAGCTCCACGAGGGCAGGGACTGTGTTTTGACTGCTATAATCTCAACCCCTAAAACAGAGCCTGTCACATAGAAGGTGCATTATAAATATTGGTTGAATGACATGAATTGAATCACATGAGAGTCTCTTTTCAAAGAAAGGGGAGGGAGTGCTAAACAGGCATCCTCTTGAGCTGTAATCAATGAAGACAAGTCATTCTTTCCAAGTTTGGGATTTTTCCTTCTCTTTTATATCTGCCACTCCTAGAAATTGTATGATTATGATGCCCTCCCAAAATTCTTGATTTTCTCAAGGAAATCTAAATGTTAACTTTTAGACGCATATGAATGAATTTTTAAATGTTGGAAAACACAGTTAGTGGAAGCGTGAGGATTTCATGAAGTTGTGGAAATACAGTGCCTTCAGCATGTTGGTATTTCCCCACTCAACCTTTATTCCATGAGGCCTATCTGCTCTTTTTCTCATTTGGAAAAAAAAAAAAAACAAAAAACAAAAACTAAACAAAATGCAAAGAAAAGGAGGATGATGTAAAAACTCAGAGCACAAATAGAATGCTTAAAAGGCCTTTGCTAGGCTCAGCACATGTGATTTAGCAAGAAGGCACTTGCCTTATTTTAGGGACTGAAGAATCAGACAAAGTTAAGAATGCAACTCCAGTTGTAATCTGACAATATGGTTATAAATGGCCATATTTTCATATGATTCCAAGTACGATGGATAGCAGACCCAGGGATTAACACAGGTCTGTGGTGGATACACGGACAGGGCACCAATGTATTTGTTTTTTACATTAGCCCTCAGGTCAATTCAAAGAAGAAGCTGGTTGGGGCGCCTCGGTGGCTCAGTCGGTTGAGCTTCCGACTTCAGCTCTGGTCATGATCTCACTGTCTGTGAGTTCGAGCCCCGCGTCGGGCTCTGTGCTGACAGCTCAGAGCCTGGAGCCTGTTTCGGATTCTGTGTCTCCGTCTCTCTCTGACCCTCCCTCCCCCATTCATGCTCTGTCTCTGTCTCAAAAATAAATAAACATTAAAAAAAAATTAAAAAAAAAAACAAGAAGCTGGCAACATATTTTATAAAATAAATTCTCTTAGTCATCCTAGAAAATTTTGGTAAGCGGCCAGTGATTACATTTATTTTAGTCTTTTTTTTGTTTCCAATTAGATATTTTCCAGTGGATATTTGTACCAAAAATTTTTCTGTACCAAAAATTTTTCTGAAAAAACAAATGATATAGCTCAAAATTAGTATCATTATTTCTGTGCTGTCTGGAGAAGAAATTGCCTTCTTTTTTGTTGTTGTTGTTTGTTTCTAATTTGGAAGTTTATGTAGTTATCAGCAAAAAAGCTGGATTTGGAAAATTCATTTGATGTGTGGTTTTCTGTCTCACACAGATGGGTTATGTGATATCTTGATCAAGGAAATGGTTGTAGGGAAATGAAAAGGGGACTGGATACTGAGTGTCAAGGTTGGGTCTGATCCTGATATGTCCCGTTCATGTCCTTTATCACAGCTTTCTGAGCTCTGCGTTTCTTATGTGTAAACACAAGGACAAAAATAGAATTTCTACCTTACATGGTTATTATAAAAATTAAATAATCCTTGTGGAGGTAACAAGGATGATACCTGACACATTGGAAGGTTCTTGGGGAAATATTTGTTTGTTCCCCTGTTCATCATGGCATGTTACTATCATGCTACTGTAGCCTCGATTCTCTGGCTGTTCCAGTGTCTTTCATAGCTCAGATTATAGGGACACATAAATTTATTATTGCATCCATCAGCCTTCTGTATATTAGGTTCTGAGTAGATTATTCATTATAGTCATAAGTGATTCCTGAAGTGAGCACCCTCTGGGCCTCTTCTGGTACTTCTGTTAGCCTTGTGTATTTATATGTTTTGTGTTATGCCTCCTCCAGTTAAGTCGTTGGTGCTGAGCCCACTGATTCTTCCTCATCTCAGTGTCCTCTGTAGCACTTTGTGTAGTATCTGATCTACGATACACTTAGTAAAGTTCTGTTGAATTGAATTTCAATAGGTACCCGAAAAGAAGGAGGGTGTATTCTTTTAGCGAAGTAAGAAAGCACCGTGGGTCTAATGGTTATGCCATAACCATGCTTGCTTCCCCCCATAATACCCAAGATTAGAACCCTGTGTTCTTACTGAGTCTGGCTGGGGCAGATAGAAGGAGCTTAGGTTTTCATTAATGGCATGGGGAACTGGTTCTTTTGGAGATCTTAGATGGTGATGTACCTGTTATTCCTGATAGTTCTGCGTCTCTGACATCTGTCTCCTTTTTTCAGTAGTCAGAAAGGGAAAATGGTATATTGAGAAACGTCAAACCAATCAATTCTGTGATAATTCTTGGCTCTCTATTACTTGAGGCTTGCAAGTTGATGTCTTAAAGCTTCTTTTTCCTTCCTGACCTCTACCTAGTGCTTAAGGTAGCAGGCACCAGTTAGGTGTGGCGCCTTGGTCGTGATCCTGTGATTCAAGCAGGAGGGCTAAGGCTATATGGCCCACAGCTTTATGACTATTTAGCCTGTTATTTAGTCTCTTATCAGATATTTATTGGGCACCTACCTCTGAACCAGTTGCATACTAGACATTGAGGAGAGAGTGGTGAACAAAACAGAGGTCCTGTCTTCAAGGAGCTCACATTCTAGTGGAGGGAATCAGACAAGAAGCAAAAAACCAAACATTTGCGGTATTTTTAGATGGTGATAAATGTGACAAGGGAATTAAAACCAAGGCAGGTGATAACAGGGAGATGGGTGGGTAATGGTGGAGAGACTAGGAAATGGTTGGTTAGAGAAGGCCTCCCTGAGGAGATGGTTTGAGCTAAGACTTAAAGAATGAGAAGGATCCAGTCAGGGGGAGAAGCAAGGAGAACATTCGAGATAGATGGAAATAGGTGATGCTGAGGACCTGGGATAGGAAGCCAGCTTGGAGAATTCTCCAACTGAAAAGTGGCCAGCATGACTGAGATTGTGTGTGTGTGTGTGTGTGTGTGTGTGTGTGTGTGTGTGTAGTGGGGAGGTGGCGAAGCTGGGAGGAGGGAAGGATAGCGGGGTAGTGACAGAAACCTGTTTCCTTACATTCACAAGAACATTCAACTGCTAACATAAACAATCCCTGATATTGTATTTGAAGACATACTTGGGGGCACCTGGGCTCAGTCAGTGAAGCAGCCAACTCTTGGTTTCAGCTCGGGTCACTATCTCAGGTTCATGGGTTCGAGTCCTGCATGGGGCTCTGCACTGACAGCAGGGAGCCTGCTTGGGATTCTCTCTCTCTCTCTCTCTCTCTCTCTCTCTCTCTGTCCCTTCTTCCCTCCCTCCCCATTCTCTCTCTCTCAAAATAAATAAATAAACTTAAAAAAAAAGATATACTTGGAGAATGAGTTCTTAAAAAACGGCAAGCACATTTGCAAAAATTATTAATCTTCCATTAAACCTAATGAAATCTTCATTTTACCCCAGACTTCGGCCAGGATGCGCCTTTCTAATTCAGTTCTGCATGGTTCCTTAGCACTGATTTCCTCATCCTTCAGAGGCCTTAAGTCAATCCATGGGGCATACTTTTGCATCTCAGGGCTGTTGCAGCTCAAGGAAGCCTGAACCTGGGCATCTTTCACAGCATAGTGTAGAAGTGATTGCCTGCAGTTCTTATGGGCTTTCTCTTTCAGAAATCTTTTGTTCCCACCACAAGGCAAAAACAGGAAAAGAGATCTGTGTGAAAGAATGCTCTCCCTTTTCCTTTTGTGGTGATTGTGTATCTTAAGAGAAGGCCTCAGAGGTTCTCGGAGCTGTCTGTCTTTTCATGTAAATAGATCTCTTAAGCCTATTTAGATGTGTGCGAGAGCCCGTGGGGGTTGGGGAAAAGACACCGAGGAGTAGCATCCGTGCCCCATTTAATTTATTCGAGTTCAGCTACGCATGCTCTTTCTTGTTTATAATTAAAGATACTGCAGAATTGCCTCTTGCGCTTCTAATTTTAATTATATGCTATGCATATTACTGTATACACATATTACTGTGCAGTGTTGTAACTACAAAACCATACATTTTTTACTGGGAGGCTTAAGGGATTTTCCAGGGTGATTTTGACTATGTAAATTTTGCCTAACAGGCCAGCTTTAGAATGGAATCCTAATGTAAAATGTGACCCTCTGTGTTAAATATTTTTAAATCGCTGGTTATACCAGAGCATAGGAGTGGGCATCCCTGGGAGTCATACCTTCAACACCAGAAACAGGTATAGGGTTGGTAATGGGCTTTACGTGTGGGAAAGGGATGAAGCCGAAGAAACTTGTGATATTCCACAGAAAAGAGAGAGGAATGAGGCAATCTGAGGCTGGGGATTCCCAGACCAGGCAGGGAAGGGGGCTGATGGATAGTTCTGCCCATGAGAAGTTTTCCTCCAGTGAGTGCAGGGCTCCAGCCATCCTGGCCAAGGGGAGTAACCCCTGCTGGGTGGATAGTACCTCTTTTCCCTAGAATCCCTTCACCTTGTGATAATGCTTACTTGTGCATTGTTCCGTGTGAATGCTGCTGCTGCGTGTGTGTGTGTGTGTGTGTGTGTGTGTGTGTGTGTGTGTTTGTGACGGTGTAGACTGAGTAGGAGGGAGAAGCAATGGTGCAGGAAAGAAGAGCCAGGGAGGCATGAGGATCTAGGGTCTGCAATTTTAGGAGCAAATTCTGCCTTTTATTCTGTGGCTGTGGTATTAGATGGGGCGGTGTGGGGGGGGAACCTGAGACACTGGGGGTGGAGCAGAGTAAAGGTCAAACTCGTGTGCACCTGGCAGCCCCCTCCCTGGCTGCCCTCCCTGCCCCTTTTCCCACCCCAGCCCCACTCCCAAGACAGAATCTGTTTAATCAAATGCAGAAAACTTTTAGATCTCATAAGGAAGAAATGTGAACAACCTATCTGCGCACACCAGTTAGGCTTTTTACTAAGTGCAGTTCAATTTGTATTCACAGACTGCTGCTGTGTGAATTTTACCTGCTCCCTCACCGAGCTCCTTGAGAAGGCTGATGGAATTTGGAGTGTCCTCCGCCTCGCCTCGGTGGTGTCCTAGCCATTCGTTTTTAAGCTAGTCTCTGAACCTTGATTTTCTCATCTGCATCGAGGAGGTGGTACCTACCTCGTTGGTGTGTTGGGAGGGTTGAAGGTAACAGGATATCTTCAAGCACTCTCCCCAATGTTTGCAGATTGCTTATCAAACAAACTGCCCTACCAAGAGTTTGAACACAAAACATTCTAATGCATAAATACGACATTTAAGTCAAGATTCCTTGTTGCAAGTGATAAAAACCCAAATCTAACCAGCTTACACACAAAGCAGAATTTCGGGTTTCACAGAAGCCAGGAAATACCTAAGTGGGAAGGAAGCTAAGATGCAAATAGCCATGTAGAAGGGTTGGGGCAGAATGGGGACTCACAGGGCAGACAGTCCAGCTATGTTAATGACATATTGCCAGCCAAAATTTAAGTAAGGTGTTTGAACTTCAATCTTATTTTATAATAACATTCATTATGAATACTTAATCTAATTTTACTTTGTAGATTTATTTAATATTGGTTACATATACAGTAAAGATTAATGTATTTCACAGTGCTTTTTTTTTCTTTTGACACTAGTTCTTATTTGAACACACGAAACTACATTTTACTGTAAGCAAAACAGTATGTCAGGCTTTCAATTCGGAAACCTGAGTCAAATCTGCAAAGTCTTCTGGAGGAGGAAAGTTGTAAGACCTACGTTCTTTCATAACAGGCCTAGCCCTTCCCCTCATCTGACATTTTCTTGTGGAAAACATCTGGTTTAAATGAGCATTAATGGCAGCCTTGATCATCAGAAACCAGAACACAAAAATCATAAACAACATATATAGTAGGTAAAAGGGTTGCCAAAAAGCAATGTGCAAAGAGAAGTCAGCAGCAAATTTATTTCACATGTAAATTTCACCTTTTGGGTGCTTGTCTTCTAATTGACCTACACTTCTCTTCTGGGAACAGCCAAGTCCTCCAAAACACAGGGGTAGGCACTTGTCCCATTTTGTCAAGCCTTTGAGATGATGGCTCAGCAAACATACCCTCCAATTCATGACCTTTCTTGCCACTGCATCAGAATTCACTGAAAACAACAGGTAGAGCTTAGGGTATGTTGCTTAGAGTTGGGGTGAGGACTGTGTCCATCTAAGATATGGCTCTTAAATTAGTAGGACGATTTAGACTAGCTGTCTTCTGGTAATCAGAGGTGGGGTTGCCATATTGGTCAACATGCAGAGTCCATTTGGGACTATCTTAAGGGAAATCTGAATGCCTTAAAAGCTCTTAGTTTTCTAGCAATTCTGTGACTGAGGATGATTTCCAGGCAAGGATGGAACCAGACTTCTGCCATATTATCCGGGGTTTATAAGCTTAGTGGTGGAATTTACCAGAGTGGAAAAGAAGAGAAAGTTTTCTGAGTAGATAGCAGTATTTTGGATGGCCAGGGATTTGTGAGAAGATTTTAGATGAATCAGTAAGAGATAGTGTGGAGTATCAGAGAACTTAACCATAGAGGTGCAGGAGGCATCTTACAGGGTATTTACCTTTTAAGAGGCTAAGAAAGAGAAGAAAGGGAAAACTATACAAGTTAGTTTTTGGAACTTTTACAGAGTCCTGACATAGTTACAACACAAGAGGTTGAGGCTGGGAATTAGTTCAATCAGAAAAGAGGTTAGACTAGTTTAGGGGGATTGAAGAGTACTGAATAGGATGTCAGAAGCTTCCGGGATCCAAGGAACATGGATGGCAGGAAGTGAGAGAGAGAGGGATTTGCATTGTTTTAACCTCCTTCAACCTTTAACCTTCTCGTCTGCCTTGTCTGGATATTACTAAACTCAAGTTGAAGATATATGTATAGAGGCTGCACAGTAGTAGGAATAACATGGGATATAGTGTCTAAAGAACTTTATCTCTCTGAACTGTACTTCTGCAATGGCATATAATGCTTACCACAAGGTTTGGTGTGAAATAAATGGGATAATCTAGGCCCAGTGGATTTGGAATACTGGCCAAATGAGTGGGATAGTCTTGGATTTCAGCATCCTATCCTGTATCCAGTTCACTTAACTGATAGGACCTCCTATTACCCTGATATCTGGAGTGCATGGACGCTTAATGAACTAGAGATCTGTAATAATTTTCATCAGTGGTTAAAACACAATTCTTTTTTTTTTAATTAAAAAAATTTTAATGTTTACTTATTTTTGAGAGAGAGAGAGAGAGAGAGAGAGAGAGAGAGAGAGACAGAGTGTGAGTAGGGGAGGGGCAAAGAGAAGAGAGGGAGACACAGAATCCAAATTAGGCTCCAGGATCTGAGCTGTCAGCACAGAGCCTGACGCAGGGTTTGAACTCATGAACCGTGAGTTCATGACCTGAGATGAAGTAGGACATTTAACCAACTGAGCCACCCAGGCACCCCTTTAAAAACTTTTTTTAATGTTTATTTATTTTTGAGAGACAGAGAGAGACAGAATCAGGTGGGAGAGGGACAGAGAGAGAAGGGAGGGAGACACAGAATCTAAAGCAGGCTCCAGGCTCTGAGCTGTCAGCACAAAGCCTGATGTGAGGCTCTAACTCACCAATTGTGATATCATAACCTGAGCTGAAGTCAGATGCTTAACCAACTGAGCCACCTAGGCATCCCAAAATACAATTCTTAAACTAGATTTGGAGGTAGGATTTTAATAGCAGAATTACTATGTCTTTGGGACAGTGATTAGACCATAGTAAAGTTTGGTCTCTTAAGATTTATCACTTATTTATGGCTAAGAATGTCACACATACTTCTCAGGTTCCTTAGTGAGTTTTTAGCAATAATTTCCTTGGGATCTGCTATGTATCAGGTGCTGTGCCAATGGCACAAAGGTGAATGACACATGGACCTTGTTTTTTTGTTTAGTTCTTAAAGAAACATTGTATTTATTTTTTAAAGTAAGCTCTACACCCAACATGAGGCTTGAACTCACAACCCCAAGATCAAGAGTCATAGGTTCCACCGACCAAGCCAGTCACTGCCCCACATGGGCCTTGTTTATAAGGTGCTCCCAGATCAGTGGGACATACTGGTATGAAAATAATTAGCTTTGCTATATAAGATAGCAAGTGCTATTGTATTGGTATGAATCAAGTAGCACAGAGGAAGAAAACAGTTTGCTCTGAAAGATCTCATAGATGAGGGAGTAGATGGCTAGTGTTTTGAGGGATGAATATTATCAACAAAATATGAATTTTAAATATAGTTGGAAATGTAGTTACTAAGATGTAGGGCCACCAAATTGGATAAAGTATGTGTATTGGGCTTATAGGTGGTAGATGGATGATCTCAACATGTTTGTTCTTTCTTTCTTTCCCTACTTGTAAGGAAGTCCTTGTCTATCAATAGTGTTTGCACTATTGGAAATAGGCTTTAGATACATCCATCTCTGGAAGGAGGATGGCATTTTGATCTACATGGAGTTGTTAGAGGCAGTGTGGTATGAATGAGGAAAGGATAGGGTATGAGACAAGGTTCTTATTTCTACCACCTAAAAGGCGAGTGTCTTTTGACAAGTTGCATATATTCATGGTGATTTCGATACATCTATGAAATAGAATTAACAGTGCCAACCTCACAAGATTGTTGCGTCAAGGGCACTAATAAATGTGAAGGCACTGTGTCAAGTGCTGTGAAAATATGTAAATGTTATTATTTTATCAAAAACTTCAGCAAACCATTTATTTATATAGTTCTATGTAGTATGTAGAGTCATAGAGAGAGAGGACCCATCTTCTAGGAAAACAGAATCTGGATTCTGTATCAGCTCCAAAGTAGGAGAATGAAGCCTTAAGTTCTCACCAGGTGCTCTTAACCTGAAAAGTAGACTTGTGGGTCTACTCCATTGCCTCCATGGACCTGGTATACTCTTCTGCTAGGTAAGAGGACATTTGAAAAAGGGGTAGAATACTGGGCTTTCAGGAAGGACATTACTCTTTTTTCCTCTTTGGAAATATTTGCTCTTTTGGTTTTGAGCTATGAACGTGAAGGATCCAGCTGATTCTGATCCCCAGAATAACCCTAATAATAGAAACACTGTGACAAGCACAAATATTAAAAACATACCTCAATTTAGGCAACCAAGGTAAGGTAAATACGTATGGTATCATAAGAAAAAAATTCCCTTATGCAACCCTAGAAACATAATTTAAGGTCATTGCATTCAACATCAAAGAGATGACGACAAAGAGGACATGTTTGCCACTAAAAGATTTCAATGAAATGATTAGTCTTCTGTACAAAGGCAGTAGAAGGAGAGTCATGAAAATCAATAATTTCTCTTATGTAAAGCAAAATTGGGAGGTTCTATTAACATCAAAACTACAATTTTTAAATTTACATAAAGTATATAGTTTGAGGAGTTTTGGCAAATGTGTGTACTAATAACCCTATTTTCATCACCCCAAAAAGTTCCTGAATGTTCCCTTGCAGTCAATCCCTCCCCTCCCCTAGCCCCAGGAAAACACTGATTTGCTTTCTGATTTGCTGTAGTTTTGCTAAAGTGTAATTTTAATTTACTTATTAACAGAAATAATGATAGTTGGACATCATCAAAATTTAGGATTAGAAACCTTATACCTTTAGAAAGTGCAATTTTATTTTTTTAATTTTTAAAAAATTTATTTTTGAGAGAGAGACAGTGCAAGTGGGGAAGGGGCAGAGAGAGAGGGAGACAGAGAATCCGAAGCAGGCTCCACACTGTCAGCACAGAGCCTGAGGCGGGACTCGATCCCACTAACGATGAGATCATGATCTGAGAAGAAGTTGGATGCTTAACTGACCTAGCCAGACAGGTGCCCGTAGAAAGTGCAGTTTTAGCAATTTCTCTGGGCTTTGGTTTTATGATATTAATGAGGATGATAACAACTTTTCTATATACCTCAGAAGGTTCCTATAAAAATCCAAAGAGATAATAGATGAACATTAGGTGTTTAGAATTTGATGGATTGTTTGGCAAATATTAATGTTAATCAAAAGGAAGGCACACCAAGATAGGAGCCATTTCACAGAGGAGTTTCATGCCAGCACTTCCTTGGTGCCATCGACAGACCTTGAAGGAGAGTCCCCCCATGGTTATAAAGGAAGTTATCTTTGAAATAGTTGACATATGGACCCAAAAGTCAGACTCCTGTCTCTCCAGCTGATATATCTGAGTTAACATCAGATTAATCATATATGTCACTTTGGGTATGAATATAATATAATAAAAGTGTCCACAGTGGCTGCAGCTTACACAGTGCTTTATCATAACAAATCAAACAATTTATTCCACGCTCAAGCTCCTATCGCCTTGACTCTGAGCCACGTCAGCTTTATGGTTCCCATTTTACACAGATAAAAACAAACTTTTCAGATGTCACGTAATATGCCAGAGGCTTTCATGCGGTCTATCAGCTACTGTTATAAATCTCTGTTGCTTTAAACCAATGAACTAAATGCCATGTTTATTGAAAATTGTTTTGAGTGGAGAGCAGAGACTAATGTATAAAACAAGTCCTCTGATCAAGCTAACATTTTTCTCTGGGCAGCAAGAAGAGAATTGCATTCCCTGCTAGTCAGAAAAAACAGGCCAATTTTATCTTCCCTCTCTGGGAGATACCACTTTAGATACTCTATAGACATGCCTGACACATTCAGGTTGTGTGTATTTTTCTTAGATGAACTGTTAGAGTTCATATATATACATGCCCATGTGCGCATGCACATACACACATCCCAAGCTGCCATTTATCTCTGTGTATGCATACATGTCATGTGTAAATTGCACATTTTCAAAAAACACAAATGATCACCAGCTGGTCACTCTCACTTCCTCCCATGTACATTTTGGAGCTTCCCCATAGGGAAGCGAAACTGATGGTGGGTTGGAAGAGATTGAATTTGCTGAAGTGGATTCAGCCAAGTGGCTGTTTACGGATGACCTTTGTCTTCTTGGGGGTAATAGCAGGCGGAATGTCTGATCCCATCCCATTACAATTAGAATCATAAACTGTTGGCTTTGTGAGTTTGTTCGCCTAAGATGGTGATGAATGAGGAATCCAAAGACCTGGGTTTGAGCTCCACCTCTAAATATCTACATATGTGTAAAGACAGCTCTGTCTACCACTACAGAGAATTTTCCTCTTCTCTCCTAGCTTCCCTATGAGACTCTCAAATCCTCAAAGACACACTGCATCTGTAATTTACACAGTATTCACTTTGTCCTCTTTTCTGTTCCTACTCTGCATGCAGTAGAGATGTAATAAGTACTTGCTGATGGATGCAGTGGGACCACATCCTGCTTTGGATGAACTGGAATTCTATTTCAGAGTATTTCCACTCAGAAATACTCTTCTTCAGTACTGTCGCTACTGTTAAGATTCAGCTGGAGCGGTGTCATCAGATACCTTCTTCCCTTGGGTCTCACCCTCTGGTCCCCTAGAAAATGGGGCTGTGAGCACACTCCCTGGCTCCAGTCTAGACCTTTCATGGGTAGCCTTCTACTGAGCAGTGTTTCTGGGGCCTTGTGTTTTAGTGTCTACATTGCTTCCAACTCTTAGCAGTCTGGTGAAGTAGAGCCTTAGTAGATATTCCCTCCCTGTCTTCCTCTCTTTCTTTTTCTCTCCCTTCCTTCCTGTTTCTCTCTCTGCCCCTTTCTCTCTGTCTGACCTTCCCCCTCTCCCTCCCTCTGTTTTCTCTACCCTTCTTTTGCCAAGACAGACTGAACTCTCATGAATGTTTTTAAAATTTTTTAAAAATATTTATATGAGAGAGAGTCTGCTAGCAGGGGAGGGGCAGAGAGAGAGAGAGAGATGGAGACAGAATCTGGAGTGGGCTCTAGATTCTGAGCTGTCAATACAGAGCCTGATGTGGGGCTTGAACCTACGAGCCATGGGATCATGACCTGAGCCGAAGTCACATGCTCAACTGCTCAACCCACTGAGCCACCCGAGTGCCCCTAACTCTCATGAATATTTTAAGTGTTTCACAGAACACAAAATCTTTACCTTCACAAGGGGGACTAAATGTTGGAGTTTTAATTCCTCAGAATAAGCAGATTTTAAAACAAACCAGACCACGTCAGTCTCCTACTTGAGGATCACCAGGGGTCTCCCACCATGCTTAGAACCAAACCCAAAGCCTTTGTGCTGGGCCTCCAAGATGCTGCCTGACTCAACCTGGCCCACCTCTCTGACCCCTCTCCTCACTCACTAACCTCCAGCCAGCCTGGTCTTCTTTGGGTTCTTAAAGCTTGTTTCTCCCTCAGAACCTTAAAACTAGACTCTTCTGCCTCAGTGTGTGCCCTGAACTCTGTGTTACCCTAGAGTTGTTGCTCAGATCTCAGCCCAGATGTCCTCTCTCAGACAAGACTTCCCTGACCATCCTATCAGTAACCCCACACACAATATTTTATTTCCTCATGTTACTCATCATAATCTGAAATTGGCTGGCTCATCTCCTGGTTTCCTTGTATAGCATTGGACTCTGAGTAGTGTGTACACTCACTCCACAGTGCACACACAGGCTTTATTTGTCCTGTTCTTTGTTATTCCGGAACTTAGAGCAGTGCCTGTCACCCAGTGGCTGCTCAATAAACATAACATGTGGACTCGGTGAGGGATGGAATCTGACATTATTTACCTCTCTCAGCTTTTCCTTCTCTCTGTCTCTGTTTCTCTCTCATTTATTTTGCAGAACCTGCATTATGAAAAGCAGGGTGACCTAATGCTGGACCACAGGCCTTGGGTCAGAGCCCTGTCTTTACCTGTTCACTTGATCCAGAGCTGAGGGAGGGGCCAAGATGGCAGAACAGCATTAAGGTTTGTTTTTTTTTTTTGCGTCAATTGATCCAAAGCTTCTGGTCTCGCACAACTGCCAATTTGAAACAGCTGTTATAGAACCACTCTCTCTTCCTGTTGGTCAATAAGTAAATCAGAGAAATTTCAAATAATCTGTAATACTTTTCTAACATTCACTCTGCTAATACCTTTCAACCCTTTCAGCCTTCCATTACTGAATGGCTTCCTCAGTTCCTTTACCCTGTGAGGCACCCTGCAATCTAGCCCAATATGAGAGAAGCCATGTAAGCTCTATATATTGCTGAGCCTTCAGATATGGCCAGAGAAATGTGCTTGTGAAGAGAAAGAGGAAGATGGTTCACCCAGGGACCATTTATGGAGGAGGCCGAGTACCAAAATCAAGTGCGTAGCTTTAGCCATTTCTTATCAGAAAGTCTGGACTAGAAAGATGAGTTCTCAGGATTTTCCTGAGAAAGGAATTCTATTTTTATTTGGATTTTGAGAGATTATCTCTGTAACTTCCCACAGTCAGAGGCTGAACTCCTGGATGACCCTCGCAGTATAATGAGCAGGATGGCCTAGGCCTTGTGTACTCATGGAAAGTGCAACATAGCTTGCCTTGTTGGTTTTTCTGGAGATATCACATTTGGGTTACAGGGGTTCAGCCAGTCTTTGGTTGTCACGCAGAGCAGTTTTATGGGAATAGTTGTATAATGCTAACATCTGTAGACTGAGAGCTTGACTGCTGGGAAAGACCGTGTATCTTGGGAGCTAATTCTTGGTAAATAAAATATTCAACACTTCCCCCACCCTTGCCTGGGCACAGGCACCATTCCATCTACCATTTCCATCTGTATTAGTGGATGAGCTATGTGCATATTTTCTTATCACCTTGCAGTATACATTTTTGGCAAATTAAAGAGCAAAGCAAAGACCCTTGGCCTTTTAACTTTTCTGCTTTCTTGGTATTTCCACATGCGATAGAATATTAAAAGGTTAGAGGATTTCTCTTTCAAGATTTCTGATGAGGAGATACAGACTGACTGATAGCCACATGCCTGCTGTCCTCAGTTTCAAGTCTATATTCCTATTTCTCCTTTTCCATGACGCCTCTCTTGCCCACTCTGTTTAAAATGTCAACCTGTTGCCACACATTATACCAAATCCCTTTACTCTAATTTGTTTCCTGTAGAAATGATCACTTGTGACATACCATGTAACTTACCACATTTTGTATTCATTGTCTGCCTTCCCCTGGTAGAATACAGACGCCACAGGGCGAGGATTTCTTGCTCTTTTATTTGCATTGTATGCCTAAGTGCCTAGAACAGTGCCTGGTGCATAATTAAACCTTTGGTAAATATTCCTTGAATAAATGAGCCAACATCCCAGTGACAGGAGAACTAATATAGTGTGGTGATAAAAAACTTGGGCTTTGGAGTCAAATGATCCTGGATTTAAATCTCAGCTTTGCCACTTAGCAGCTGTATGTCTTTAGAAAGTGAATTAACCTCGGGGCACCTGGATGGCTCAGTCAGTTGAGGGTCGGACTTCGGCTCAGGTCATGATCTCATGGTTTGTGAGTTGAAGCCCCGTGTCAGGCTCTGTGCTGACAGCTCAGAGCCTGGAGCCCACTTCAGATTCTGTTTCCCTCTTTCTCTACCCCTCCCCCACTTACACTCTGTCTCTCTCTCTCTCTCAAAAATAAACATTAAAAATTTTTTAAGAAAGTGAATTAACCTCTCTGAGCCTCAGTTTTCTCATCTGTAAAATAGGGATTTTAGCACTGATCTTGCTGGTGTGTTGTATGCTATCAAAAGAGATAGCATAGCATGGTGACCAAGAGGCAAGACTTTGCATTCTAGTAAATCTGGGGTCTGGGCTTTAGCTTCAAGTTCTGGTTCTTCCATGACCTTTTGCTGTATTTGTGAACTCTGTAAACTCACTTTCTTTGCCTTTAAAATGGGTATAATACTATGCCCTGAAAAATAGGACAGTGATCAGAATTAAAGAGAGGTAATCCAAAGTAGGGCTTAGCAGACTAACCAGCTCATAGTAAGGGATCAATTAATTTGGACTCTTCTGGGAACAGTGATGATAATTTTGAAGTTAGGCTCATTGCTCATACAGAGTAACTGCTTAATAAATGGTATGTTTGAAAAAAGAACAATATTAGGACTTTGGGAACCTCCTAAATTAATGTCACCGTTTTTCTTGAATTCTCTCTTCTCCAGGGGAGGTAAAGCAAATACCTGTTATCTCTGTGAGATATTTGTTTCACCTTGAAAATGGAATGATGAACAATTTTTATGTGCCATACTCCTTCCTTTGTTCCAAAATAAGACAGTTCTGTTATGATTTCAGGGGTTATTTTTGAATTTTGGAGGACTGAGTTGCCACAGGGGCTCTGCCCCACCAGGTCATCATTAGGCGGACTTTATGTAACTTGGGTGTTTAGTCAGCTTGTTCAGAACTAATGAAGTTGGCTCTAGAAGCTGTGGTTTGGGGAGATTGTGATAGCTCAGGGTTTCCATTGGCTTCCACTTCCTTCTGTGAGAGATGCTTCTTCCCCCTTCTGCTCATTTGCTGTGTGAGTCTCAGCAAGACATTTCACCTCAATCAGACCTTCTAACTGTATGGCCCAGGTATGAATCCATGCTCTGTCTTGTTGTGCCCTGGCCAAGTTACTCAACTTCACTGTACCTTATTCTCCACCTTTGTAAATAGGTAGGTAGGTAGGTAGGTAGGTAGGTAGACAGATAGACAGACAAATAAAAAAGGAATGGTCCTACACTACAGGGTTTTGTGAGGATTGAATGAGCTATTACATGTAAAGAGTACTTTAAAAGTACTCAATGATGTTTATTATTATGTCATTTACTAAAAAAATAAAATAATCCGGTACTGTAATATTTTAAGTTTATGAACACTTTCTATATTTTGAAAGCTCAGGAACCTCAGCTTCTCTTGGGGTCTCGAAAGCACGTGGTGAAGAATATCTTTGCTTGAAAAGAGCCACCAGGTGTCCACTGTGTCTTAAAGAGGTGATCAAATGCAGTGCCTCTCAGTTCGTGCAAGGAGGGAGATGATAGGGATCAACAGGGTTGTTGTGAGGATGCTCAGAGCAGCGTGGGGAAGACCCTGAGGTCAGGGCAGCCCCTTGGGAGGAAGCTGCCACCCCAGTCAGGAAGGTCTCACAAGGTGGATTTTAACTGGTGATCTGGCCTGAGCCAAATTTCAGCCCAGAGCTTATCACATTCAGGTGGACCTGCCCCTGTTCATGGTCCCAAAGCTCCCAGACCAGACTGAGCTATAAATTGTTAATTTGACAATGAGAAAGCTGTTCTGTGCACTGGATAGGCACGCTGGTCTAATTAGCACATTTTCCTTTCAAAGCAAGTTACATGTGGAAGCAAATCATCGGAAGGTTACTTGGTTAAGTATGGAGTCAATAATGTGGGAGCTACGTGATTTGGATGTTGACGGTGGGTGTCGGTTAGCCTGCTGCCTCTATCTCCGCAGCCCAGATCTACCTGCCAGGTGGTCCATGTGCTCACCTGAGTCACACAGAGCCCCCTGACAGACCTAGTCAGGTTTTGAATCCACACAGCCATCATTTGTCTCTCTGGGTATCCTTTATATATATTAGTTTTTGGCTAACTTCCTCCTCACGTGTTTCTGGTGCGTTTTCTTAATGTAAATTTTATTTTTCATCAAAGTAAGGCATGTATATTGTTATATAAATCTAATAATACTTAAATCAAAAAACAGCATTTCCCTGCCCCAAATCTGCTTCTCGAACCCTTTGATTCCTACTCTCTGGGAGCAGCCATTTTCAAATTGCTGAGTTGTTGATTCTGCTAGTTACCTCCCCATTTCTTTCTTTTTTTTTAATGTTTTATTTTACTTTTGAGAGAGAAAGAGACAGAGTGTGAGCGGGGAAGGGGCAGAGAGAGAGGGAAACGCAGAATGTGAAGCAGGCTCCAAGCTGTCAGCACAGAGTCTGATGCAGGGTTCGAACCCATGAGCTGCGAGATCATGACCTGAGCCAAAGTCAGGTGCTTAACTGACTGAGCCACCCAGGCACCCCTACCTCCCTATTTCTAAATGATATGCTTGAATTGCTATTTCTTGATGTTTTTATTGAAGATGATTCTATGAAAGATGACCATTGAATCCCCATCCTCCCTTTCAGTTTCACTTTTCGCTTCTTTCCGGTGTGGTCTTATCTTAATATTTAGTTAAAACCATATTTAACGTTTATGTTGTGCCAATGTAAGTATTCATGGAGAGCTACAAAATGTACCATGATTATGTTACCTCCTTTCTTTCTCCTTCCTTCTATTTTTTTAATTTCCCTTTGGGACATACTTCTCCGCCCATTCTCCATCTTTAAATTAATAAGGGCATTTGAAACCTTAACTGCCGTACCTTCACCACACCTAACAAAATTAACAAGTCATTAATATCATCCAATACCTAGCCTCTATTCAAATTTCCCTGATTGTCTCAAAGATGTCCTTTTACAGTGGTTAATTTGAATAAGGACCTAAATAAAGCTCACAAATTATACTTGGTTGTTATATTCCCTAATATTCTTTTGTTCTATAATAGCACCCCCTCTACCCCTCTTTTGTTTGTGATGTTGATTTGTTGGAGAAATTGGATGTAGAGTGCTACACATTCTAGATTTGGTAGATGGTTTCCTCATAGTGTTGTTTAAATTGTTCTTCTGTATCCTATAAATGGGTGGTTATTGGATTAGGGCTTAGATTTTTTAAGTAAAAATATTCTATAGGTGGTGCTGTTTACTTCCTATTTTATCATGTCACAAGACAATAATGTCTTGTACCACCTTTAATGGTGATTAAATTGATTACTGGGTTCAGATGATGGCATCTGATCATTCTGTTGCCAAGTTCCTTGTCAACTTTTCACCTAATCCATTGATGATCATTACCCAGATCCATCATTTTATGGGGTACATATTCTGTCCTTTCATTGTGCAATTCAGTTCTGAGCCAGTAAGTGCTGATTACCTAGTTTGACTCCAGTTTAACTCTAAGTACTACCAAATAGCTGACTGAATTTACATGAAAGTAATATGCTGGTGTGTTATATTGATTAATGTTTTTATGTGAACCTCTAGTTGAGCTTTGCTGTTGGCTTAGAAAACAGAAACAGAAAAGTGGAAAGCTTTCTTGTCAGTCATGTTGAAAAGTAACTGGCAGAGAAAAAAATTTTTTTAAGAAGTGGAACAAATTAGAAAACTCTGCTTTAGTTTCTAATGCCTCCTTTCTCCAGGGTGGGAAAACTCTGCAGTCTAAAGGGGTCTTCTTTGCCTGTGAAAGAATTGGAGGGAAGCTACCAGAATGGACACAGAACACAGTCATTTGAGGACTTTTTGATTGCTGTTGTGTTTTAGTTTTCACTCCCCTAATTGCTAAGAAGTCTTTCATAAAGATTTTCCCTAAACCCTGCTGCATATGAATTAGGGCTTTTCCTTTCCTCTGCATTGGGACTGGTGCCCTTTGATGCATTTTAGCAGAATTTAGCTTCTAAATACAATTTGAAACATACATACGTGCATGCACACACGATTCTCTCAATTGACATTATTATTATTATTATTATTATTTTTTTTTATTTTTTTTACTGCAAGGACCTGCCCTGTAGGAGCCAAATTCAGTGGCAGGATGGAACTATGGAGGCACCTTCCACCTCCTTCTTGCAAGGCCCTAGTGTCTCTTGGCTGGGGAGCATTTTTCCATGCTTTTTAAAGACCTGTTTGGATTAAAATGAATTCCTGGTGTAAATGCCTGGTCTGTTATTGATACAGGTTGGTTACCTTTGTAGTGACTTCCAGTATTCCAGAATTTAAGTCCTCCTCTAAAATACTCTGTAGTTCAAATTCTCATAATATCGGGGCCTCTTCTGCCATTTATAAAAACCTTTCACATAACTTTCAATGACTAAATTGCACCCTTATTTCAAGGCCCAGATCAAATGACACTTTCCCTGGGTCCCCCAGTGAGAAGCCATCTCTTCCCATCTTCTAGACTCCAGTGGCTCCCTCTTTTCATCCTCTTATGACAAGGATTGTTTGCTCCCTTTCATTATAGTTTGTTTCCATACTCATGTTGCTTCTCCCTTTTAACAGAAAAATATCAGTCTTGTCTTTGTTTTGTTTTGACCATGACTAGTATGTAATAAATATTTTATCAGCATTTTAAATTGTAAAAACTGAATAAAATGACTTGAGTAATTTTATTTTGTCAGATATCCAGCTTCTATTTCAGTTATGCTTCAAATATCTACAGGGGACTCTGTCAGTCAGATGTAGGGCCAGATATTCTATTTCAGAAGAGGGAGGAAAAAATGCGTAGAGGAATTAACCTGGAATTTGGAGTCAGAAGACTAGATTCAACACCCATCTCAATCACTCCAGAGTCACTGCTTTAGAGTAGTTGCTATGTTACTGGGTGCCCTCCCTGGTAGTCTGAAGATCTGTAGCAAAAGTCAGGTAAGACAATCTAAGATCTAGCTCATTAGAAAGAAGGAAGGGGAGAAAAGACTGTGTGGATTTATGAGTAGCAGTGGATGGTACAGGGATGGAGTCTTGGGCTCTCACAGCCCTTCATCATGGTGCTGGCTGGGGAAAGAGGTCCAGGAGGGATTCCACTCTATAGATGTGTTGGGAAGGATGAGTGTACAAAACTCATGGGGGTGCTCATTAGAAAGAAGATGGTGAGGGTTGGGGAGGGAAGCCATAAATATACACTTTACTCTTTAATCCCTTGCAGTCTTGCCCAAACCTACCAGTCCCAGATACAGCTTTTTCTCACTTCTTGCTTCCACTGTCCTCTCTTAGGAACTACTTGGCTGAAATAATAAATGGAGACTTCTATTTAACTTCTAATAAACACAACCAGCGCTTGAATAGCTTCACATTAGTAACAGAGGACCACCTTCAGGGAGAGCATAGAGATTCTAACACTACTGATAGTTACCTCTGTAGAGAGAGGAAATAAAACCAAGATCCCGCTGTTTTGGGCATCACAGCTTCGCAAGTGGCTTCTCCTTGTTTCAGAAAGACATTGAGACCCAGCTTTCACATGGAAGTTATTCCTTAACCATCAGTCTGCCTCCCTGTGGGAGGTGCACTCTCCTTCAGGATCTAAGAGTATAAAGAGCATGGGATCTGGAGTCAATAGGCCTGAGTTTGGGTCCATTTATGTGCCATAGTAAACTTTAGGCTACTCACTTTTCCTCTCTGATGTGGAAAGAGGTGTAATACCTACCTTTTCACTAGATGATAAGGAGGTTCAGATGAGATTTTGTATTTGTATATGTGTGTGTATATAGCCCCTTCATTTTTCTGAAGCAACATAGGGAATGCTTCCCTATTACCAAGTTATTTCAAAAGCTACATCTTGCTATGGGTGAGAATCGGAGCCATGTTGTGGTCTAATGGCTCTTCTGCTTACTAGTGTGAGCAGTTCCCTCCACCTCTTGGCACCTTGCTTTTGTCTCTTGTGAAATGGTCAAGAATATCAGACGTCCAGAGAAGGAAGTTATTTGAGGTAGAAAATGTGCAAGGTAGACTCTACAGGACTGGTGAGTTACCATGACGCTGTCTCCACTACTACCTATTTCATTTCTTCCAGCAGCATTTAGAATACCACAGTAGTTTTCCAGATGCCGTGCTTGAACATGGTGTGTCTGGTTGAAAGAAATGATTTTGGAGTCACATAGACGTGGCTGCTAGCTGCAAGCTATGCAAGTTACAGAATAACTTTATCCCAAAAGTGGAAGAATAATGTCACCTACTGCCTAAGGTTGCAGTAAGGATGAAAGGAGGCTATGTAAATAAGGCATTGGGCATACTGTTTGGCACCCGCTGGGTACTCAGTAAGTATTAGTTTTCTTCCCTTGGGCTACATTTGGCTCTACAGATTTTAACTTGATCAAATCACATTTATTACAAGTTCCAAGTAAGGCATGGTACTGCATAGGTACTTTAATCTTAGGGTGCTAAGGGACCGTCAGGTTGGGATGAAGGGCAGAGGGAGACAGTTAAGTTTGTTTCTTAACTAACAATAGTGGTATCTCACCTCCTTGCCCTGATTCTGAGCCTGCTGAGTCACTGTTGCAGCCCCTTAGCCCCATGATCTCTGGCTGTGCCATGGAATACAGCAAAGCCCACAAGAAACCAGCACTAATAAATGGCAGATCATTTTGAGGGATTTTTGTTTGCGTTCCTATGCTTGGTCCCCTGGTGAGATAGGAAACCTTTAATAAGACTTTTCCTAAATGATGCTGCATGTGAAATGTGGATTTTTTTTCCCTCTCTGTTCTCCTAACAAATGACCATTTCATGAGGTTTCCTTTCATTTTTTTTTTCTTCTTCTTTCCTGCTTCTCAGTACATTCCACAAAGAGCTTATTCCTCTGCTGGTTACTGATTGATGGTTCTACTCTGTGTGCCCTTTAATTTTGCAATAAACCAACAAGGAGTTGAGACCACAAACTTAAAGAGAATTGACTTATTTATTTGACTGGATTCACTGGAGTAACAGGCAGATTTAGTCATTTCAGTGTGGTCCTGGGGAGGGCAGGAGGAGTCCGTGAGCAGGAAGGCTGTGCTGTAAATAACCAGACAGAGAAGAGCTTCCTTGTTCTCCTGTTCCAAAGCAGCTGGGCATTCGTTTTGCAGTGGCTATCCCTTTCCAGGCCTGGATGGGATCAAGAAGTCTTCCACAAGACTTGTCCACAGCTCCAGGATTCTGAATTCAGTGGGACTTCAGATATGCAGAAATGGAAAGCCACCACCCACAGGTCCCACGTTCCTTTTTTTCAAAGGGGATCATGGTGATGCCCCTTAAATGACTGCAGGCATGGCTGCAAACCTACCCGGGTCACCAGTCCTTCCAGGCCTGGCCTCTTGGCTGGATGATGTCAAGAACCAAGAATAAACCTCTGCCCCAACTACCTCCATCCCTGCTGGGTCTTCACCGTAAGACCAGGGCCTCCACCACAGTGCACCAGCACTAAAACCTTTTGTGAATCAATTACCAGCCATGTGAAGAAGCAGTTGATTCACCATCGTGTGGTGTAGCCAGTCTGCAAAGAAATGCAAACACTGCAAGTTGGAAAGCAAGAACACACTTTTTGAGTGGTCGCATGGATCCTAAGTAAACTAAAGATAGCCCTTTCAGGGTATTTAAAAACACAGATACCATTATCATTAATATTTAAGGATTGCAGCATACCCAGTGCTGTTCTCTGTGAGTTGAAGCGGAGCTGGGAAGATAACTGCCCGAATGGAATTTGTCCCAGCTGTGAGCTCCTTGCCCAGATCCCAGTGTTGTTTGTGGCTCTACCTCATTTAACCAGCTAGCTGCCTGTTCTCGTTCTGCTCTCATGTGGCAACCTTTCTTCTGAAACTCTTGTCATCACATTTTAGCAGAAGTGAAAATATTAGCAGAAGGTTCATGGCCAAGACAGAAATAGAATCCAGGAGCCTGTGTCTTTTCTTTTGCCATACCTGCTGGAGCATGGTTCCTCCCTGGACTGAAGACTCAGTGTTTCCAGCTCTACCAAACGGCATTCTAACAGCCGGCTGCTGAAAGTTTGTCTTACTCTTAAACATTTGGTACAGTTTTCCTTTAATGTGATTTTGCATTAAATAATATGGCACTTGGTCAGTCTGATGCCAGCAAATGCCATGCACTGAAGAAATGGATCAACAAATGTCCATGAGGCTGTGAATTTTCCTGTCAAGAACATTTTGTGTGGAAGAACCAGCATGCACTAGAGGTCCAGACAGACCTAGTGTGAATCTGGCTCTTCTGTGTGCTAGCTACGTAGTCTCAGAAAATTGCTCAATGTCTCTGAACCTCAGTTTCCTCATCTTCAAAATTATGATAATAATGTTTGCCTCATTGAGGTGTGAGGATGAAATGAGCTAATGTATGTAAAGCACTTGGTACAGGGTTGTATCCACAGGAAGCAGACATTAGTTTCCTCCCTTCTCCCTTCCCGCTTTTAGAATGGGGACAGGAAGGCAAAAACACGTGAAATCTCAGAACATTTACACTGTAGGTAGAGAGGTAAGAATAACATGTGACATAGAGAAAAAAATCCTCGTACCGAATTACTTGGTACCGATTCTAAAATGGGAGCATTAGGAACTGAGAGATCAGTTAGTTGCAGAGAGCATGGTTGGGAAAGACTTCATGGAAGAGGTGGGATTTGAACTGGCTCTGCAAAGATGGAAGCGTGAAGAAGAGTGAAGAAGGACATTTCAGCCTGGGGCACTTGGCATGGGGATGAGAGCTGGAGTGAGTGAACCAGGAGAAACAGAGAGATAGAGTGAGGATGTCATAAACCTCAGTGTTCCCACCGGAAAAACTGGCGTGGGTAGATTAATAAGTAAAAAGCTAATAGTTGTTAGGCACCTGCTAGGTATTAGGCACTGTCTTAAGTGCTTTCTGTGCTAACTCATTTATCCTCACAACAGGTACAATTGTTATCTCATTACACCGTTGAAGAAAGTGAGGCACAGAGAGATTAAGTAATCTACCTGAAATGATACAGCTGGGTGGTGGTGGAGCTGAGACAGAGACCCCGGGAGGTCTGGTTCAAGAGCCCACCCTCCTAGCATACAACAGCAGCTTCAGTTACTGCCCAGCTTCCCTCATGAGGTAGTGAGGATCAACTGAGACCATTCTGTGAACATCCTCTGAAAAATATAAAGCATCAGGGGTGCCAGGGTGGCTCAGTAGGTTAAGCGTCACACTCTTGATTTCAGCTCAGGTCATGATCTTGCGGTTCCTGAGTTCAAACCCCACATCGGGCTGTTCACTGGCAGTGTGGAGCGTGCTTGAGATTCTCTCTCTCTCTGCCCCTCCTCTGCTCTCTCTCTCTCTCTCTCTCTAAATAAACAATTTTTTAAAAATCTAAGAGAAATAAAGCATCACACACACATGAAATGCTGCCATTATTCTTGTTAATGACATTAGATGAGAGGTGAACATCAAGATAGGCAACGCAAAATGAGGAAGGAAAAAATTATAGGATAGCACTTCTCTGCAGTTATATTTAGCAGCTCATGTCCCTCACCATCCCCTCTAGCAACTCAGAGGCCTGACAAAACCTCACACTTCCTCTTAGGACAGCACTCTGGGGGGCCATTCCCAAGCCACCAGGGTACACATTGGAGATTCTAAAAGCCTATTTGTCATCTGGCATTGGGGCTTGTGCCTTGAGTATGATTTGCCCTTGGCCAGGACATCATTTTATGGGCCTGTAGCACATGATTGGGAGCTGGCTTGTTAGTGACTGTGATCAAAGATTTCCACTCCAAGGGCATTGCCATGGAGGGAGGCCCGTCCTCACTCATTATGTAAATATTTAGCCATTTTAATGTATTTGTTCTGGCCATTCTTCTTCTGTCTCTCTTATGTTGACTCTGTTTAATTGTAGGTTATTATTGTTTGTGTATGTTGATGTCATTTATTTAAGTATGGACACAAACGGATAGCTTCAGCTCCCAACTCCCTGCCCCCCTTATAAAAAACACGCCTTACACAATATCCCTTCTATGAGGATATCAAATAGTTTTTGTTCAAAGGCGTATCTGATGAGGCTGCTATCTAGGATATTTGTTCTTAGGCAGATGTTTTGACCTCCTTTTGAACAGGTTGTGAATGACCTTTGCTCTCATTTTATGCTACAGATTCACTTTGGAGATAGAATACATCTCCAATACATGAATGCAATGCACCCAGTTACTGAGTTTGGAGAGCTCTTGGAATGCCATTTGCCTTAGTGGCCTAGAAATACAGAAGTCAGATTAGTGTTGGCTCATCCTCCTTTGGAGGCTTCTCAGAGGTGGGGTGGAAGTCAGTGGCCCCTCTGGGCTTCAGCTCCTCCCTACTTAAGCCACTATAAGAATGGCTGGGGCTGGAGTATAGCAGAGTTGGTGTTTATCAGACTGGACTCCCCCAAGAGCTGTATTTTCAGACCCCTGGGAGCAAGTGACTCAACACAACTATTTTCTTGATCTCAAATGAGTCTCAGGAGGGGAAATCAGTCAATAGCAGCCGCCTGTGATGGACTGATCATGAAGCTGTGTCTTTCTAACCCTCCTTGCAAATAAAAAGAGGGGAATCCCCAGAGCCCAGGCGTACACGTGAATAGAAAGCACCATCAAGTAACAAAAACACCTAAAAAGGTCAGCAGAAACTCAGGGGGCTGTTGGAAATTCACCTCCCCTGCCTTTCTGTGGTGCTCAGTGGGCAGTAATGGAGTGGGCGAGGACAACCAAACAAACCACGCAAAAGCGACTTGGCCACAAGAAATACATGGTGCAGTGAAGGCTGGTAGGAAGGTTTCTTCCACATCTGTGAACCTCAGAGTCATCCAGCAATTGGCCTTGTCCATTTCCAAGCCCCAGCTGGCCAGAGGCCTATTTGATCCCATGCTAATGGCAAAATTTCATACAGTTGGAGAGTGCACCTTTAGAAGCCACTGTGAACACACTGTCGCAGTTCACCGATGGTGCATGTTATTTCCTGCAACAACCCTGAGATCACTGACAGGATGTCGCCAAGGTTGGGCTGCAGGTGGAAACAGCACACCAGGCTGCTGTTTGTGGCCTCATTACAACTGTCACCCCATTTGAGACCCGGAACCAGCATGTGTTAACCTCAGCCCCATCAGAGCCAGTGGAACAGCATGTTGACAGTGGAACCATAGCTTTTCACACCTACACAGTAGCTGCCAGCCCAGTTTCCACTGCATTCCCTCGCATGTGTACCCCTGGAGAAGTAGGCCAAAAAGAAAGCCACCCTACAGTGCTACAGTTTTCTTGGATGTTTATTTTGACCAAATGGCAGGCACAGTTTTACTTCAATGCATTTCCTCTGAACTCAGTGGTCTAGACAATGGCTAACATGAGACAGAAACAGTATTATTATCAATCTCTGTATGATTGAGTGTGTGTTTGTGCAAAGCTGTGGAGATTCATTTCTCTTCATCTATGTGGCCTCATACTGAGCCAATATCTTCATCAGGGACTCTCCTACCTGAGGGACTCTCCTACTAAACAGTGTTTCTTGAGCATTGCCTGTGAATTCCACAGTGAAACCTACAACAGATTTTCCTCCAGGTCCATAATAAGAGGTTTGAATTTTTATCGAGATTTGAAAGTATTCTCACCATAAATGCAAAATTATTTGAAGTTGTGTCCCTCATTTTTTTTTCCTCCTCTCTTCCTCAGCCACTGCCAATTGGTTCTGTGTAAAACAGATTTCTTAAGGGTAGATGATGAGAAACAATGATAAGGTGGAATTTTAAGTATAACACTCATCCTAACGCAAATTGAAATGTATAACATTTTGGGGGCACCTGGATGGCTCAGTTGGTTAAGCGTCTGACTCTGGATTTTGGTTCAGGTCACGATCTTGCGGTTCATGAGTTTGAGCTTGTAGGTCTCTGTGCTGACGGCACGGAGCCTACCTGGGATTCTCTTTCTCTCCCTCTCTCTCTGCTCCTCCCCTACTCATGTGCGTTCTCTCTCTCTCTCTCCCCCCCCAAAATAAATAAATAAATAAAACTTAAAAAAATAGATTTAAGAAATGTATGACATTTTTCATAGCAGCCTGCTACATTTAAAGCCATTCATTATACATTTTTTTCTTGACATCTATTATGGACCCAACACTTTTTAGGTATAGAGAGGTTAGGAGCATTTTCCAGAATTGCACAGCAGACTAGCGACACAGCCAGAAATAAAAGGCAGGCTGCCTGACTCCCACAACAGTGTTTTCTTCAAGTCAAATTGAAGTTTGGTCCTTTTGCCACAAATATTTTGAAAGGAAAATCCCCCACAGCCTTTCAGATTTTCCCAGAGAACAATTGTAATGCAGACCTTCAAGCAGGCTGGAATACTAAAACCTTATCAGTTCTTTATTCTAGAACTGACAGTTGATATTTATTTTCTGGGCTGAAGCTAAAGAAAAAAATGATTATTTTTTCATAGTGGAATGATTGATAATTTCCCAGAGCTTGGCAAAATTAAGCCAGGGAATAGTAAAACCAGATCTGTGATGCTCAAACTCCAACGGTATTTGGTCTGACTTTTCCTCACAACAAATACGGGGTATCTCTTTTCAATGCTGGAAGCGACAGGAAGGAGTTGGGATGGGGAGCTGTCAGGGAAGAAGCATGAGTCTGTGAGTGTGGGCCTCTAGGCATGCCCTTGTGGGCGCTTACCCTGTCCCTGCACTGCACCCAGAGCTCCCCACCACCCCTCCTGTCCTCCCCCACTTTCCTACCCCCACCCCATTTCCCTCTCACTCCCTGCTTCTAGGCAGCAGATGGGTTGGGGCAGACACTGTCATGGTTGGGAAGCAAGAGGAGAGTTTGGTGAAAACCACTCCAGGGCCTTTCTCTCAAGCCTTGGTGATGAAAGGACTCAATGAACCTTAACAATTTCTCACAGGAAAATTCCGGCCTCTGTCTTCTTAAAAGCAGGACATTCAGCGACCCTTAAACAGAGCCAGGATTAAAACCCAGAATTTTTCTGACTTATCCAAGACCTATAGTTTAGGTAGAAAGGCTCGAGCACTGTCCTATCTGGCAATTAGGATCATTTTAGATACCAAAAATAACAGTTTAAGAAAGTGTACCTTGGGCAGATAGACCATTTTCAATGCAAACAGAAGAAAAACTTAAACCATGCCTTCAGAGCCTCTGAAAAGCAGAGCTCTGTCATTTTGAGAGTGCAAGGTTTGGCGACAGGTAGGCAGTTTGTGAGCACAGCCAGCCCACGGCCTCTGTCTCTGTTGCTTGGATGATGCCCTTTCTCTGGCTGGCCAGGGTATCTGGTGCACTGCCTATTTGCCTAGACAAACAGGAATATCAGGACAATCACTGCACCTAGCCCCACAGGCCCAATTAAAGTGATTTTGAAACTTGTCTGAATCTCTGTGTTAGATTGTAGCAGGTTTCTGCCAGAGAGTGGGTGGGAGGAAGAAGTGGGTGTTTTTATGGGCATAGAAATGCCCCAGAGGTGCCTCATGATTCCTCCAGACCAGCCTCCCCCTTAAACTCCTGCACACAGACCTGGGTTTCATGAAGAGCTTTAGATTCCAGGCCTTCTGTGGGCCTCGGAAATGACAGCCACGTGCATCTGGGGCCACTGAAAATCATGAAGAAGAGAGGCAGAATTCCGCTCAGATCACCTCAAATGCTTGACACTTTGGTGGAAGCTGAAGTTATTTACCTACTTCACTTAGGGTTATTTCATAGCATTCGAATCCAAAAGGACTCTTGTCACAAGATTGGGCTTGTTACAGTGTAGGACTGATAATCTTGTAATTTCTGGACACTAAAAATAATGAACAAAGGAACCTAAGGTCTGGAGAAGTCACTTGTCCTCGGGTCTGAGCTGAGCGTTCTCTCTCCTCTCCTCTGCATGTTGCTGCCTTAGGAGGGAGAGTGGCAGGAGGCCTGCACACCCGTCTTATCTATGCTATTGATCTCAGGCAGGTGACTCTAGTTCACCTTGTAGAAAGTGGGGATTACAAATTTTGCCTCTCACCTGCCCCCACAGAAAGTTGAATGAGGGCATGTGCCATATACTTAGCTCTTTAAAAAAATCTGACTTGTAAATACTGAGTTATTGTTTTGTTGAAAACGAGCCTTTCTTCTGCTATTCTATCCCCAACTGACCATAAATCCATTTTTCGTCACCTTCCAAGAGTCAAATAAAAGGAGCTTCTTTTGGCCTTTGGATCTGACAGTTCTCCACCCTGATTTTTCCAGGGCTGTCTTATTTTCTCTTCTGTCCCCCATTTTCCAGTACTCACCATGGGCTAGAATATACTAAATGGCTACTCCTGGAGTCCCCAGCAGAAATACTTCTAATAGTTCACTGTCAGGTGGATCAGACTAGACACACAGTGGCCCCTGAGGTAGAATGTATTCTGGACCAGGAGCAGGGCGTGTGAGGAGGGTGTAAGGATGAAATAAAACATGAAAAATATAAATAAAAAGGAAGGTACCAGTTATTAAAAGATAACTAAAGACAATCATGAGGACTAACATTTAACCATTTACCTTTGGTCAGGCACTAATGCTGGGGACCTTATATGCATTATCCAGTGTAATGAAACCCTGTGAGTTCAGAATTATCATACCGGAGAGGTTATGAGACTTGTCCAATGTCATACGGCTAGTAAGTGGTAGAACCCAGGGTCTGAACTCCGGTCTGACTCTCAAGCGCTAACCCTACTACTGTGCAAACTGCAGTCACACAAATATAGTACCAAGCATCAGAAGCCCCAAGCTTTCCAATGGAGCAAAGCAGCGGGAAAGCCCTTCTGAAGTGTCAGAACAAATTTTCAGAAACCAGATAGTATTAAGACTCTGTTTATAAACTGTAGTAGTATTTTATAAGTTATTTTAAGAGTGTAGTTTTCAAGTCTCCAGATTGCCTCAGAGGACAACATGTCTATAGGCTTCTGCCCAAGTCATGATTATTTGTAATTGATGCTATTTGAAAATGTTTCCATTCTATCATTTTACTGAACACGGGTTTAGAAAACCACAACAATTTAGTAAGATGGTGTGATTAGCAAACCCCTGAGTTTGGTTGCTATGTATCCTTTCAGTGATTTTGCTTTCTGATGCACAATTAAAAAAAAAAAAAAAAAAAAAGAGGATTATTAGCAAAACCCCCTAGGAGCTGATTCTCTTGCCATTGGAGAGTGAAATGTTTTCTCTTCCATCTAGTCTTCCATTGGGAGTGTAAATTGGAGTGAGTGCCTTCTGAGGGACGTCTGCAGTTTGGTTTTTGGTTCCGCAGAATAGAACTTAATAGTTGGGTATACAAAACCATCATCTCAGGACAAGTTTCCATTATAGTGGAATGGTAATGAAATTGAGGGGAAAAATGAACTGAATATTTTGGTAAATGGCTTGTCTTTTAACTTACAAGTTTCTAGAGAAGACATATGGTGCCTTTACCTCTTTATTTTCTCCTGTATATATGGTAACCTGCCTGGGAAGGTAAGTATTCAATATATATATTTTTTTCATATTACTATTGCCATATCATTAGAGTTATTTCATTTTCACCAAGACATCTTATAGAAGAATCCTCTAAAAAAGTAGAGCTTACCTATTTTTATCTCTCGGAAGCTTCACATTTTAAAAAACTAGGGCGGACAGATACAGTGTTTTGCTCATTGGTAAATAAAACTCCGGTCATGGTATTTTCAGTATCTTATTGACCTGCCTTTAAATAACTGTTATTTTTCTTGCTGGTATTTTAACATAAATTCTTAGCAGTTGAATAAAACTTAAGAAGGACTAAGGATTGGTAGAAACGATCAAGTACTGAAGTATATCCTAATGTAGAAAAATTGTAATTCAGTGTTCTCACATTAGATCCAGTCGTTTGAAGCACGTGGCGTTTACTAACTTATTAACCTATATAACAACAATATATGGCTTCCATTTATTGAATATTTACTATGTGCCGGACATTATGTTAGGTACCTCACATTGATTATCTCACTTCATTCTGGTAAAAATTCTATAAGATAGGTGTGATTTTTACCTATGAATAAATGAAGCTCAAAAGTTTAAGTAACTTTCCCAAGGTGCACAGTGTCAGAGTCAGAATTTGAACCCAGTTTTATTAAACTCCAGAGCATATGCCTTATATTATAAAGAGAGAAATGGACTTCATTTTTATTCATACTCCTAAAAATGAACATTTGTTCTTGAAAGAGCAGGCTGTGATTTGACTGTATAAAGCCATTGCAATTGAAGGCATATAGTATGTGATTCTCACCAGTCCAGATGAAAAGAGGCAATACAGAAGAATATGAAGACAAGGTTAGCAAATACTCAGTAGAAGGCTGCACTGTCTGATCATCGCTACAGCATAGCTAGAGACCCACAAGCCTAGCTGACACAACAAAGACCTTGGAAAGGTCGTCTTTGCTAATAGAGTACTTCATTTCTTTGCCTGACCTTGCCATCATGCTCCACCTCTCAGCCCTCAATTAAACTGCCATTGGTATAGGATTTATAATGTGGCCCTGGTTCATTCAAGAGACAGTGACAGAGGTGTGGCTGAGAAGCTGGACAATAAAGAATAGAGACAGTTTCCATTTCTGTTCAAATTAGGGTGGCAACAAAATCATAGCTGACCCTTGGGACAGACCAAGACAGTCCAACGAGATGCTTATTCCAGATACTAAATGCCTAGTACCCTTTTCAGAAGGGAGGTTTCCTCTGAGTGACCAGGATGCTCACAGTGTTTACGCATCATGGGAACAAAATCTGGAGAAATGATTGTGGCATGAGTCATGTTGTAATGTTCCAGGAGAGAATCTGTAGTGTATTCTTCCTTCAGGGTTCTAAGCAATATAGTAAACTTTATAAGTGAAGATTTTTCAGGAAAAGAATGGTTTCTTGGCTAAATCAAGTGCCACTGTGTGGCAGTGGATCATATGGATTTGAAATGTCATGAGCCTTATTTTGCGTAGGTAGGATTATATTAATTTGTGTTTTAAATACATAGTGAGATTGGAAGTTTTTTGTTGGCGTTCAATGAATTTAAAAGAACAGTGTTGTTCCTTTACAGATGAATCTTATTACAGTTTCACAAATTTGGAAATAAAACTCTGACCTTGAGTTAATAAGGAAGACGCTGTAGGCATTCAAATTTTAAATTACCGCTTTTATTTAGCACTAGCAATGTCTTGGGTTGTGGATATAATCCTAAAAATTGAAGTTTGACAAAATGTGTTCCTATGCATCTTAATTCTCTCTGGGTAGACTTCTGTTACTTAGCTAATATGACAGCACCTCTCAGTCCCAATTTACTCAGCATTGAGAAAGAATTGATTGGTGGTTTAAGCTCTAAAAGAAGCGTGTTTCCCGTTTTCTGTGTTTTCAGTGACCTATAGGTTTTGCTAGATATTCTGGCCTAAAGATAAAACTGATGAAAGTCGGAGATGGGGTTTTCCTACCTGTGTGCTTATCAGTCCTCCCCTGAACCACAGTCTGTCTTTTGAGAGCTCTAATAATTAATTTGCTCTCTTTCTTCTCTCTTCCCCCACCTTCTCCCTGTCTGTTCACAGGTTATCTTGACGAATCAAATTACAACGCATCTAAGTGGAGCCCTAGCTTCCCAGGCAGACCTGGTGTCTCCAGCTGATGATTTGTCCCTGTCTGAAGGTAAGGGATCTGTCCTAGAGGGGCTGAAATCTGACACTGACGTACAGTCCCACGGCCTCTCCTCTCTGCCCCATGTTGCGCGGGGAGATTGGGCTAATAGGCCCTGACCAGTGAACCCGGTCAGAGCCTGGAGGTTTAGCTTAGCCAACTTTCCTGGCATCCAGTCCCTTCTATTTGGAGAGTCTCTTGCCCTGACTCCAGAGGCGAGCTCCCCTTTTCATCTGAGTGAAGCACCCTCATAGACATCCATCACCTCTACCTTGAGCCTTGTCACAGCTCCGTAGGTTGCTTTGGGTCCTTAGTACGAGGGCTGGCAAACTGCTGAGTGGCTTGGTTTTTGAGATTGATGCTCACAGGTTGGCTTTCCTGGTGGTCCCATGGCAATGTAGCCTTTTGCTGGTGCTGGGTGCTTTGGGACTGGCTGAAAGTGTATACTGGCATCATGTGCTGGAGATGGGGCATTCCCAACCAGCTTTACAGAAAGATTAAGAAAAACTCTCCACGTCGGTAAATCTGCAAACTTTTCTCCACCCTCCCATGCTAGCAAAGGTCAGGCTGGCTATGGTTTACGTAGCAAGGGGAATTACACCATTGAGCCAGTGGGTGGTTTCTAGTTTTATTGAAAGTTCTTATGTGACATTTCGGAGCTCTGCTGGTTGTGGGATGGATAAATGTGCATTAGCTGTGACAGATCCCTCTGCGTTTCCATTTTCTGCGAAGTCTTCACGAGGGAGCAGATGGGACTTGCAGGCCTGGTGAGGCTCCTGACTTCCAGGTGGTCTTGCATGGATTGGCTGCAGTTTACCATCTCGAGAATTGGAAGGACCACAGCCCTTGCTTCTAGGTGTTTTTCAGAGTGAAAACTAATTACTTGGGGGCAGCTGGGTGGCTCAGTCAGTTAAGCGTGACTCTTGATCTCGGCTCAGGTCATGATATCATGGTTCATGAGATCAAGCTCCGAGTGGGGCTCGTCTGTGAGGAGCCTGCTTGGGATTCTCTGTCTTTCTCTCTCTCTCTCCCTCCCTCCACTCACACACACACTCTCTCTCTCTCAAAATAAATAAATAAACATTAAAAAAAAACCTAATTACTTATTTTTTAAAGTTGTAAAATGCCCTGTGTCCCCTATTTCCACATTCAGTGATGTTTCATCTCTCCCCCCATCACCTGGACCGAAAACCCGAATTGTTTACTTTTCTTCCCTCCCTGCACTCCTGTCATCCAGTCTTCTTGGCTCTTCTTTCCAGATAATATTTTTTCTTCTGTCCCCTGTTCTTTGTAAATTTTTAAAAAAATGTTTATGGATAGTATACATTATTTTTAAATAGGCTCCATGCCCAGTGTGGGGCTTGAACTCATGACCCTGAGATCAAGAGTTGCATGCTGTACTGACTGAGCCAGCCAGGCACCTCTTCTTTGTAATTTGCATTGTGATCAGCTGACTTATTAAACTCACAGTTAGATTATTTTTATAGATCCCAAAATGGCCTCCCAACTCTAGCCTCGCTACCATTTCCATTCTGCCATCACCAAATTAAACTCTCCGAATATGGCTTCCTTTTACTGTGTCACTTTCCTACTCGGAAATCTTGGAGTTGTTTTAGCTCATTTCCTGAGAATGGGCTAAAATCAAGAAGTCACTTTTAAAATATTCAGGAATTTGTGGTTTGTTAGCTTGAAATCAGCCAGGGTGGAAGGATTTACACCATGGGAATCAGCACATGCTAAAAATCAGGATTTTTTTGCTTTTCTTTTCTTTTGTGTGGATCAGTTTCCAAAATACCACTAGAGACGGTTAATGCTTCCTTACCCCTCACAGTCTGCCCTTTTCTTCCTGTTCCCCTTGGTTCTTGCCAATGTCCTGGGTGAACTCCTATACCAACCATGTTGACTTTCTGCCCACCACTCCCCACTCCTGTCTCCATGCCACTGCAGAGACAGCATGTTCCATCTAGAATAGCATTTCCCTTTTTCACTTCTACTGCTTCCTTTCTTCCCAAATTCCCTGACCCCTTCAAGATTTACTTAAAGGCCACCACTTTCACAAAATCCCCTTGTTTGTTCCAGTCTGCTCTGGTCTCACTCCTTCTTCCTCCTCTGTGACCCTTCTACCTGTTCTGCTTTCTAAAGAAAAGGTCTAGGAAAACTAATTTAACTTTTCATGTTTTCCTGACTAGATTGGAAGATTAAAAAAAAAGACCTTTTTTTTAATGTTTGTTTTTGAGAGAGAGAGAGAGAGAGACCCAGCACAGAGCAGGGGAGGGGCAGAGAGAGAAGGAGATAGAGAATCCAAAGCAGGTTCCAGGCTCCGAGCTATCAGCACAGAGCCCGACACGGGGCTCAAACCCACTAACTGTGATCTCATGACCTGAGCTGAAGTTTGATGCTCAACTGATTGAACCACCCAGGTGCCCCTAGATTGGAAGATTTTTTTAAGGGCACCGGCTATCTTGTATTCTTTTTGCATCTATGGTTGTGCCTAAGTGACTAGAAAAGTTCTAGGCTTATAGTAGGCAGTAAATAAATGCTGAATGGATACCAAAGTAAATACCTTGTAAACAGTAACCATGAGACTCACACAAAGCACCTGATTAAAAATTGTGATTTATTTCATTCACACACACACACACACACACGCTCATTTAGTCAGCCTTGAGGAGAAAAAAACATTTTTTGTTTCCTTATTTAAAAACCAGCAGTGGGGGGGTGGCGGGGCTAGGTGGCTCTGTCAGTTAAGTGTTGGACTCTTGATTTTGGCCCAGGTTGTGATCTCACAGTTCATGAGTTTGAGCCCCATTTCAGGCTCCATACTGATGGTGCAGAGTAGGCTTGGGTTCTCTCTCTCTTTCTCTCTCTCAAAATAAATAAACTTAAAAAAAATGATAAGTAATAGTACTTTGCTTTGTCTTGGCTTTCTTATCTTAAGCAAAGAAGAGGAACAAAACAGATACAAAGGAAATTGTTTTGGGGCTCCGGTGTAACTGCTTCCAGAAAATGGTAAAGGTGTGTTCAGGGCAAGGGGAGACTTACCCGCTCATCCTTTGACAACTTTTTAAAATTATGAAATCCTAGGGGCAGTGGAAATAATTGATTTTTCTAGAGCTTTCCTTTGTATAGCTGAGCAGGTAAAGAGGCTATAGAAATATTTTTTCCTGAAGTCTATAATGAAGTTCCTTGCCAGTAAACTAAAATGGACAATTTTCCTAGAACATTTATACCTACCTATTCAAATACATTGCAATGGTTGTTAATGCCACTATGATTAACAGGTATAAATTATTTTGTTGTCTCCAGCATCCCATGTATCAACTTTGACATTGTGTTATTAGCTCTGTGATCTTGGGCAGGTCTTTTGATAACTTGGGTTTTTTTCTATTAAAGGACAGGCTGGATAAATACAACATTGCTGAAGTCTTTTCTAGCTCTACCGTTGTGAGATCACGATGTGGGTCTGAAGATCAGGAGTATTCACTTGTTGATGGGGTTTTAAAATTCTGATTTATGGTGTGGGAAGAATGGCTTTGTATTTTCCTAGATTAAGCATAATAGAAAGGATCTTCAGGAATCTTAGCATTGATACTTTGGCATACTTGTAAGAGCCTCCTCTCCCCACATTGCTCTCTCCTGACTCTAAACAATTCCTGTCTTGTCTGTCTCTTGTCCTCTCTGCCTCTCCCCCACACAGACCTATACACAAGAAGATGTGTGTGCAAACTTGTGAGAGCGAGAAACACACCGATGGGGTGAGCTCAGGGTCCACCCTGTCCTGTAATAGATTTCAGCTGCAGAGCAGAGGGCACGGCTTAAACAGCGCTCCCTTGAAAACGGTTGTAGGGTGAGAACAAGCGGCCAAGAGCAGCCAGCGATAAAATGATCTGAGTTGACCTCAGGGAAATACCCAGCAGGGGCCAATTCAGGGAAATGAAGTCCCTTCTGCTCTGATGCAGAGCAGGGAATGAATATAAGTGACCTGGCCCAACTGAGAGATCTCTTCCACCCCAGCGGATCCTGTACTATTAATATCTGCCAGCTGCAGGCCCAGAGCATCCCCCTGCTGAGATCAAAAGAGCCCCTATCTTAGCTGGAACAAGGTCATCTTCACAGAGCTGTAAAAGCAAGCCCTGACTGGCTGCAAGGACCTCTATGGGGGAGGAGAAGTCAGGAGATGGGGAGGTGCTCTCTCACGCTCCTTTAATCTCAGCTGACCAGCTGTTGCCCTCCCAGTGTTTGTAAAGTTGAGAGTTCTTTGTTTTTGTGTTGCTAGTTTTTTTCCCCCCCTTACTAAGTTTGTGGCTGGCTTGTTGCTTGGATCATGTGGACAGAACCATGTTCACTGCTTGGGTCCATGGTATGATTCCCTTCATTGGGGTTTCTTCCACTCTTGAATTATCCAGTTCCCAGGTGGGAGAGCCCAAGAAGAGAGAAGCAGACCCCAGAGGTCAAGGACTTTCTACGCATTGCTCCTGCCCCATAGCATTGTGCTTGGAGAAGGAAAGAGAGGACAAATTGAATTTTACCTATTTTGTTAGAATAACTTCTCATAGGTACAGTGTGCTTATCAATTTTCAGCCTGCCTTTCACAAGCATTATTTCATTCTGTGGGGAGAATGGAACCTTCAAGACTTATGCAAATTGACCAAAAATCACCGCCCTATGAACCTAAGGGTGGAAATCCAGATTTCTGGTTTTATAATCTACATTGTTCTCAACCAGTCTCTGTGAATCAAAGTGTTTTCCTTTTTAGTTTTTTGTTTTGTTGATAGAAACTCAGGCAACTAGATTATTACGAAGTCGAGTGACTGGTTATTGACTAGGTTATTGTGACTGTTTTGTGGCCAAGGACATGTTTCTTAGATGCCCTTGCCAATTCTTCCTGGTGGTCATCGAAAATACTAAGAGTGACTGGATCTCAGTCATAGGGAATATCCCTTTTCCCCATACTGATCAGCAGAGAAAGGATCTAACAGTCCAGCTGGCCCAAGACTCCATGCGCTATTCTAAAGTCATCTGGGATTTGGGCAGAAGGACTGGGCTCCTGTCCACACAAGCACAGTTGGTAGGTGAGGTTGACGTATGGTGACAGTGGCTCCTGTGCAAGATTGAAGCTCTGCTCAACCTGCACCATTGGCTTTCTCTCCTCTGATGACTTAATGGGATAGCAGTAACTTCAGTGTGGTGACACAGCCCATTTCAGGAGTCCCAGACAGCTTCATGGAAAGGAAGACATGATTAGGCTGCCATCCTGGCATTTCTAGCATCTGGCATGTTAGTATCCTCTTATCTGCATAAATAGTTTTTGACAGATAATAACGCTTGAAAACTAAAAATTAAAAGTGCATGGATGGGTAAAGGAAAGAACTTAAGAGAAAAAGTGGTACTTACTACAACCAAGAGTGGTTTCTAGTTTTGGTATTGGAAGCCTTTCTATTCCAGTTGAATTGATGGCTGATTTCATGTGCAAGAGAAAGTATTTTGGGATTCATACTCCTCAAGCAACCATCCCTGCAAAAAGCTGGAGTCCCTTTGAAAGATTATATGCAAGTGCATGGCTTGTGTCTCTTTCAAAATAAATTCAACAAGCAACAGCAGCTCAGAATGGTTGGGGCGAATCAGGGACTTATGGTTGTGAAAGAAGCAGACTTCAAAGCATGGTATGAATTTTCAAGTTTTATTTCCACTCTTGCTTTCCAGCTGGATCTGCTCTGGATTTACTGCAGGATGTTTGAAAATGTGGCCCCCTGCTAATCTCAGACAGTTGCTATGATCAATGGTTTCTTTCATTTCCGATAAAAAACACTGGTGTTTCTGCTTAAATTGTGTGTACTTTCAGCTTTATTATTATAGTTGTAATTTATTGTCCAGCATTACCCAAATTTGTAATCCATTAACCACAGACTTTGGGGTTGGTTGGTCAAGTTAGCAGAACTCTCTCCATACTTTAGCTCCAAGGTCCTCCACAGCCCAATCCCAAACTAAGAATGTGCACTGGTTGGGGTAGGACCATGTACAAATGAGTCTGAGTGGAGCAGCCTTAAAAATCCACTTCTCAGGGGTATGGTGCAGGTTGGCTGTAATTATTGCTTTGAAAACATAAAGTGTCACCGTGTGCCTATGAGGTTAACATTAACAACTGTGATCAGCATTGTTAACATTAACACATCTATATAGCATTTTAAAATGTCCTAAAATGATGAATCACTTAAACCACCTCAAGCAACTGAAGCATGAAGGAGAGAAGGGAATTACTCAAAGGCCACACAATAAGCAAGTGGTGGTGGTGCTGGTGCCAGGAACAGAAGTTAGAACCCCTCCCATGAAAGCCTGGATTTGGATACTGTTGCCTCTTAGGAGTGTGTTTTGGATAAAAATGGTTAAGGGTCCTAGTGACCTTTTGACCTTTTATCCCCAAGCCACAGGACATATATCAACACACACAACCTCACATGCTTCCATTCACAAGGGACACACCACACCTACCCATGTCCCACCCTCCCTGGTATTCAAGGGTCCATGGCACTTAGCTGAATGTATATTACTTCCAACAGCTGTTCAGATGCCACGAAAGGCCTAATTTATAGAAAAAGATTAAAAGCACTAAAACCCTGTGGTGTTTAGCTAAAGAAAGCCTACTTATTATTATGTGAGGTAGGGGCAGCTAGAGTTGAGAGAGGATGGACACAGCATGCAAAGGTCTGACAAGCTATAAATCTCAAAAGGGACAGGAGCTTGTTAAAGATGTGCAGCAGGGAGACCAGGGAGTGACAGGACCAAGGAAGAGGGATCAATAGGAGGAAGGGAACACTGAAGTGAGTCACCAGGAAGTGCTTCTTGGTCAGGAGCTCTGTTTTGCTAGCAATAGTTTGCCAAAGAGAGACATATTGGAAGCATGAGGTATGTTACGATCAAATTAGATGAACGTCAGAGAGCTTTCTTGGGGGACAGTCTTTGAGGTGGTTCATGGGAAGGCTGGGCTAGATATTTTGAAAATATTTTACTCTTATCCGCAGACTTCTTCACTACTTAGGATTTACTGGCTAATTTCCCAGACCTGCACATGTTCCCGTTACCATCTCAGTGTCATGAAGGCAGAAGGGACAAGAACACCAAAGCCAGTCTTGTCAATTGCTTCAACTACAGAGATGATGGGGCCAAAAGCCCAAGAATGAGATGCTGGGGAGTTGGGGGGGGTGTGATCCCAGAGGGGTTCAAATTGGAAGGATTTTCTGAGGTCAGATTTGTGTTTACCATCATCAAAGAGAATTCTGTACCAAATATGAGAAGCTGCTAGGTCAGAGATCATAAAGAAGGGAAGAATGGCTGGTTTCTAGGAGTGGTGCCCAGAGGAGAACTTAGTTTGCATTGTAATGTGGCATGAAAAACCCAGAATGCATTTGTGATGTTTGCTAGGATGTGGGGAGGATTATAACAGGGTCTGGCAAGGTGGTCTAGCCCAAGGATGGTCCAGCTGATCTCTGACCTAGGTTCAGTTCTCTCTGAGGGCTTTGCTTTTCTCCATTTTTCTGATAAGCCACTCAATAAATACTGGTTGGATTAAGCTGCATTTCATTTGGTCATACTGACATTTCCTATGCAATAGCTGCATTCCTGCATATATTAGCATAGTTTTTGAGCTATGGCTCCTCCAAAAACAACTTTTTTGGCTCAATGAAGAGACTTTCAAGTGCCTTCCAACCTGATGATTTTGTGAGTTGTAGAGCCCCTGCTATATGCACTATGTTAATGTTATAGGAAATTCAGAAATGAGCAAGATATGGTCCTTGCCCACAAGATATTTACAGTGTAGTTTGAGAATAGTTCTAAAGGAGAACATTATTAGGTAGAATGTGTGTGGTGCTTTCAGACAAGACGGTGTGCACCAAAGCTTCCAGGATTTCGGAAGAAGAACACATCTCTTTCAGCAGAGGGGAATCTGAAGGGTCCAGGGAGGAAAATATAGGAGATAGCACTTGAGGGATAGAAAGGATTTCAACAGGCAAAGATGAGTAAAGATCAGGAAATGCTATGAACTAAGGCATTAAGTTCAAAATGGGCCATGTCCTGCCCGTATCTCCTGTTACTCTCCCCCCTATCTATTCTAGCCTCATAGCCCACACTCTTGTTTCTCACATTCACCAAAGTGTTTCTGCCTCTGGGCTTTTGCATTTGCTATTCCCACTGACTGGAGCACTTGTCCATATCCTCTCCTTGGCCTCCTTTTTCACTACATTCAGTGTTGCTCAAGGGTCCTCTTCTCAGAGAAGTCTTTCTTCACCTCTCTATCTAAGATGGAGCCCCTAGCCCCATCCCATCCTCTTCTTTCTTCCAAGCCTGCTTTAATTTTCTTCATTGTCCTTATCACTACCTAACCTCATATTATAAATTAACCTATGGGTTTACTGCCTGCCTCCTTTGCTTTCATATAATCGCCTCAAGGGCAGGACTTTGTCTTGATCACTCCTGTATTCTATAGTTCCTGGAGAGTACTCAGTAAATCTGGGATCTGTGTTGTAAGAAAATGCAGGATATGCTGGGAAGAGGGCAAAGGAGCCTCATTTGCCTGTGGTGGTCATTTGTAATAAATCTAGAAATGGGTTGGGGCCAGACTTTGAATGCCAGACTGAATTTAGATTTTATGCTAAAATGATCATAACTCTGCACTCTCAAGGTTATCTGGATGAGATGTGTAGGATGGTTAGGGATAGGGAGATTGGAAGTAGGGAGACAATGAACTCATTGAATATCTAGGGAAGTGGAGCATCCATTGTGTACCAGCAGCTATACTTAGTGCTGAGAATGCAGAGATGGAAAAATGACATTCTAGATAGAGGGCATATCATTACCAAAGATATGATGGGAAGAGCATGGTCATGTGAAGAGCTGAAATAATTCCTTATGACTGGGAGTATGGGGGAGGGGGGTGGATGTAGGAGAAATGCAAGGGATGAGACTTGAGAAGTAGGCAGTGTGGATCGTGGACATCTGGCATGCCACATTAGGGAGTTTATGACTTTTCCCAAAGCCCCTGTGAGAAGAATGTGAAGATAATCCATTGGCAACACGTCATTTCCTTGATCAACATGATTGATGAGGCTTATTTGAGTGGCTGAGAATGTTTCTCTTTCCTCCCTTACAGTTCCATGTGCATCCCTTCCAAAGCCACATGCTCAATCAAAGAAGATGGACGATCTTTCCAGATAGAGTAGTGCTGTTCTTTAGTCAAGGATATAGAGTGGTTGTGTTTCCATACCAGAACCTCTATTCCAGTGGTTCTCAAACTTCAGCATGCATTAGAATCACCGGGGTGAGGGTGGGGTGGGTATTAATGTATACGTTGCTGGGCCCCCACTCCCAGAGCTTCATTCAGTCAGGAGAGGGGCCAGATAATTTGTGTTTCTAACAGATTCTCAGGCGTTGTTGATACTGCTGGTCTAGGGACCATACTTTGAGAACCATTCTTTATTCAGTGGGTTTCTTATCTGTGTTAGGCACCAAGAATACCAAGATGAATGTGTCTCCATCTGAGCTCCCAAGGAGACTAGTTAAAGAACTTTGTCCGACTGAGCGGATATCATTGTAAGTTTGCTTCTAAAAACAGGTGTGTGTACCTCTGTCAATCCCATCAGTCACATCCATTCTCCGAATCTTCTCCTTCTTCTTTATCAACTCATTGCTATTACTTACCTATTGCTAGTCTGTGCTTTTGAGCCAATACATTGTTTAAAAACAACAACAACAACATTTAAAGACATTTTTTTCCAGTCTCAAATAACCATCTGATTCCTCTTAAATTTTTTTTATATCTACAGTCAACCCTAGAGTTTCTCTTCAGGGATGCGATAGATCTCTTCCATTTATCTGGAATCTACTACCTATTCTAAATAATTATAATCCAGTGAGATGTGAGGCCTAAGCTTACTTATATTTAAGTCACCTCCTATTCAGGGACATGTGGCCAGCACTTAGCACAAGCTATATCCCATGGTCAGCCATCATTTACCACTGCTTAAGACAAGATAAACCAGAGAAGCCAAGATGGCAGCTGGATAACTGAAATATGTGTACTGGAGAATTCTATAAGTTCAGTCCTTTCCACAATTTATGATATGCTGGAACAAAATTACTCCCTACCTTCAGGAGAAGGTCTGAGTTTGATGGGTTAAATGCAGATGTGTGCGTGTGTGTATGTGTGCGTGTGCTAGGGAGGGGATTCTGTGTTTCAGTGGAAGACAGTGAGGTCTTTCTGGATTGTGATGTTGATTTTCTTAACCATGTTTCTAAACTAATAGACCCACACAAACATCTAAGAGAATCTAAGTTTTTTTTGGAAGTATTACTTTCAGCCATAGAGGATGGATGATAGCCCAGCGGGCTAGGGATTAAGGGGACAAATTTCGTTTTGTTTTTAAATACAATATATAGATGAATGAGGCTAGAAGCAAGATAACTTAAGTGTTTCTAAGTGACAAAAGACCATGCCTCCCCGAGATAAAATAAATAATTGAAATATTTAAAAGTAGAGCCCAGGAAACAAACCTCAGTGAATAAGTGGTTGATGGAGCTTAAGGGGTAGATCCAAGGCCCAACCAGAAAGACCCACCTTGACCTTTCAGGGATCAAACTGCAACCAAGGAAAATAGCTTGTACTTTCACAAGATGATACAAAACTCAGGTAATCAGAAAAAAGAAAAAGAAAAAAATCTTGTCTTGTGGTCATTAGAAGGTAAACTCTTTGGGGCCCTTGAGTGGCTCAGTCAGTTAAGCATTGGACTTCGGCTCAGGTCACGATCTCGCAGTTTTGAGTTTGAGCCCCACATCAAGCTCTGTGCTGACAGCTCAGAGCCTGGAGCCTGCTTCAGATTCTGTGTCTCCTCCTCTCTCTGCCCCTCCCATGCTCATGCTCTGTCTCTCTCTGTCTCTCAATAATAAATGTTAAAAAATCTTTTTTAGAAGGTAAACTCCTTGAAGGTGGGAATCTTTGTCTCTTTTGTTCGCTACTGGATCATCACAGCCTACGATAGTGCCTGGTAATAGTAGTTCCTCAATAAATATTTGATGAATCAATGAGGCACCTACGGCTGCAAAGTAGGGGCAATCAAAGAATTAGTTGAAGCTTTAGATGTGTACTTACCTTAAAGAAGCATGAAACTGCTATTGTGATTTTTCTCACTGGACATAACATGTATGCTTTAAAATTCCTCTAAAGTGTGTTCAACTTTATGTACCTGCACTGAATATGTGTGATAAATAACATTAGGCAATGCAGGGAAAGTGTCAGAAGGGAAAGAACAGGAGCTTAATAACTCTGTTTTTGAAGGGGAAATCTCCCACATTGACATCAGAGTGGTGACTGAAGTAGTTTAGTCTGATATACAAAAAGGATGTTTATTAGGGACCTACTATCTACTAGGTCCTGTGCTAGGCAGATGCTAAGGGCTAAAAAGCTCTTTACAGAGACAAAATCTCTTTACAAAGCTCATAGTCAGGAGGGGGAAAGTGTGATGGATGAGTAAGTGAAGTGTGCTGTGATGGCTGTAGGTGTAGGATATCACTGTGGAAAGCGTGCATGAGTCCTGGTTTGGGGATGGAAGCTCTCTAGGAGAGCTTTCCAGTGAGGAGACACTTGAGCTGGATCTTGAAAGATCAGTAGCAGTTCCCAAGAGGAGAAAGAGGTTGGGAAGGGGGCTCCTGGCCTAGAGAAAAGCCCATGTTATGGACTAGAGGCAGGTGCCATGGGGGACCTATGGGAGGGGTGCTGTGGCTGGCACAGAAGAGAGTGGCATGAGGTCCGTCTGTCGAGATTGGCAGTGGCCAGGTTGTGAAAAGTGTTACCCATCACACTAGTCACTTTGAATTCTTTCCTAAGGGTGATGGGGAGCCATTGAAACAAGGAAGAGACAGGATTATTTTGTGGTTCAAAGAGATTTCTCAGGGAGCAATGTACAGGTTACAGGGAATGGGGATGAAACTAGAGAGCTTGGGTTTTGATCTCTTTGAGGGGAATCACTTTTGGGTGGGAATGGAAACTTTGTAATAAGCTTTAACCGTTCTAAAGTCTGGGTGGCCAGATCTGGTTTTGATTTCTCACCTCATCAACCTGGGAGAGATTTCTTTGGTGCATCAGGCTTCTGAGTAGCATCAGGTGAGTCTTCCATTTATCAAGGCATTTTATAATTAGAAATGGCTTATCTGTAATTCTTTGTTAGGTGGTGAGAGAAAATAGTAAATTATTTCAATGGCACTGTGGGAATTAATCAATGTTTTGTGCTCTTTTTGCTAGTGATAATAATATTGAGTGTTTAATATGTACCAAACTAAGCATGAAAAATCTCAGCCGCTTTGTGGGGTTCCATGATTGCCTCCATTTTAGAAACAAAGACACTGAAGCTTGGAGCATTTACATAAGCTGCTGATGGTTAGCTAACTAGTGATTAGCATGGATTCAAACCGGAGAGTCTGGCTCCAGAGTCTGTGCTCTTGACCAGTATATTATACTCAGTTCTACAAGATGCTAATACAACTACCCTGCTGAGTGTATGATCATGTATTTCTGCCTGCCATTGCCAGAGTTGAGTGTCCCATGCTAAGTGGTATGATAATTGTGGCCACTTCTTTGTAGGCACCCTGAAATCTGTTTACAGACAGACCTTAGAGCAGAGGTGTTTTTAACAGTAGATAGGTCACTGCATTTCAAATTAGGAGACCTGTGTTCAGCAACCAGCTCTGCCACAAACCACCTGTGTTATTTTGAGCAAGTCACTTAACTTCTCTGGGCCTCTGTTCCCTCGGCCACATATTGCATTAGGTGATGCCTTTGTGAAGTTTCCTTCTTTGAGGGGCAAATTGATATTTCTTTTTCAAGTTTCAGACAAACTTCTCTGCTTCTCCTTTAAAGATGAACAAAGCAGAATGGACTGAAGGTTGATGGGGGCTGGGGGAGAGGAGAAAGTGGGTGATGGGCATTGAGGAGGGCATTTGTTGGGATGAGCACTGGGTGTAGTATGGAAACCAATTTGACAATAAATTATATTAAAAAAAACAAAAAAAATTAAAAAAAAATAAAGATGAATAAAGCAAACCCCAGGCTGGACCAAACCTTCTATAAGCATTTTAGCACATCTCTTTGTCACTATCACTATTATATTGGTTATGTAGAACAGCAATCTTCACATTTTTTTTGAATCCACAACTCATGGTTTTTAGGCACACGACCCCAAAATATGTAAAACTGCTATCTCTAAAATGTAGAACTACTATACTATTATATAAAACACACCAGAAATAGAGGTTTTAAAAAATGAAATAGATTCTAACATTTTCTTCCCACATCGCAATGAGTCATCATCTATATGCCTGCCACTGATGTCATGGGGACAGTTCAAATGTATCCCCTCCTTTTCATTGCAAAGCTCCTTACTGTCCCAAAAAGAATGAGAATCAACCTAAAACTTGAGCATTGGCTCCATTCTTTCAGTTGTTCATTCATTCACATATGAAGCATCTATAATATAAAAACTTGCTAGGTGTTCAGGGGATAACAAGAAAAAGATCAGGGTTGGCCTCTACCCTCTAGAACATAAAGGTTAATTCTAATTTTTGTCAACCTTATCTTGGAATCCTAGAATTCCTGCATACGGTAATGGAGCCAAACCTTACATCTAAACAGGTTGTATGTGTTGTGCTACAATGGATAGGACAGGAAAAGATAGGAAAGCCCAGAAAAGTGGTCCACACACAGTGAAAATCACACTGAGCATAGCACTTAGTGAGGTACCAGGATGTGGGAGGCAGATTGTAGATGTGTGGGGCACTCATGGAGAGGAGAGACCATCAGGACCTTTGGGTGTCTTGGGCCACCATCTTAGGGTATTAGGACACCATGAAGATGACTCCCTGACCAGTCTGTCCTGAGTCACAAGGTATGCAGGGCCCTATATCAGCCAACAGACAGCCTCCATCACTCATAAAACTACAGGCTGTAAATCAGCCCCATGTTTCACTGAGAACTGGCCCGGATGGCCAAGGTAGCTCTGTGCAGCTTAGCACCTGTGGTGGGTGACTATTTTTTTTGGCCAGCTGTTTCATGAGCACCACATCAGATAAACTGCACTTGGTTCCTATGCTCACTCCAGACACAAACAATTAAGCACATCCTGCTGGAATAGTCATGTTAGGGAACCTGGCTTTCCTGTGCTGATCATCTGGTTTTCCTGTCCCTCAGGGTCAGAGTTTGGAGATGCTGTTGAGGCAACCTTGAGAAAGCTGTTAACCCTTAAAAGGGGTTTAGCTGTTCATCAGCAAATATATTCAAAAACAGTTTGCAGCCAAAGCCTTACCATGTATGGCAGTTTTCAATAATTATCAAAATCATAATTTCATTAATTTTGTCCTCTATTCAGGGCTGGCTTAGAGAAGTAGGAGATTGCAATTAATGGATCATTTTCTGGTTTTGTAACCAAGTTGCATTCTCAAGTTGAGGGAACCACCTTGCGCTTCTTAGTTAGTTTATTCATCTGTGTATGGGGGTAAAGTTACCCATGCTGCCAGTGAAATTTCACAAACAAAACCTCATGTAGTTGGGTTCCCAAGTTCATGAGAAATCCCTTTTCTTCATGAGAATGCACAGATCAGCCGAGACTAGCATGACTAATTCTAGAACGAGTCCAAGCCGAACAGCTCTCTGGAGGAGTCCTCTGCAATTAGTATGCATGACCCACTAAGGCCTTTGCCCAACTAGCATTGGGAACCACGATGGGCATGGCGCAGTGTCATTTTGATATTCTGCCCTACTGATAAACATTCCTGCAGTTCTAAGCGTATATGCAATTGGTGATGAGCAGGTGTTTGGGAAATCTTTGAAAACATGTAAGTTAGTAACGCTATCTCTTTGGAAAGACGTACATCCTTAGAGGTGAAGTTCCAGGGGAAGGGCCTGGTGGAGAAAGAGTGGGAATATATGTTGATCACTGGAGGACAGCTTACAGTATGCCAGGCAATGGATTGCACCATCAGGAAAGGAATCTAGAAAGGTGAGGAGACTCGTGAGAAAGAAAGTGACTTCTGCTGACAGATCACTGTTGTTCAGACTCCATGAGGATGAGAAAGGAAAGCCAAAAACCTACATGACAACTTCTTTGGGGTTGGAAAAAAATATTGATTTTTTTTTTTCTAGCTGGAATTTGACAGGGTCAGTTCACGTCTGGGTTTTCAGCACTTAATACAGGGCCCTTTTGTCTTGGGAGGCGGCTGGACTGGTTTTTCCTCCAGGCAGGTGCACAGAGGGCGTTTATTGTAGCCTGAAACACAAACACCAAGCCCCTAGGCCCTGATCCACACACTCTCCAGTGTGGCTCAAGGAAATAAAGTGAACAATGTCTCTTGCAACAGGCTAGCACTGTAAATACCACTCCTGAATGAAATATTTCTTAAAACTTTGTATCCGTAACTCGATCATCTCTTAAAACTTAATTATATGTCGGGGAAAAGGAAGCTATTGGCTCCTCCAGCTGTCCAGGTTGAACAAGAGCGCACAATGGAGCATATCCGATTCGCCGCCTTGCTTAGGTAATCAGATTAATATCTCCTGAATTGAATTTACCCTTTTGATATGGAGTCTTTCAGCTGCCTTGTTTCACATCTCAAATTCTGACAAAGCTGTGCGGCCTTTGAGTAATTTCCCTGAAATCTATATGCGGGAAGCCTGTTCTCTTTCGAGCACTTTTTGGGACTTGTACCAATTAAATCTGTTTCTGGCACACTTTTAATGGCATACTTTCCCCTGAGTCAACAACTGCTCCAAAATCTGAGGTCATTTGTTTAATTTAAAAGCAAAGGTTATGAAACAACCATTTCAGGCTTCACCAGCCAAGCCCCTGTGGCTTTGAAAGGGGTGATGAGACAGGGGAAAGGCTAATAAACTGGATTTCTTACACACAAAATAAATTAATTACCGTGTTTCTGTTAAATCAGTATCAAACCAGGTTTGTCCACACCCTCTCTGCCAACCTGGCTGTCCCTTTCTCTTCAAACACACCCCCTTCTTCTGGGACTTTCATCCTCATGATTGAAGTTCACCCTCTTGCTGTTGTTCTCGCAAAACAAACATCTGGAGTGGATTTTTGTCAGCTGGAGTTGAGAGAGAACTGTAAATGATGCGGTGATTTTTTTTTCATCCTTATTAAATTTATTTATAGCCAGTCTGAGGCCAGGAAACATGTTTTTAAATGGCTAGAGCCCTTGATTGGAAGTTCTCAAGGAACACACAGTGGATGGCATTTTCCCCCTTGCCATTTTCTGAATAATACAAGGATAAAATTACATAATTCCCCATTTGGGTGGTTGGTTTTTTGGGGTTTTTTTGTTTTTGTTTTTGTTTTTGTTTTTCCTGAAGAACCCTTCATTAGGACATTTTGTACATCAGAATTCTTCCATTGTATTAGCTTATCCAATATGCCTTTTTTTCCATCAGTGAGAGAAAAGGGAATGTAACTTGTGGGATATTTTTGAATAATTACAGTGATAGAGAGTGAGTTGCTGGTCACGTGAGACATGAACCAATGGCGTGGGTCTTTTCTTTTGCCAAAAGAATACAACTTGGATCCAATTCCCACCTTTTCCACTTCACAACCTCTAAAATCTTAAAGCTGCAAATCTTAAAGAATCCCATTCATTTTCTCGTTATTTAAGATAATAAAAGGCTCCACAAGGGGCTTAGGAAAATAATTTATAAAATACTTTGCTAGACCCTTAGACCTTATTAAATCACAATGCCTTGGGGTTTATATAATTATTTAAGAAACAAATACATTCTAGAGGAGGCTGAGTCCTCCTCTAGATGATGATTTTTTTTTTTTTTGAGATCCCTTCCACTTCTATGATTTGAGATGATTCTTTGATTTTCTTTCACTGTCATTAAAGAAGAAGAAGAAGACTGTTTGGGAATGAGGTTTGTTACCCACAGGCATTTTCTTGTCCAGAGAAGAGGCTGTTCTGCTTCCTGCCACCCAAGCCAGTCATTCCTCAGCCTGAACAATAGGGTTTAATGTTCTCCATCTTGCTAAGCATTAGTCTCTGTTGTTATGAAAGTGAATTGAAACCAAATGCACTTTCTATTGGAAAAGCTGCTATTGATCTCAGCTCATAGACAATCCTGAGAGGGTGCTTATAAAACAGAGGGAAAAATCCTTGCTGTTGTATCATAACCCCAGTTATCTCCCTCCCAGGCCTCTGAACATATCTCTGATGCTGCATCGTTCGATTTTATTTCGTTCCTGCCACTTGAAGATTGGTGTTCCATATTTAGTTCTTGGAAGTGTTCACAGATTCTTTAGAGAATTATCTTGCTAATGGACTGGGAAGGCTATTCTTACAGCAAGACCCTTCATTAACTAAGAGGACATAAAAGATAGCTCGTGTTCTCCACCAAGAAAGACAGCTCTGTTTCATCTGTCTGATGGGGAGCGTTTGAGACAGAGCAGCCTCATCACATGTGGGTTTCTGCTGCCCACTTTCCAGTTATTAAAGTAGAAGCCGACTCAGTGGCACTGGCCTGGCAGAGAAATGAGCACAGTGAGGTCATCACTCATCACCAGCTTCATGATGCAAAGGGCCATGCATTAGAAAATAGCAGGCCCAAGGGGAAAGAGCCATTGTTTTTTAGTCAGGAGAAAGGAGAATCACAGAGAGGTAGAAAGAGGTAAAAGGCAAAGACCAAGCAAGCCAGACACTAAACAACACTGCATCTTCCAGGAGCCAAATAGTGCCTGCTAGATTTAGCTTTCATTGTATTTGGAGATGAAAATCAGAGGGTAGAGGAAGGTACCTGGAGAATAGTACTGCAGGGCACTCCATGCTTGGGGCGTGGATTTCTATGTCTGCACTTAGAATCTTCCACAATATTTTCCTAACAATAATAATAATAAAGATTGTAATGACTTTTACTAAATCTCCCTAAAGAATGCAATGTAAAATGTTGCAACTTGTGGTAGAGTCAGGATCCCTGCCTAAGTTTTTGTGAGGGAACTGACACAGAGCCTCTGGTGTTGGGCACTAAACAGTTGCTCTAACCAAAAGAAAGGAATAATCATGGGAAATGGTTATTCTAGATGTGACGCTCAGGGAAATTGAATAGAATGTGATGACATTATATAAGGAATATTCTTAGACATGCCAGGATATTGTATGAAATCAACTGGACTGGCTATCATGGGAAACATAATTGGATTAATATGATTTTTTTTTTGTAAGGTGTTATTTTATTTCTTTTATTTATTTGTTTTTTTTGAGAGAGAGAGAAAGAGCACGAGCCAGAGAGGGAGAGAGAGAGAGAGAGAGAGAGAGAGAGAGAGAAAATCCCAAGCAGGCTCTGTGCTGTCAATGCAGAGGCTGACACGGGGCTCGATCCCATGAACCATGACCCGAAACCAAGAGTCAGACACTCAACTGACTGAGCTACCCAGGTGCTCCTGTCAGGTGTTATTTTATTCTGCTATATTTTGTGTTAGTTTGACACCATTGTCAGGCATGGACATCTTTCATTTATATTCCTGTTTTCTATAATTCAAGGCTTTAAAACTTAATTAGTTTTGAATCAGCTGGTTGTCTCACAGAGGCGCTGGGGAGACTTGTGAACCTCATGAGGTTGCCCACATCTGTCCTGTGTAAATGTCTTCTTCCTCTGGCATCTTCAGTTGGGCACAAGGAAGATCAGACATCCTGATCACTCTAGGATAGAAAGGATTACATCATAACGTTGTGAGCTGTTTTCCCCTCAGGCATCCAGAAATGATTTCCTCTTATCACCTGATGAATTTTTACATGTTTTACATTTTCATCCTCTGTGCTTGTGCTTTTCATGAAGTCACAAAGCCTGTAAATTACATAAAACATCAGAACACAACATATTGGACAACTCCACGCTATTGTCAGAACTATTACAGGTCTGTGTGCTTGAGGTAAGCCCAGTCGGGCTGAATGTGAGGGGGAAGAGGGCAGTCTTTTAAATGAGCAAGTAGATGATGCCTTTCCTCTCTAAGGAAAGCTACTTTGGCTAGAACAAAAGAAACTGTAAAGTGGTAAGCAGCCTTCCTTCTGTGAACCAAGTTCAGCCTTTTCTTTTGCTTTTTCCCATCTAACACCTTTGTGAGCCATTTCACTTTCCTCTCACAGACTTTTCCAAGACATTGCAGTCATGGTGCAGCCTCTTCTGTGGAGAAAGTTTGGGCCATGTTGTTCCCCCGGCTGGGACCTGTCTATCATCACTGTATTGGAGATGTACCCCACTAGTGGTACATTTCTTCCAGTCCCTTGTGCCTCCTCATCTCCCATTTGTCCAGCTCTGTACACCTCATCTTGGTATGCATGACACTCATTTCCTCCAGAAGGTTTCTGTGTGTGGAGGAACGCAGCGGGGAGTGTGGTGACATGTCCACTTTGTTAACTGCAGCCCAAGACATAATCTAGTAGAAAAGGAAAGACATGACAAGGTCAACAAAACCAATTTTAACAGACTACCCCAAGGCAGCTTTGTCTGAAGAGGAAATAATTACCAAAAAAATGAGACTTAAGTAGGACATTTGGGAAGCAGACAATGACTGTTTAATTTAATTAATTATTATTTTTTTCATTTTTAAAATGTTTGTTTATTTTTGAGAGAGAGAGAGAGAGAGAGAGAGCATGAGCAGGGGAGGGGCAGAGAGAGAGAGGGAGACACAGAATCTGAAGCAGACTCCAGGCTTCGAGCTGTCAGCACAAAGCCCAATGCGGGGCTCGAACTCATGGACCACGAGATCATGACCTGAGTTGAAGTTGGATGCCCAACTGACTGAGCCACCCAGGTGCCCCTATTTATTTGTTTGTTTGTTTATTTATTTATAAAGTTTATTTATTTTGAGTGAGAAAGAGCAAGAGAGCATGAGTGAGGGAGGGGCAGAAAGAGAGGGAAAGAGAGAATCCCAAGCAAGCTCTGTGCTATCAGTGCGGGAGCCCTACAAGAGGCTCAGTCTCATGAACTGTGAGATCATGACCTGAGCCAAAATCAAGAGTCAGATGCTCAACCGACTGAGTCACCCAGGCACCCCAATGACTGTTTTTAAAGGCTCAAAGTTCTGATACATGTGTATGCCTTTTCCCCCTCATCTCTTGCAAATAGATAATTGTTTACGTCCAGAGAAAATTCAGGAAAAAAAAGCCTTTTTTATTTCCAGGAAATCTGGCCACTGTGTTCTGTAGCCAGTAATAAATGACAATGCCACCAACAGTGACCTAGGACATCCTGAATTCTTGCTCTGATGAAGAGCTTGCATTCTCTTTTCAAAGGGTATCCTGTTCCTATTGCAATCCTCATGCTATCTCAGAGCTCAAGATCATCTTACCCCCCTCTGTAACCATACTTAAAATAGCACCAGGGCTGTTTAGAAGACTCTACACATAGTCGTTGATGTCATGGTGACAGGGGTGCAAGGGTAGGATGAAAAAAGAAGGAAATAGATATTGGCCCCAAACATATCAGAATTCAGCAAAGCAACCATTGAAACTCAGCTGTTATTTTAACTTGTGTTGTGTCAATCAAATATTATTTTGTCCATTTGTGGGGTTAACTGAGTGCTGTTCATCCACAAAAGCCCCACTCCATATAGACAGTAGCCCCGTAGAGGAGAAATGTGTTTTAAAAAACACAAGCGCTGGTGAACGGTGTTGTACCCAAGGGTAAGGTATACACAGAGCAGCTCCTTCTGATCAGGAAGACTGAGTCACTTAGTCGGCACTGGCACTACTGAAATGAGTGGGAAGAGCAGAATGCAGTTCCCTGGAGCTTCTAAGTTGCTTGGTAGCCCTGCAAGTTTAAAGCAGAATGTAGAACCAATTCATCGTTCTGCTTTTCTACTGTCTTCCAGTTTAAAACACATTGCAAACTAAAGTCTAATGAAGACTCTTGCTTTACCTTTGTCCCATCCAGCCATCAAGGCAAAGTTGATGGGAAAGTTAAGTTTTCAGAGACGATGCAGACCCTTCAGTCTTAAACCTGTTGTCATCTGACAGTGGCTGGGTTAACAGGTACACCTCTTTTTCTCCTGAACTAAGGCAGTTGGACTTTCAGGAAAAAAAAAAAAAAAAAGGAAGAAACAGCTCAACCCTAGAAACCACTTCAATAGTTCTCAAAGCCCAATAGCTCTCTCAATGGACTAAAAATCATTGAGTCAGATACTTACAGTGAGTGAATTTATATTATGTAAATTATACCCCAGTACGTCTATAAAAAAAAATTAACGTCGATGACTCAACAACAGGGAAAACATCTTATCTTTTTCATTTTGCCCTCCTGGATCTACCCTACTACCAGTGTGGCTATCCATTCCTTCCAGTTCTTTCCATGATGTAAAGATTTTGCCAGCAGAATCCTCAAGCTTTTATGGTTTCTCTCTTTCACTGTCTTACTCTGTTGGATTCACTTGGCAATGTCAGAGCTTTTCTATCTGAAGAATCAGTGGAAGATAAAATATTGCTAAGAAGAATTTGGATAGTAGTGAAAATATTAGGAAAGAAATGGAGGGAGGGACCATTATTAACAAATCAGCCTAGTTATAAATATTAACCTTGGAAGAGAAGGATTAAGCCATTTGGGTTATCTATGCAAAATACCTTTGTTTTGCTAACCACAGAAAAAAGCCCTTGCTTGGGGTGTCTTGAGGAGTCAGAACCTGGGGTGGTTCCAACTCAGTGATGCTGATTTCCGGTGGTGTGCATCAGTCGCCAAACGGCTCTGTTTCAAAGTTTAGAGGGAAAGGGAATGATAGAAGTTTTGAGGTCTTTGCTGGTTTCTTATTCCAAACATGACTTCAGTTCTAAGCAGCCTATTACAATTGTGATTACTTATACCTGGTGAATTCTAATCTTCTGTATGGGAACCACACTGCATGTGTATGGGGCTTTCCCATCTGCCTCCTTTGTGAATCTCTTCTTCTTTCAGTGCCTCCAAACTTGGGCCCCAAAGAGGGGTACAGCAGCTGAATGTCATGCTCTTGGGCCTTGGTCCAGACATGCATCTTTCTGGAAGGATGACTGAATCCCATTCTTAAGTCTGAAGTTCCTCTTGATTAGCGGCTCCTTTTGTTTGTTGTTTTTAACGGCATCTCTGTCTTTCGTGGGTAGCTTACAGGGATGTGTTTGAGAGCTCCTTCCAGCTGGGAAGTTGCCCAACTCCCACCAGCTGAGTTGGGGGATTGCTTCCCTTTAGTTCCGCTGCTGCCTGTGGACGACAAGCACTGTGCTTCCAGCCCTGGCCACAGTGGCCCTTGTCTGCTGTGCAAACTTGGCTCTGTTCTCCGGGTTTTTATTCTCCAGCCATCTGGGCATTTTGAGCACCCCTCTTATCTTAGTACCTTGGCACTCAGGACCACATGTCGTCCTATCATAGAGATGGGAACAAAAGAATCCTTCACTTTTGGCCTACAATTCCCCTAGAACCATCATAGGTTGAGTGACAGTCAAGGAGATTGTCAGGTGGGGATAGGTCTGGAGTGATGTAAATGGTTTTGCTGATAGAAGGCATACATGTGACAATAGCTAGGACTGTTCAGGACCAGGATTCATAGCTACTGGCTTCCTCCTTTTTCTGTTGGCTATTTTGAAGTCAGGGAGCAAGAAGCATAAAGACCCTTGTGGTCTCTGATTACTGTAGCCTCTCCATGCCAGGCAGCTTAAGCTTAGGGGCTAACAAGTGCTGTGTGCCAGAGGAGTGAATCACAAGCTTCTAAAATTCCTCCTCCACATCCTCAACTGCTGATTTGGGGAGGGTTTGATCGGAGTCATTCACTCTTCAGAGAAGTGTCTGGAAAGATTAGTCCAAGAGTGCTGACAGCAAGTTCCCTGTAATCATTCTGCCTAGAAAAAAAGAAGCATTTGCTCAAAGGACATTTCACTGCCCCATTTACTGCTACTCCACTATGTCCTCTCTTATCCCCACCCCAGCCCTCTGGCCCCTGTGTACTCCTTCAGACCCCTCGCCCTGTTCAGACCTCTCTTGGAGGTGGTCATAGAGGCACTGGCCAGCCAAAGAAAATGCGGCCAAATGGTGTTAAGTCACTTCCGTTTAGACCTTAGTAGTTGGGTGTGGCTTCAGCTTCTTGAAAGGCAGACCTAAAATGCTTGCCTCTTTTCAGAGAATCTGATTTCACATTTGGCTGCTGACCACATGGTTACTGGCATTCATTCATATATTGGAAGCCCAAAGCTTCCACATGCTTGATTCTACAGAGCAGTGTAATATTAACAAGACATGTCTTGATTATGGAGCCAAAAAGGTGATGCAACCTCACTTCACACCAAAGTGGGTGGGTATATTTATTTATGTTTTAATGGTTGAGGCAGCAGAGACACAGGAAGGGTTGAAAATTCATTCAGGATCAGCCAGTGTGTCCCAGTTTTGATCTTTTGGTCTCTATGACAGGCGATGGTGATCACTTTCCTGTAGAGCACACAACCATTGTAACGGGAACCATGGGTTCTAAATATGGCTCCCTTTCCCCACCTATTAACACCACCATCCAGCTGCCAGAACCCACTTGGTTTTCTGTAGAACACCAGCTAAAGACACTTTGTGTTGCCCCAGAAGGCCTTTTAATCTTTGTCTCATTTTAGGTGTGCATCTCAACCAAGAAGATAACTCTTGATATGCAAAAGTAACTCTCTCTGGTTTTCACACTTTCTTCCCATGAATTGTCCTCTGTCTGGCAAAACTCAGAAGAGACAACGGAGTATAGACCGATCATTGCTCTCAATGCACGTGAATGATGCGCTGACCTTTTATGTCTTGGTAAATGAGTGCAGAAGGAATGCATATTCTATGGCACAAGCTGGCTCTACCACGTGGTGTAAAGTACATGGCCATTTTATTTCACATTAGGAAGAGAAACTTGGAGCAACTTGGCAGCAGATCTGTGGTCAGGTAATTAATCTAAAAACTATAGCTATCTTCCACATAGGAGATTAAATACCCATCTTTGGTCAGATCAAAGCGAGCCTCTTAGACTATCTGATCTTTGCAAAAGGCCCCAAGTTGGGCCAGCACCACTGTCTCTACAAGCATTGCTCCCTGTGTGTGTGTGTGTGTGTGTGTGTGTGTGTGTGTGTGTTTTAATGTTTATTTATTTTTGAAGGAGAGAGAGACAGAGTGTGTGTGTGGGGGGGGTGGGGGGTGGTTTCAGAGAGAGAGGGAGACACAGAATCTGAAGCAAGCTCCAGGCTCTGAGCTGTCAGCACAGAGCCCGACGCGGGGCTCGAACCCACAAACCACGAGATCATGACCTGAGCCGAAGTCAGACACTCAACCGACTGAGCTACCCAGGCGCCCCGTGTGTGTGTGTGTGTGTGTGTGTGTGTGTGTGTGTGTGTTTTAAAGACCATTTTAGTGTGTTTAAATAATTTGGTCTGTCTGCTTTTGTAGCTCTTTAGACCCAAAGTAAAACTTTGGTTTTATTTATACAGACTTTATGTCAATTTTCTCCTACTAAAACAAGTCACTGTCTCCTGGAGTTTGAAGAAAAGTGAATATTTACTGGGACTTTTCTGAATGAGAACAGCAGCATTGTTCTTTGGAGAGTACTACAATAAATAACATCTTCAACTAATAGGACATTTTCTTTAGGGCATTAATGAATAGAGTTTATATAATTTCTCATTCACTTTCTTTCTATCTCGCTGAGACAGCTTAGATATTGGTGCAATTGTAAAATGAAAAGAACCAAAATATAAATGCCTTACAAGAAAGAATGCAGACATTTGTTTGATCTTTATGGCCAAGGTGCTGCCTAGAGCTTGTGTGTTTTGTGAGTTCTGCATTTCACCTACCCATGGGGGTCTGAGCAATGTATGATTCGGGCCAGGATGCAACAAGCCCATGGTCAGGTTGGACTGGACAAATTACCATATGTCATATGTACCAACCTGGCACTAATTATGTGCTGGTCAAGGAAGTGTTTTTCAGATCATGGGGAGCCACTAGTGAAAATCCATTGGTGCTTTGATGGTGGCCTTTGTAGATACGTCTATAATTTGAAACCATTCCTATGGCAGGCCCTTGGAGAGGTCTGACTTCAGCCAACATGCAACATTAGGCAGAAGAAAAGGAGGCCTTTCTAGCTGATTTGACCCGTGGGTGGGCCCTCTTCCACATGTTTCTAATTAGGGATGCAAGAGAGAGGAGATATTCCATGGCGACTCTCCTTTCCTTCTCGGCTATGAGATAGAACAACAGCGCCTTTGTGGTGACCTCTGCAGAGCTGTTTACATTTGGTGACCTGACTGGCCACTTCGGCCAGCATGGATGCACCTCCTGGCTAACAAGGAACAGCCACGCTGTTAGTAGGGTAGACCCTGGAGGGCAAAATGAAAAATAAGATGTTTTCCCTGTTGTTGAGTCATTGAAGTTAATTTTTTTACAGATGTGTTGGGGTGTGATTTACATAATATACATCCGCTTACTGTGAATTCAGTTGATGATTTTTAGTCAATTTAGAGAGCTAGATCACCATCACCATATTCCAGTTTTTACAACTTTAGCTGGACTTAGTTTGAAAATACAAAATAATCATAATTGGAATGCAGGTCATGCTCAAGTGCAAAATAAATTTTTGAGGCTCTCTTTGGCTAGGGAAGAGGGCCACCCAACAAGTCCTTTGAAACAACGAAGTCTTGAGTTTCTCAAAGTACATGAAGACTTGAGAATAGCATTTGTATTTAGGAAGATTTTCCATATTTTTGCTCATCGAATAGTATGACTTATTTGAATGAACAGAGAAACTGTTTGCTCTAGAACCTACCTTATATCAACATCAATGAGTCCTTCTTGATTATAAAGAGAAGGTGCAGAAGATGGGAATGTGTGGATCCTTCCCTCAAAGAGCTTATAGCCCGCTTTGAACATCTCATCAAAGATTTATTTACATGGCCTCTCATTTTCAGATATTATATTAGGCACTGCAGACACACAGATGAGTGAAACAAGGGCCCTGCCTTGAGTTTAGAGTCCAGTGGCTCCCAGGTAATATGATAGTTTCAATATGATGTCATAAGTTCTGTGATAGAAGTACTGTGTAGTATAAGAAAGGTCATCAAAGCAAAGATTTCCTGTCTCTAGATGTTACTAAGAAATCAAAGACATGGTTAATAATTGCATCAATCCTGCTGACACAGATGGAGTACCTGTCCTTTGCTCCATTTGAACGAGATTCTATGAGATCTGGTCCCTGCCTGCAACGGGCTTTTGAAACTGGTGGGGGTATCTAGTCTTCGGTACTTCCAATTATATGTAGTAACTGCATACAAGAAGAAAAAGCAAAATACACCAGGACTTTGGAGGCAAAAGAGAGACCCATTTCAAGGAGTCTTTTTAGAAGAAGTAGCCCCCAGGCTACTTCCAAAGCTCAAAAAGCTCAAAAGCTGAACTTTGACAAATAGGCAGGATTTCAGCAGTCGAGGCCAAACTTTGGGAAGTGGTTCAGGAGAAAGATGTGAGCAAAGAAAGGCTCAGGGATGGGAAAGCTTGGGATGTGTTCTGAGAACAGTGAGTAATCCAAGATGGATTGATACACATGTCACATGGTATAA